>NC_136067.1:689732221-690114721 GCF_964261635.1 Lissotriton helveticus | reverse complement strand
TCGCCCTATTCACTACCGCACCCTCTGACACTCCTTTTCCTCTGTGTCCGATTGTCCAGGCCGGTCCTAGGGTATCAGCTAGCCCTGCAGATGTAGTTTATGGCCCCAGCTGTAAAGAATCACCCCTCTTCAAAGGAGTTATAGTAGATCAAGGCCCACACTCGATGAGATCCGTCACAGCAGACGCGTTCCTATTATCTGAAAACCATCCTGTATTGTGATTGGGGAGGGGACCGAGCCTGAAGCGGAAGATTCCAGGGATGACTCTTTGTACATCAAAGTTTTTACAATTATGTGTCACATTAAAAATATATAGCACTCCAACAAAGTAGTAAGATTATAAAACTTTAATAACTTATAAATATATACAAGAAAACAAAAACAGTAATAACATATAAAATTTTTTAGGGATAAACAACGAAGTAGCGGTCGGCTGTGCGAATAGTCCCAACGCAGCACAACGTCCAGATTTCTGGCGTGGGGCGTCGCGGGGGGTGGGTCATCAGTAGCAAACTGTTGTGCGAATAGTTCCAAGGCAGCAGAACGATGGCACCAAGGTGATGTCCAGTAAGTTGCCGCACTGGTTTTGGTATCCTACAATGCTGCTCCGAATAACGGCGTGGGGCGCCCCGGGGGAGGCGGCGTGAACGGGCCTCTCCAGGTGGAGTCTCGTCTGTTGTAGTGGGGCGCCCCTTTACCGTTTCAGTTGCCATTCCGTCCGCTTTTGGTCCACTGTGTCAAAAGCCGCAATTCAGCTGAGTTGCGCCCACTCTTGCGGTGCAGCGATAGGCGGCTGTCACAGGACTCTCAAAATGGCGGCAGGCTGTTTCCTTTTTGGGCCTGGTCCACTGAAATGGCCCTGGGACACCTTGGAAATCGGACGCTTGTCTGCTAGGTCTTGGACCCCATTCTAGAAAGCGTCCCCTCCGCCTTGAAGATTCTACAAAAGTCTTGGGGGCTCCCGACTCCTGCAGGTTTCCGGTGGGGAGCGGCTGCCATGATTGCTCGCGAAATGACCACGACGGAGCTACGAGATGGTGGTGCTCTCATGCTGACGCCAGCTTCAGTCTGAAACATCCAGAAACAAGGTGGGGCTTTCATCGTTTGGGGAAAAAAAAAAAGTTTTCATCCAATGAAAAGTGTTGTTTTTAGGTCATATGATCAAGCCTTCCATCATTAGGAAACCAAAAGTAAAATGAACCAATGAAAAGTTTTATAAACAAGTCACATGACCTGTTATGCGGCATAGGGTATAAAATGCGGAGAAAATACGTTGGCACGTGAGGCGGCGTCAGTAGCGGACCGATGTGCGAATAGGCCGAAGGCAACACAACGCGCCAAGATCCGGATGGCACCGAGGTGGTGTCCAGCAAGTTGCAGCACTGGTGTGGCCATCCTACAATGCTGAAAGTCGGCGTGGGGCGCCCCGTTGGCCTGTGAGTTTGCGTCAGTAGCGGACCGATGTGCGAATAGGCCGAAGGCAGCACAACGCGCCAAGATCCGGATGGCACCGAGGTGGTGTCTAGTAAGTTGCCGCACTGGTGTGGCCATCCTACAATGTTGAAAGTCGGCGTGGGGCGCCCCGTTGGCCTGTGAGATGGCGTCAGTAGCGGACCGATGTGCGAATGGGGCCAAAGGCAGCGCAACAATATTTTCTGACTAGAAGACACCACAAGGCGCTGAGATGCCAAGATTCGGATGGCACCGAGGTGGTGTCTAGCAAGTTGTGGCACTGGTGTGGCCATCCTACAATGGTAAAAGTCGGCGTGGGGCGCCCTGTTGGCCTGTGAGATGGTGTCAGTTGCGGACCGATGTGCGAATGGGGCCAAAGGCAGCGCAACAATATTTTCTGAATAGAAGACACCACAAGGCGCTGAGATGCCAAGATCCGGATGGCACCGAGGTGGTGTCTAGCAAGTTGTGGCACTGGTGTGGCCATCCTACAATGGTAAAAGTCGGCGTGGGGCACCCTGTTGGCCTGTGAGATGGTGTCAGTAGCGGACCGATGTGCGAATGGGGCCAAAGGCAGCGCAACAATATTTTCTGTATGGAAGATACCACTAGGCGTTGAGATGCCAAGATCCGGATGGCACCGAGGTGATGTCTAGCAAGTTGCTGTACTGGTGTGGCCATCCTACAATGCTGAAACTCGGCGTGGGGCGCCCCGTTGGCCTGTGAGGTGGCGTCAGTAGCGGACCGATGTGTGAATAGGCCGGAACCAGCACAAGGCGCCAAGATCCGGATGTCACCGTGGTGGTTTCATAGTTGAGAGGCACTTCATCTGCAGTGGGGCGCCGAGATCCGGATGGCACCGAGGTGATGTCTAGCAAGTTGCTGTACTGGTGTGGTCATCCTACAATGCTGAAACTCGGCGTGGGGCGCCCCATTAGCCTGTGAGATGGCGTCAGTAGCGGACCGATGTGCGAATGGGGCCAAAGGCAGCGCAACAATATTTTTGGAATAGAAGACACCAAAAGGCGCCGAGATTCGGTTAGCACCGAGGTGGTGTCTAGCAAGCTATGCAGCTGAGTTGCGTGCGCACTTGCGGCGAATAGGTCGAAGGCAGCACAACAATGTTTTCTGAATAGAAGACACCACAAGGCGCTGAGATTCGGTTACCACCGAGGTGATGTCTAGCAAGTTGCCGCACTGGTGTGGCCATCCTACAATACTGCTCCGAATAACGGCGTGGGGTGCCCGAAGGGGGTGGGGGAGGCGGCGTGAACGGGCCTTCCTAGGTGGAGGCTCGTCTGCTGTAGTGGGGCGCCCCTTTACCGTTTCAGTTGCCATTCAGCTGAGTTTCGGCTGCTCTTGATGCTACAGCGACAGGCGGCTGCAACAGGACTCTCAAAATGGCGGCCTGTTCTTTGGATTTGGGCCTGGTCCACTAAAATGGCCCTGGGACACCTTAGAACTCGGACGCTCGATTTTTTTTTCCTTTCCTGTACATGCAAAAAAAGGTAAATGCCCGGTACGTTACACGCTTCATCTGCCACGATGAACTCTCCAGAGGAACCGAAAAAATATATAGTTATGGTAACTATACCATGCATCGTCATATGGAGAGGTGGCACCAATTAATTATAGTGCTGCATAAAAGAGAGATTTGGAGGAGAACCCCTGACCTGCTAGTACATTCATCAAAGAAGTGGCACTGACAGCATCAGAGGCAAGGGAAACGGTCCCAAATATTTAGAAGAACTTTGGAAAGATTAAAATGACATGTTTAGATTGTGGCAAATTAATTTCATGTGGACAGATGAGTGTTACTCTAATAAATACAAAAGCATGGAGTCAAGGCTTGGAGTCAAGCTAGCCGGGCTGAAGAGAGGTGTTACCTCGAAACCGGTCCGGTCCTCGGATGCTTGATTCCGTTCTGGGAAGGACATGGCGTTTGTAGTTCGGACTGGACTGTTCCCATGGGGCAACAGGGTCAGAGCTGATTTGCATATCGCCATTGTCTAACCCAGGGTGGTGTGGAGTGCAAAAAAACGATGGATTTGGGCCCAGATCTTTTGACTGGGGGAGTGTGTGACATTGATCCACATTCAGTCCATCACTTGTTGTTTTTGCAATTGCCGCCCTAAGTGCGCTGGGGATGCCCAGACGTGGGTCCCAGGCACTCCACACCACTTGGAGTCAAGCTAGCCGGGCTGAAGAGAGGTGTTACCTCGAAACCGGTCCGGTCCTCGGATGCTTGATTCCGTTCTGGGAAGGACATGGCGTTTGTAGTTCGGACTGGACTGTTCCCATGGGGCAACAGGGTCAGAGCTGATTTGCATATCGCCATTGTCTAACCCAGGGTGGTGTGGAGTGCAAAAAAACGATGGATTTGGGCCCAGATCTTTTGACTGGGGGAGTGTGTGACATTGATCCACATTCAGTCCATCACTTGTTGTTTTTGCAATTGCCGCCCTAATTGCGCTGGGGATGCCCAGACGTGGGTCCCAGGCACTCCACACCACTTGGAGTCAAGCTAGCCGGGCTGAAGAGAGGTGTTACCTCGAAACCGGTCCGGTCCTCGGATGCTTGATTCCGTTCTGGGAAGGACATGGCGTTTGTAGTTCGGACTGGACTGTTCCCATGGGGCAACAGGGTCAGAGCTGATTTGCATATCGCCATTGTCTAACCCAGGGTGGTGTGGAGTGCAAAAAAACGATGGATTTGGGCCCAGATCTTTTGACTGGGGGAGTGTGTGACATTGATCCACATTCAGTCCATCACTTGTTGTTTTTGCAATTGCCGCCCTAAGTGCGCTGGGGATGCCCAGACGTGGGTCCCAGGCACTCCACACCACTTGGAGTCAAGCTAGCCGGGCTGAAGAGAGGTGTTACCTCGAAACCGGTCCGGTCCTCGGATGCTTGATTCCGTTCTGGGAAGGACATGGCGTTTGTAGTTCGGACTGGACTGTTCCCATGGGGCAACAGGGTCAGAGCTGATTTGCATATCGCCATTGTCTAACCCAGGGTGGTGTGGAGTGCAAAAAAACGATGGATTTGGGCCCAGATCTTTTGACTGGGGGAGTGTGTGACATTGATCCACATTGTCCATCACTTGTTGTTTTTGCAATTGCCACTCTAATAAATACAGCATATGAACATCATCATAGTCGATGGGTGGTAGAGACATTTTGACTATATCCTGGACCTGCCCGTCCTCGCCCAAAATGGCGCCGGAATAAATGGGACTCGTAACTCCTTTTTGTGTACTGGTTGCAGAACCTTGAAATCACGAGATACGTATGCAGTTTTGAAGCACATGGCGGGCGGGGACGAGAATTGATTGAATATTTCGACATCCCTATTGATATTAAGTTCTGATGTGTTATTGATTACTGTACTATTGAAAGTTCGAATTAACGTCACCCATGGTACTTGCCCGCAAATGTATATCTAGATAATTTTATTGTAACTGGCCCTGTCGTATTTTAATTATAAAATGTACGTCCACCGATTCCGTAACTGTTAGACACCTTAGTTCTTGCAACCTAATGGCCCGCCCGTTACGTTCCTCTACAGTGTAAATGTCTACTCATCATATACGATTACAGTTTGCTCCGTGGCCGGCCCACGTGGTTATAGGCTCGTATTTGTATAATGAAATTTTCACAATAAAGGTTTTTAAAAGAAAACATGGTAGTAGTATATACATTGGTAAAGTTTTTAATAATAGTCACTGTTTTAGAATCATTAAAAGGCAAGTGAAATAAAGCAGACCAATTACATGAAGGGTAAAAGGTATAATACGAAGGAACGCAGTAAAGATAAATGGTCAAGGGCTGTTGTGTTTTCTACTCCTGCAACATAAAGTGATCGATAAGAATCTCATATTCAGGCGTATCGGCGACTAAGACAGCAGGTCGACCCTCTTTTGCTCAACGGCTCCGTCATGGGACGAAGAAACGCTCTTTTTCTCGAAAAAAGAATATATTTTACTTGCAGGACAGTTGTAAATTTTCCGGGAAAGTACATTAGCCTGGAACATTATAACATATATTTAAGAAAAAATAATGTTCGGAAGTAATAAAAAGCGTAATTTTTAGGTCATATGACCAAGCCTTTCATCATTAGAATAAGAAAAGTAAAATGAACCAATTAAAAGTTTTAACAAGTCACATGACTTGTTATGCTTACGTTACGCGCTGCGCGCCCCGGATGACTTCCGGATGCGCTAACGCGGCGCGTCATATGACGCATTACGCGACAACGCAGGTCCAGAATATAGTCAAAATGTCTCCACCAACCAGCGGTCGGAACACAACCCCTTTCAGCAGGCTAAATAGTTCTGTTAAATGACAACAGAAGGGACAGGCAACAAGAACCATCAGTCAAAGAGGGGAGGGCTAGTTCTTCTCTACCGGGTTACATTGGGGCGCTACCGGAACTGATCGAATTGGTAGTCTACAGTGTTTCTGGATGTTTCAGACTGAAGCTGGGTTTAGCATGAGAGCAGCACCATTTCGTAGCTCCGTCGTGGCCATTCCGCAACCAATCATGGCAGCCGCTCTTTATCGTTATTTTGGGCGGGGTGGGTGGCGGAGCCGAGCTGTTTTGCAGCCATCATTGTGTGGAGTTCAGTTCATCTCACTAGTTTTGTATTTGTCATGAGGGATTGTTCCTAATGTTTCTATTTTAGCGAGGTCAAAAAGAGATCCCATTAGTGGCCTACTGATTTTGCTCGATTCCTTTTCTTTTTTTTTTTTACACGATTTTTCGTTATCTGCAAAGACTAAACAGAGTATTGCGACTCTGTGTTTGTTTGTAAATAGAGAATGAACCAAAGAGAACCAATTCTAAAACAGTAAATACTTGGATAACAATCAATCAAATGGAGAGAGAAGCAGGCACGATGTATTACAACGGGGGTAAAGGCCTGCGTTAACTACCTTTCACTATCTGCAAAGAGAGAGTACTCCTAATAGAAATGAGGGGGGGGGGCGCCATTCAAAGCAGATCAGTGTGCATAAACACGAAAATGTTTTCACTTACCACGTACTTGACATTCGACAGCTTATGATATTTGCTATTAAAAAACCATTGAAATTCACTGAAAAAACCATAGGTTATAGACCATATATAGTTAGGAATTAGCATTTAAAAAACCTTATTTTACTCACACAAAACCATTGAAATTCCATATATAGTTAGTTGCACTAACTATATATCGCGCACCCGCAATCCACTGCTGATGATGTCACATATTACATCATTCATGACATGGTCAGTGACATCACTGATGACATCACTGATGACATCTCAAATGACATCACTGATGACATCACTGATGACATCTCATTTGACATCAATGACCACATCACTGATGATATCATTCATGTGACAATACAATGCATCTCCTCACATTTTAATATAACCTCTGTTTCACCCAGTGTTAAATACAGAGTATAATTTTTGAAACCATTGACACACCAATACTAGTTACTACATACGCACTCACTGATTCCTACGTTACACACACATTCACTCATTCACCCATACAATCATTCATACATACAATCACTCATGTTTACAACACTATCATATGCACTCATACACCTATACAGACACTCACACTCTGCCACTCATCCATGGAGTTACTCACACACCTAGTCAGTCCTGTAAAGAATCAATCACACTTCCATTTTCTTGTCTATACAGTTAAACATAGAGCACCTTACATTTTCAAACATATACTAACACATACTAACTTTCTTATACAATCATTGATACAAGTACACATTGATCTGCACAGAGTCACACACCTCCCAGCCAGCCACACACACACTCAGTCTCCCATACAAATACTTGGACAATCAATCAATAACCCATATAGTTAATCATATAGCTACTGATCAACACATGCAGCAGTTTACAGAACAACAGACATAATGATGCACAAATTAAGACAGTTTAGTCACTAACCCATGCACTCAGTGAGACACATTTAATCACTCACTCATACATTCAGTCATGCACCTACTAAATCCTTCGTCCAGACACTTATACATCTACTCATTCTTCAATATGTAAAACATATTTAAACTTTACAGAAACACACAGTCACTGGATGATGTCATCAGTGATGTCATCAGTGATGTCATCAGTGATGTCATTTGAGATGTCATCAGTGATGTCATCAGTGATGTCACTGACCATGTCATGAATGATGTAATATGTGACATCATCAGCAGTGGATTGCGGGTGCGCGATATATAGTTAGTGCAACTAACTATATATGGAATTTCAATGGTTTTGTGTGAGTAAAATAAGGTTTTTTAAATGCTAATTCCTAACTATATATGGTCTATAACCTATGGTTTTTTCAGTGAATTTTCAAGGTTTTGTAAATGCTAATTCCTAACTATATATGGTCTATAACCTATGGTTTTTTCAGTGAATATATATATGTATGTATATATATATGTATATATATATATATATATATATATATATATATATATATATATATATATATATATATATATATGTATTACCTACTGGCGATAGCCAGTAGGTATATATAGTTAGGATTTTTTCTCTATGGGATTTCTGAAAATTCTATGTCTTATAACTTTGGGGTTTGTGGACGGAATTGGCTGAAATTTTCAGGAAAATGGCACATTTTGTTTCTGAGCAGCCCCTGAAAATTTGGGGGGGTTTCGTCAAGCGGGGGCCGAGAAAAAAGGGGGGTCCCAAAACGTGTTTTTAACATTGAGTTTTCCATAGGGCGGTTGGACTCACTTTTAGCTCGAACGGCTGAATGGATTTCCACAAAACTTGGCAAAATTGTAGGGACTGGTAGCCCGATGTGCCTTTGCTATGTCTCAAGATATATGCTCCAGTGGTTTTTATGAAAATTAACTTTGAAAAATATATATTGGGCTACATTGGGCTATATATATGTTGGAGCCCAATGTAGCCCAATGTAGCCCAATGTAGCCCAAAGATGGCCACCAGAGACAAAAGAGCCCAAATGTAGCCCAATTATCAGCCAGATGTAGCCCAACTATAGCCCAGTGACAGAATGTCCCAGAGTGTTCTAAAGAACAACTAGAGCGCTAACAGTCTTACTTATGACAAAAGTATGGCACACCTGAAGTCATCTTGATTGGAATAAAGTGTTAACACTTAAAACATTTAATTTGCAAAGGAACAAAATGAGGGGTTTCATTTTGCCATAGAAATGTTATATATATATATATATATATATATATATATATATATATATATATATTCACTGAAAAAACCATAGGTTATAGACCATATATAGTTAGGAATTAGCATTTACAAATCCTTGAAAATTCACTGAAAAAACCATAGGTTATAGACCATATATAGTTAGGAATTAGCATTTAAAAAACCTTATTTTACTCACACAAAACCATTGAAATTCCATATATAGTTAGTAGTACTAACTATATATCGCGCACCCGCAATCCACTGCTGATCATGTCACATATTACATCATTCATGACATGGTCAGTGACATCACTGATGACATCACTGATGACATCTCAAATGACATCACTGATGACATCACTGATGACATCTCAAATGACGTCACTGATGACATCTCAAATGACATCACTGATGACATCACTGATGACAACAACCAGTGACTGTGTATTTCTGTAAAGTTAAAATATGTCTTACATATTGAAGAATGAGTGGATGTAGAAGTGTCTGGATGAAGGATTTAGTAGGTGCATGACTGACTGTATGAGTGAGTGGTTAAATGTGTCTCACTGAATGCATGGGTTAGTGACTGAACTGTGTTAATTTGTGCATCATTATATTTGTTGTTCTGTAAACTGCTGCATGTGTTGATCAGTAGCTATATGAGTAAGTATATGGGTTATTGATTGGTTGCTCAAGTATTTGTATGGGAAACTGAGTGTGTGTGTGGGTGGCTGGGAGGTGTATGACGGTGCATAGATGTGTGAGCAGTTGATTCACTAGATGCATGGGTTCAAAAGTGCATGTGGAAACAGCTGTATGGGTGGTTGACTGTGTGCATCAGTGCATTGGTGAGTGAATGGATATCTCAGTGCTACATGTCAAAGTAAGTACATATGTAAAACATAGTACATGTGAGAGTTGGCATATATAAATAACTGTGCATAAGAGCCAGTGAATGTGTGAGTGACTGTATGGATGATTGTGAACTTGTATCAGGGATTGTAAAAGAGAGTAAATATGTGTTAGTAGATGTTTCAATAAGTAAGGTGTGTATAACTGTATAGTTGAGGAAATGGAGGTGTAATTGATTCTTTGTATGACTGACTAGGTGTGTAAGTAACTCCATGGATGAGTGACAGTCTGTGAGTGTCTGTTTACACTGAGTGTATCTAAGGTTATATTAGAGTCTGAAGAGGTTCATCGTATTATCACATGAATGATGTCATCAGTGATGTGATCAGTAATGTCAACTTTACAGAAATACACAGTCACTGGTTGTTGTCATCAGTGATGTCATCAGTGATGTCATTTGAGATGTCATCAGTGATGTCATCAGTGATGTCATTTGAGATGTCATCAGTGATGTCATCAGTGATGTCATTTGAGATGTCATCAGTGATGTCATCAGTGATGTCACTGACCATGTCATGAATGATGTAATATGTGACATGATCAGCAGTGGATTGCGGGTGCGCGATATATAGTTAGTACTACTAACTATATATGGAATTTCAATGGTTTTGTGTGAGTAAAATAAGGTTTTTTAAATGCTAATTCCTAACTATATATGGTCTATAACCTATGGTTTTTTCAGTGAATATATATATATATATATATATATATATATATATATATATATATGTATATGTATATATGTATATGTATATATATATATGTATATATATATATATATATATATATATATATATGTATATATATATATGTGTGTGTATATATGTATATATATGTATATATGTATATATATGTATATATGTGTATATATGTGTATATATATATTCTAAGTAAGGGGTGCTTACACCACCTTACCCAGGCTGCAAGTGCAGGCCTGTGGTGCCAGGTTGGAAGGCTTACCAGCCAGGGGTGGCATAATACATGCTTCAGCCCCTGGTAGGCCTCTGGGGTGGGAAACAACCTTTACAACGCACTACCATTACAATGAAACTTTTACAACGCACTACCATTACATCGCATTCCATTACAACGCATGTCATTACAACGCATGTCATTACAACACATACCATCACAACGCATAGTACCCTTACACTATCCAGCACTTACCCTATTGTTGCACCCCCTGGAGTTAGAATAGTAATTTTTACCCCTACACTATCCAACACTTACCCTACTGTTGCACCCCCCTGGAGTTAGGATAGTAATTTTTACCCCTACACTATCCAATACTTACCATACATGCAATGTAATGGTATGCGTTGTAATGGTATGCGTTGTAAAGGTAGTATGCGTTGTAATGGAATGCGTTTAAAGGTAGTTTTTAAAAATTCATTGTAATGGCATGCGTTGTAATGGAATGTGTTGTAATGGATGTTGCGTTGTAAAAAATGCGTTGTAAAGGTATGGGTTGTAAAAGTATGCGTTGTAACGTCATCCATCCCTCTGGGGTACCTATGCCCCTGGTACCTAAGGTACCATATACTAGGGACGCATAAGGGTGATGAACCAGTAACCAATCTGGTATGTACCTAAAGTACATGCAATCAATTTAGAGAGAGAACAGCTAGGCTGTGGTCCTGATTAGCAGGGCCCCAGCCAGACTAAAGTCGAAAAACCAGTGAAACACAGCAAAAAGTGGGGGTAACCATATGAAGCAGATCCTACTCTCCTACAGTCCCCACTCCTGGGATGATGCACTCTCCACAAATTTCAGAGGCGCAGGGAGTGTGCAAATCTCCCCAACAGCATGACTCCTGCCGGGCAACCACCACGCTCGAGCGACCTAAAGCCGGGAGCATGACAGAGTTGAAATCCCCACCCACGACATGGACGGCTGAGTCATCCTCCAACAGTATCGCCGCCACCTGGTCAAGTACTGGCTGATGAAGGTGAGGTGGTGCATGGACGCTGATCAATGTAGTTGATGTCCTGCCCCATTGGCCCTGTACTCTTATATATCTTCCATTCTGGTCCATCCATGTTCTGGACACCATGAACGGAGTTTTGTTTCAACCAGTATCGCTACCACCCACGAGCCGGAGATGTACCCGCATGTGCCAGTACCGTACCTGCCCCTCTACCCAGAAAAGAACCCAGTGTTCCCCTCAGGTGTATCTCCTGAAGCAGGACGGCGTCAGGATGCGGACATCATATGTAACGTGTGACAGGCCAAGCTTCACCTTACTGCCCAACCCATTGACATTCTAAGATGTTATAGTATAGCGTGGGTCAGCTGGTATCCTATCCTGAGTCTTACAATGGCAGCTGAACTGCACCTACTGCCCCGGCTACCATACTGGCAGGTGTGGTGTTCCCATATGTACCTTCTCTTCTAAGTGAACCAAAACTAACTGAACCCCTCCAGATAAACTAGCCTCACACCCTATCCACTCCCCCCATCCCCTGCTGCCCCTTACAGGTGTAGGAAGGCATGCCAACTGGACAGCAACTCGTGTCTGAGGCAAGAGAGGTCTGTCACCCACGCACAAGCCCCAGAACACCCAACTAGTGTCTTAACTGCAGCAGAGTGAAATAATCAAGGAAGAAGATACTCACCCCCAAGTCAAATAAGAATAGAATGGAGAAAAAGAAGACCAGAACCAGTCCCAAAAAGGACAGACAGATTAAGAAAGAAGGTAAGGTCACGGAGCCCATAACCCAGCCCGCGAACCCCCTTCCTGCCCCACACTCAGGAACCGGTATTTCCATACAATGAACAGCAAACTGCAGACACAGTCCCTCTGAAATATGCCAGTCATGTTCTACATCTTTAAGAAAACATAGAACAGCGTGTTGAGGAAACCTTCTCTCATGCAATACAAGGTGATGTTGTCCAAACTATCTAATGCATGGATGTTGTTGAACTTTGAAAATCCAACCATATCTCTGTTCAGAAAACTCCATGTTTTTAAAACAAACATTTATGCACTTTTGTTTTAGTCATCTTCCTTCGATTAACCACATTTTACCATAACTCAAGAAAGGGGAAAATATGAACTGTAGGCTATGTGGGTTGACAAAAGATGACTTGATTTGTCTCGACTGTCTGTCCAATTCTGTTGAAGTATAGAATAGAGATGTTAAGACAAGCTTGTACTTAACATAAGTTTGACCTTTCAGGTCCGCAGTCTTAACTTTTTTTGGGTCTGCTTATGTAGTTCTTAACTGCTGATACACTAAGGTCCTGATAAGGTTTAAAAATCAAATCAATTCCCTGTTATGATTGCCTTTGACTAAGAATCGTTGTAAGGCATGTTTTAACATCATAAACTCATTGTCCAGTTCCATTATGGATCACAACTATGGGTCTTATTACGAGTATGGCGTTCCTAGGACCACCGTACTCGCGGTGGCAATCTGACCATCGTCACCCCTGCAGGTCCGCCCGCCATGTTCGGAATGTTGCGGTCGGACTGCCATAGGACCGCTGCCTCCACCTGGACCCCACAGCGGTGGCGGTGTGTGAAGGGGCACTGCCAAACATATTCAAAGTTGCATTTCTCCTGCTCATTTCACAGCAGTGAGCCCGCCACGAAAAGGTTAGCTGACATGCAACTAAGGGGGCCCTAACAGGGCCCCCGGGCAAATTTGCACATGGAGGTGCGTGCGGGGGGCACATGTTGTGCCCCCCTCTATACTTGCACCTATGTTCCTCCACTGTGTGGCATGCACAACATGATGCATGCCACACCGTGCAAGAACGTGCTGTAGACACAGTCACAGCAGCAGTCTGCATGTTAGTCTGTGCTGTGAGCCTAACATACCGCTGCTGTGACACCATCGCCGCACCGCCCGCCCTGGATTCAACTCAGAATCCGGTGGGCGGGCGCACCATGGAGTTGGTGGTCCTCCTGTGAGCACAGCAGTGGTGGTCTCGCAGGAGGACCTCCAAACTCGTCATAAGCCCTTATGTGTTTTGGGCTCCTTTGTATTCTATTGCAGATGATTTGTGTTTTATCAAATGGTGACATCTGATGTGTTTTTATATGCCCTTTTTTAGGTCGAGGGACCTATAAGCTGCGAATCAGCTTCCGGTCAGGAGATCTTATGTTGTGTAGTAGGCAGTTTAGACCCGCCTCTCAGCTCCGTTCGCTTCCATTGGCTGGCTTCCTAAACAGAGGCCAGCCATTGGAAGAGAAGTGAGTCACTCCAAACAAGCCCCGTCTTTTTCGGATTCGGGGGCGTACGTTTTGCTGTTCTTTAGCTCGTGACGTCGTCCGTCACTCAGGACAGCAAAACACGCCCCCGAATTCGAAAAATTCCGGAAGCTTTGGGCCGCCATTTTTTTTTGTCCGTCGCCGAGTCTTCAAGTGCAGAGGAGAGCCTCCTCCTCGCAGCACCGCAGTGAAGGTGTGCAAACAGCGCTTTCAGGAGCTGCTCGCCTCCCCCCTTCCCTCTGCCCTCCTCCGTGTCCGTCCTGCTCCCCCCCCCACCCCCTCCCGCTGCACCGACACACGGCGGCCTTTCTCGCGCCGAGCGCACCGGTGACCCGTAACTCAGTCAGCACCGGTGACCCGCCTCAGTAACACAAGGCACACAAAGGCAGCGTTAGACCATGCAGCTTACAAACGCACCGGGTGTTTTAAGAGCAAAGCAGTCAACTGCAGCCGCGTTTGTGAGTGCACGAGCCGCAGCCATCACAGGAACTGCAACCAACCTACGAAACCGCAACCGAGCTTGTAAGCAAATTACAAGTACAACCAAGTTTGTTATTAGTCATTAGAGCCCATCGTGAGCACACCAATTCCATTTGAGCTTCTGAGGACACGTCGCTGCACAGACACCGCAGCCGCACGGTTTATTACTGACAGGAACGAATGTGAACGAGGTTCCAAGGATGCCGCAGTGAAACCGCAAAAGTGGTCGGAGACGCGCAACAAGTGGCAAGCTTCGGCCCACGCAAAGCTGTCTAGTCCGGAACAGTATACTGGGCAGAGGCGCAACTAGAGCCAAATTCTGGGTGGGGGGCTGATTCTTCCAGCAATCTGCAGAGTGGAGATGCAGGGGCTACAAGAAGGAGTGAAAACACAACCAAGCCCGTTAGCAAGAAATGGCCATTTAAAGACCTGTGAAGTACTTGGGTGCGGCTGTGTGTGAGCCCGTGAAGCTGTCTCAGCCGGGCTGACACACGCTGGGGGAGGGGTTGAAGCCCTTTGAGTTCGACGGGCGTTGCGCGCCTGATACTGGGTTACATCGCAGCGCACGACTCCCAGCCCAGACTCCGGGCTAATACGGGTCACAGTTAAAAGTGTCCATCGAACAAAAGCCCCAATCAGACTTTAAACATGCGAACTGCAGCTAGGCGAAGCTTTACAGCACTTGCGAGTCAAACTGCAGCCACCCGAAGGGCTGCCACGATTGCTCCGTTTTATCTTGCAGAGGCTACCGTGCCGGGAAGGTTCATTCACTCTTTCGCTTTGATCACAGGCGCTGATATTTGGGCCCCATGTCGGGTGCTGGCTCTGGCAGCCTCGCTGCGTCAGACAGTGCATCATTTGCAGAAACGCCACCCTCTGGCTCGGGCACTCTCCTCCCAGTGAACGCAGCCTGGCTCCGAGCGCTTTCATGTATCACTCAAGGGGGCGCAGAGCGCCTCTTCGGGGGAGAGGATGAGGAACACGAGCAGGCGCTGACGCACAGCGCTTTGAAACCGTCGTATGCGCTGCAATCAAACCCGGGGAATGGCAGGGTACAGAGAGGGTGCCATCTCTGCTCTTCACACGAGCCGTGGCAGGCAAGCGAGGGCTTCCAAAATAGGATCTCTGGCTAGAAAAGCGTCTGGCGGTGAGAGAGCTCAGAGAGCCAATCCATCTACCGCACACTGCATGTCACATAAAGGGCAACGTTCAGAAAGACACAGAAGGCGGCTCAACCCCTCAAAGTTGGTAAAAGTTAGCACCGTAGCAGTTCCGTGGGACTGATGCATTTTTCCTGGAGGGATACTTAAGTTTTGCACCTCTCTCGGCCCCGCCCCATCAGTGCTTGGGGTTGGACGCAATCCATGGTGCGCCTTTACAAAATTGCTGTGGAATTTTCTTTTCACAGCACTAAGCACTTTACTCAGACTCAGAAAGCATGCTTTCTAGTTTAGCGTAAATCCAGTCAGTAATATTTGAGATTCAAGAGTGTTGTTAAACTTGCTGAGCAGGCTTAAAATGGTTAGCACTTTTGTACATCTCTGCAGTTTAAAGGCCTGATTCAGTGACTCCTGTCAAACACATTTGAATTGTTTGACACACGTGAGTGGCTAGCGAAGGGTTCTGTGATTTGGTTTCCTTACCATCTTGATATTCTCAATTTTGTTTAACAAAAACTACTTTTTTTTAGTGTGGAAAAAACATTACACAATGCAGGAGAGGTGCAACATGAGAGGAGACTGACCCCAGGAGAGTGCTAGGGCCACTCATAGGTGTGGAAAAATTGTAATAAAAAAACGTGTAAAAGGTTTCGTTTGCCACAGTAAAATCACAATTGTGAAGAGTATCGGAATTTCACAGTCATCTTTTTGAGGCTCTGAAAAATGCAACATTTTGTGTAGAAAATCACAACGTTCATGGAAATAGTTTTTTAGGTTGAGGGACCTATAAGCTGCGAAGCAGCTTCCGGTCAGGAAATCTTATGTTGTGTAGTAGGCAGTTTAGACCCGCCTCTCAGCTCCGTTCGCTTCCATTGGCTGGCTTCCTAAACAGAGGCCAGCCATTGGAAGAGAAGTGAGTCACTCCAAACAAGCCCCGTCTTTTTCGGATTCGGGGGCGTAAGTTTTGCTGTTCTTTAGCTCGTGACGTCGTCCGTTACTCAGGACAGCAAAACACGCCCCCGAATTCGAAAAATTCCGGAAGCTTGAGGCCGCCATTTTCTTTTGTCCGTCGCCGAGTCTTCAAGTGCAGAGGAGAGCCTCCTCCTCGCAGCACCGCAGTGAAGGTGAGCAAACAGCGCTTTCAGGAGCTGCTTGCCTCCCCCCTTCCCTCTGCCCTTCTCCGTGTCCGTCGCCGAGTCTTCAAGTGCAAGGTTGTCTCTGAGAGGCTGTTCGACAGGAACATATAGCAGGACATCTCAAAGCGTGTTCGTCAAACAAGGCGTGTTTTCCGAATAGAGTTCATTATATAAATGTACAGTCCGGCGTCGGTGGATATAAAGTTTGTCTTTTTTTTGTGCATCTTCTAATGCAGACTTGAGCTGTCAATCACGGTCACTCATTGAGTATGCAAATGTAATGGATGTTTGCGCACGTGCATGCTTCCCCCGTGAAGCCATGGTAGAGCCACCACTTTGTTTATTTATTTTGACCTGAGGTAGGACAGACGCACTTGTCCCTCACAGAGCACGTGCGAGGCGATACCACCCGCTTCTTAGGTGAGGGGTGTTCAGGGCAACCCTGAAGTGAGCTGCGCTCGCGGGTGTGTTATGAAGACCCCGGTTAACACCTGCTCCCCGACACACGGCGGCCTTTCTCGCGCCGAGCGCACCGGTGCCTGCGTGACTTTGGGGACCAACGCAACAGGGGCCATTTTGGGCAGCTCCGCATTTGCAGTAGAGTTTTTCTGGGTGGTAGGTGGCGACGTTTGGACGCGCCTTTGTGCGAGGAGCTTGGCTTGGCTCACTACCTCACTCTCTCACTACCTCACTCTCTCTCTCTCACTACCTCACTCTCTCTCTCACTACCTCACTCACTCTCTCTAACTAACTCACTCTCACTCCCTCACTCTCTCTACCTCACTACTCCACTCTATCTATCTCACTATCTCACGACTCGCTCTCTCAAAACATCACTACCTCACTCTCTATTTCACTACCTCACAACTTCACTCTCTCTCTCTAACTCACTACCTCACTCTCCCTCTATCTCACTACCTCACTCTCTCTCTTTTTATCTCACTAACTCACTCTCACTCTCTCTTTCACAACCTCACTCTGTCTCTATCTCACTACCTCAAAACCTCACTCTCTGTTTCTATCTCACTACCTCAGAACATCCCTCTCCCTCACTACCCCACTCTTTCACTACCTCACTCTCTCGGTCTCTCACTACCTCACTCTCTATCTACCTCCCTCTCTCTCACTACCTCACTCTCTCTCTATTTCACTACAACACTCTCTATCTCACTACCTCACTCTCTCTCTATCTCACTACCTC
Source organism: Lissotriton helveticus (assembly GCF_964261635.1). Classification (NCBI taxonomy): domain Eukaryota; kingdom Metazoa; phylum Chordata; class Amphibia; order Caudata; family Salamandridae; genus Lissotriton; species Lissotriton helveticus. Next base: position 690,096,940 of record NC_136067.1, on the reverse strand, counting down.
ACTCTCTCTCTGCTAATGCAATAGGTCTTGCATATGCAAGCAATTAAGCTATTGCCAATATAAATGACAATGCCATTTATTTAGGGATACAATAAAAATAAAAAAACATTGAGCAATGCCAATAGCTCTACCTATAATATTGCCGAGACCATTGCATTGTAAATGCTTGTTCGTATTTCACTTATGCAATGATTTAAATTCATTCATGCATAAAACACTTGACATGACTTCAGGATTTCGAGATGGGATGAATTATAATCCATGGAAAGTGGAAGTTTTCAGGACTCAGCTCGCATACGTATCTCTTTTCCTCATTTTATGTAATATTGAATGGTATATTTGTCTCCATTATAAAAGGGGATTACTTACTCAATATTATGGTAAAAAATATCGTTGACAAAAATATTGTCAAAAATAGAATTTACCATAATATCTTGCTCCTGTTCTTTATAATGGTAAGTGGCAAAATATTGGAAAAAATATTGTTGACACTAATATTGCCGGAAAAAAAATATATGAATGGAGTTTAAAGTAGTAAATGCGAAATATTGTAATATATAACCTTAATATAATGTAAAAGAACTAAACAAACACATAACTGCGTTTTATAGTGTATCATAATTAATAAAAATAATTATTTTACATTATATAAATGTTTAAATATCTTTAATTTATTAGTATAAATAAATATATATATATATATATATATATATATATATATATATATATATATATATATATTTAAAATAATATAATGTAAACACATTTATTTTTTGATCTATGTAGTGCACAAGTGCTGTCCGTTAATCGATGGAATTATCCCTGTGAATTGAGTGCGGGCCTTTTCTGGATATGGGGAAATGTTTCTGATATATATTTTTATGCTCCAAGTTCCACAGTTTGTTGGGAAGCACTCTCGGGCGGGTGCGGAGTTGCGGCTTGTGGAACCGCCTTAAATTGTAGCTCCTTCCCCCTCCTCAAAGGAAAAGTCCGCACTCTTAGAACGCTTGACACTGCTTTATTTTTGTGCAAACGACAAACAACAAACACGTTTCAGCCTCAGCCTTCCTCGGTGTTAGCGTCACACCGGAGCCGGCATGTTTAAGTTCATTTCAGCAAGTGTTTTCACATTAGAGAAGGGACTGGCGCATTATTACAACTGCAGGCGCCATTTTGTAACATGCAACTTTGATACATATTTACAAATTTACATTATATACATGTTTCATTCGATTAAGTGCTGGACTATTTGTGATATATAGCCCACTACAGCAGTTATTGTAGCTACCTTTTAACGTGTTTTATGTACAGTGTACTAAATTTAGCCGTGGATCGGCAATTGTCCCTTCAATGCTCGCATCATTGAGGCAATAAAGATTATCAATTCAAATCATAAATTTCATCAGTGTTTCACAGAAAACACACACTTCCGTCACAAATTCATTAATTGAAGGGGGGGCAACCTCATGACACACTAGGTTTTCATATATATACATAATCTTATGCCCATTTACATTAAAAACATGTTATATACACTCTTAATCTTGCCGTGTATTGGCAATGGCCCCCTTCCGTGACCTCCAACTGTGAATCACTAGTGGTACATTAAAAACCCAAATGCAGTGAGGCATATCTATTCTTACATTTTGCATTACTTAATTTTTATTTTTTTATTTTCTTTGCATTTTTCTTAATGTTGAATTATATCCTGATGTCACATTGAAGTTGTAATTACCTATGTGATGCTAACACAGATGAAGGCTGAGGCTGAAGCGCGTTTGTTGTTTGTCGTTTGCACAAAAATAAAGCAGTGTCAAGCGTCCTAAGAGTGCCGACTTTTCCTTTGAGGAGGGGGAAGGATCTAAAATATAGATATAGATATAGATATAGATATAGATATATATATATATCTATATATATATATATATATATAGATATATATATATATATATCTCTATCTATCCTACTGGTTAGTTATAGTTGGTTATAGTTAGGACCTAGTTAGGACCTAGTTTCCATAGGAAATCCGCAACATTCTATTGAGAATGACTTTGACGAATCTTTGCGAATTTCTCAAAGAAGATGGCCTGCTCTGCTCCTTCCCTGAAAGTTTGGGGGGGATTCGTCAAGTGGGGGCTGAGATAAAAGGGGGGTCCCAAAACGTGTTTTCCCCATGTTATTTTCCATAGGACGTTTAGACACGGCTACAGCTCGAACGGCTGAATGGATTTATAAGAAATTTGGTAGAAAGGTAGAGAACGGCTCGCAGATTACGCTTTTCTTTGAATGGTGTAAATCTGTTCAGTAGTTGCTGAAAAAATTTACTTTGAAAAAATATATATTGGGCTATATATATGTTAGAGCCCAAATGTAGCCCAATGTAGATCAATGTAGCCCAAAGATGGCCACCAGAGACAAAAAAAACCAAATGTAGCCCAAATATCAGCCAGATGTAGCCCAACTATAGCCCTATGACAGAATGTCCCAGAGTGTTCTAAAGAACAACTAGAACGCTAACAGTCTTACTTATTACAAAAGTATGGCACACCTGAAGTCATCTTGATTGGAATAAAGTGGTAACACTTAATACATTTAATTTGAAAAGGAACAAAATGAGGGGTTTCATTTTGCCATAGAAATTTTATATATATATTTATATATTCACTGAAAAACCCATAGGTTTTAAACACGTTATAGTTAAGAAGTAGCATTTAAAAAACCTATGAAATTCACTGAAAAAACCATAGGTTTTACACACGTTATAGTTAGGAAATAGCATTTACAAAACCTATGAAATTCACTGAAAAAACCATAGGTTTGACACCAGTTATAGTTAGCTGGAAATTTTACTCTCATAAAACCAATGAAATTCCCACGTTATAGTTAGTTGGACTCACTATAACTTGCGCGTGCAATGCACTGCTGATGACGTCACATATTACATCACTCATGACATGGTCAGTGACATCAGTCATGACATCACTGATGACACCATCCTTGTGACAGAGTGACAGACCTCTTTTCACTGTAATGTAACCCTTGAAACACATATTCAAAAATAGAAACTAAAATTTTCAAAAAAATGGAGATACCCATACCAGGTACAACAACCAATTCAATAATTCCACCATCTATATACACATCCACTCATTGATCAACAGTTCTATATTGTCACTCGTACATATACTCACTCATGATATGTAGTGATACACCTATACATCCTGTTACACACCGACAGTCATCCAAAAGATACTCTCACACATATTCACACATGCAAATAAACTATTGAACATCCATTTATTTGCATATACAGCTATACACACACAACCACCTTACTTCTATGGAAACTTACACATACTTACTCTCTTAAACAATCACTTATAGAAACACATACTTATCTAAACAGGAACTCTTACAATCTTTTTCTCTCACATATACTCACTTATATACATCAATATTCACATATATTAGATTAAAACATATGTAGTTACTGATAAAGACACTAGTGAGACAGTCATTCACTCACTAACACACACATATACACACTCTTCCACCCATACAGTCCTGCACATATGCTGTCTTCAAAACACATACAAAGAGAGAGTCAGTCATTCATGCATCTATGTGTTAAGTAATACCCCCACCAAACCATACAAACACTCATACTGATACTAACAAAAACATCTAATAACCCATATACATACACATGTAGCTACTCACCAACCCATGCAACCACTTATACACAAAGTGAAACACTAATACATATATTTAAATATTTAAACATTACTCTCTAATATATGTATTCACTAAGATACACTTGATAAACCAGTTAACCAATCAAATTTTTTTTTTTAAACATCCAAGTAATCACTTATTTAAACATTTATTCTTCCATCAACTTTTACATATACATATATAACACATATTTATTTTTTTAAAAGACACACATTCACTGGATAGTGTCATCAGTGATGTCATGACTGATGTCACTGACCATGTCATGAGTGATGTAATATATGACGTCATCAGCAGTGCATTGCACGCGCAAGTTATAGTGAGTCCAACTAACTATAATGTGGGAATTTCTTTGGTTTTATGCGAGTAAAATTTCCAGCTAACTGGTGTCAAACCTATGGTTTTTTTCAGTGTATATATATGTGTGTGTATATATATATATATATATATATCTCCTGTCTCGTCGTTGTCCGGGTATGAATTGCTGCCGGCCAGTAGTATATTGTTTTGTAGGATTTCGTTTTGATAGCATTTCTTATCTGTGACAGGCCTGTGAAACGCTCCGATTCACAGTGCACTGCTGATGCACTTAAGAGTGCGCGTTCAGTAGTGTGTGAACTCAAGTTTCCCTACTTTATTTTTCCTTGCGATATTATATAGCGCGAACTCGACAACATGGCATGAGCACAATTTACATTACAGAAGAACACATTCATTTGTGGTAGGCACGGGGAGACAAAGCGATTTGCCTGGAATCACAGGATGTTGAGCTGATGCCGAGATTCGGATGTAGCTCCCCAGCTCTAAAGTTCGCAATTCTTGAACTTGTGGCGGGAGGTGTGTCTAAAAGTGTATGTCGGTGCTGGCCATCAATGAGAGAGACCTGTGCATTTTTAGGTTTCGTAACCTGGCGAGGGGCGAAGCCACTCCCAGATCGAAATCTGTTGTTTCTAATAGTGAGGTTAGGACAGCCTCTGTTTCCAATTGGCTAGCTCCATAAATGGAGGCTAGCCATTGGGAGGCAGAGGCTGTCAATCGCGTTTTCTCTCGAAAACGCGATTCGGGGGCGTTTCTGGTGCTTTTTTTAAGCCCCGCCCCTTTGTCCCGGGCCGCGCTGCCATTGGCTGCCGGCCCGGGACACCCCCGTGACGTCATTCCAGGGCCGCGCTGTGATTGGCTGCCGGCCGGGACACCCCCGTGACGTCAGCCAATCACAGCGCGGCCCGGGACCTGACTTGTTTTGAGAATCTGGTCACCCTAAGCATGGTTCGTTTGGGGGTGCAGTAGCAACACCACCCCCTACAATGCACCCCATCCCCCCCCCCCCCCCCCCCCAACTTCTTTCAGCGCTCATGGATGGGTTAATTTTAGGTAGCAGGTAGTACGCTCTGTACTGCATACTCCTAATCTGCAGGACAAAGGTTGCTGGTGGTCTGCGCATGTGTGTCCTTGCAGCTGCTGCTTATATGCTTATAACGTCACCGGAGTCGAGCAGTACGGCCTTGACAGAGGTAGTTCCCAAATCTATTCCTAGCACCAGGGGTAAAGTACCGGCGTCCATACTCCCAACCACAGGGTACCTCTGTGTCAGATAATCTACTGGAGGGTGACCGGGGTTCAAAGGGCGGGACAGGCACGAGATCCAGAAGAGAGGAGGGCGAGTCCTCTCCGGAGCCACCTGTGGTAGAAAGAGAAGAGGGACATATTTAACATAATGCCGCTGGCTCCGCGCAGCCGTGCAAAATAACAAGAATCTCTCTAGTACTAACCTTTAAAACGACTGTCCTGCATCGCCACAAGGTGTCACATTATCTAACCTAATCAGGTATGCAAAAATATGTTTCGTTATATTTCCTCTCGGTCATAGACTTCGCCACGCCCCTGCTAGCACATGAGCCAATCGGGAGGATGTTTGCGGCCATGGGATTGTATATCCTCCTAGACAGGCTCAGCTTCCGGCGGAATGCGAAATTCTGCTTGGAGCTTTAGCTTGTCCTGATGACACCGTAGTAGGGGACGTTTATTGTCGGTCAGACAGGTAGGTATCGGTCCTCCCGCCTCAATTCGAACAGTACAGGAAATTACTGGTTATGCGTTTTGAGTGCATGGGAACATTTTTTAATACACTTGTGCACGCAGTAACCCTTACTGACTCGTGTGAAAGTGGAAACCAGACTCCTCATGGTACCGTTTACTTGGCTGTCCAATTAAAGGTGGACGAGCCAACAAATTAACGGGGAGAGTCGAGCGAGCCAAGGGTCTGGTTTGGCTTAACGAGCCCATGCACTTAAAAATGTGTTAAAATATGATATCTCTTCGAAATTCCAAAAATGTAATTCTTTAACATGCCATACTACATCGGGGTGGATCACTGCATTTAGAAGCATTTATTAAAACTGTTAGTCCTTAACAAGAACCTAGAAACAATTTACCCCCTTTCCGTGAAGAAAACTTAATTAGTTATCTAAAAGGCATACTTCTTTTTATTTCGGTTCTATTTTGTTCTTCATTCCGGAAAGAAAAAGTCGACATGTCTGCTTCCACTTGCGAGTCAAGCGCGTGCCGACCTATACCAAACCAAAGTGTTTTACCTGAAAGACCTGTCTCAGCTGCCAGACTGTTACAGCTCCACGCCAGGCGGGACTCTCTTCTCGACGACTCCAGGAGGTAAACAACAGAGTTATTTCTGCAATTTACAGTCGCAAAATAGAAAGGGATCGGTTGCGTTTACTGTGCAAGCAGAGCGCGTGGTGCACAGAACTGTGCGTCACGCCGAGCACGAATGCATTGCATGTTGCTGTACAGGGAGTGGGCCATTCCATAGGCAGCGTGCAGGGCTGCCACAAGTATGTGGGGGCCTGCATGTAAAAAGGGAGTGCCCCCAGAACACCCCCGCTCCTCGTAACCCCCTTAATGCCCTCATGCATGCCCAGCTTTGTGTATTTGGGAACGCCACCTTTCTTGCTGCCTCACATGTTAATTATGCAAGTGAGTTGTGTAATGCCTCTGTAATCTCTGAAGTGCAGAGGGTCCTTCTGCTCCACACGAGGCCCTGACATAGCAGTCATTTTGACAAGGTATAGAGCAGCGGTTCTTGAACTTTTTTGACTTATGTGGACCTCCAGTGTACCATTTCTGGAATCCGGGGACCCCTCAGAGTCATTATGGGAAGCCTGGTACCCTAAGCAGTTTTCACGATTTGAACCTTGAAACAGTACACAAACATACAAAAACAATTATACATAAACAAATGGACAACTATTAAATTTTTTTGTTTAATTCACATTCAAATATAGAAAAAAGTATTTATATTTTCAATTTTGCTTCTTTGTATATACTTCATTCATTTTAATTTATTAACTTTAATATTATGCCTATTTGTAAAACAGTTGCGGCCCCTGAGTAGTCCTCACGGACCCCAAGGGTTCCTCAGACCCCAGGTCTGCTTATGGGAGCGACCGGCGGGGGCAGAGAGACACGAGAAGTCAGTGGGGCTGGGGCAGTCAATGCGGTCACTGCACGTGCAGCGGAGCAGGCAACGCGGCGCAGGGCTAGTGAGGCCCACACTCACAGGGTTGGGGCTCTGACCTGGTGGTGACTAATTAGCTCACCTACGGGAGTTACCCCAAGGCCTAATGTATAGTCAAAGCTGAAATTCATGCTTTGCTACACAGGCTAGCTTTGAGAGTCTGTATATGTGAACAAAGCACGTATTCATTTCAACGTGCTATTTTACATTTTTGTTAAAGCAGTTCCTGTGACTGCATGCATTCCTCTGTGTTGCATTTCCCTGGACTAGTACTGTAGTGTAGCCTTGGAAAGCAGTTCGTTCATGCTAGGGAATGTTTTTGTGTGCTGTGCCTCTTCTCTGTGCGAACACTGTAGCCATGAACTTATTTAATATTTGAAGGTATTGCTTTTTTTTCTTCAATGTGCAAATACACTTTGTTCAGTATACAAATGCAATCTTTACTAAACATTGCTCATCCTTCAGGATGACACATTAGCCAAGGACTTATTTATTGTGGCTTCACATTTGCAAGATATGGCCTCTCCTCACACTCAACAATGATAATAGAGCATTACAATCTGCGGACAGTGTATGCATCTTGTCCCTTGTCATTGGGTGCAAAGTTAGAACTCCTTAGATTGACGTGGTTCTGTGAGACCTTTTCTCAGGCCCCAGAATCAGCCAGATGTTACTGCATCTGTTCTCACGTTGGTTTCTGCCCTTTACCAGCAAGCTGCTGTCTGAAGACATTATGTGGTTATCCCCGGGGCCACTGTGATGCTTGACTGCGACCTGGACGTTTTCTCATCAGTGCCGGGTAGAACGTTAGCCCCCCCCCCCCTCTTACATTATCCTAATGTTGATTAAAATGGTTAGTTTTGGTTATAATGTATTTTCATTAGCCGACCACTGTGGTACGTTTTAAATCCTGAAATATACTGCCAATAAACATGAATGACATGATTACTACACCTTATAATCCCCATTGTGTTATGTAGCATTTTCTATAGACTGATGTACACACTTTTGGTTCATTGTCTGTATAACATCTGATGTAAAGTGCTCCGACTCCCTGCACTGGTATGACTAGCGCTATAAAAAAAAATATATATATAAGTATATGCTACTTACTCTTAGGCCAGGAGTTGGTAACTGCACTGTTGTCCTAGGTGTGCATAGCTTCATATTTTTCTCTGTCCCTGCTCAGTGTGCAGTATGGCGCCAGGGGCGATTAGCTCTCCTTCCACACCCTACAGTGTTCCCCCTGGGCTGTGTATACATATTTTGCGGTTTAGTGCATGTGTTGGGTGGTTGCACAATAGTGTAGAGATTAAATTATTGGCATTGTAAATGACAATGCCATTTATTTATCTGTTTTCAAAACCAACACATAAATACAAATTTTGTCTTTTACAATGCAATAGCTCGTAACTTTTCAAAAGGCGAAACCATTGCATTGTAAATGCTTGTTCAAATGGGTGGTGAAAAAATATGAGTATGTTGCTGGAGATGTACCACCAATGTACTTACCGGGGGAGGGTAAACACCCATAATTCCGCAACTTTCTTTCCGCATACCATCACTCCGCATACTTTCATTACGAAAGTACCATAACTCCGCAATGCCATTATAACGCATGGCATTACATTTTGTATGCTTTTACCACGCATACATTTACAACGAAATTCGTTGTAAATGCATGAATGGTAAAAGCATGTTTTTTTTTAATGTTTGGATAAAGTAAGTATGGGTATAGGGGTATATGTTTTGGGGTACTGAGGTATATGTTTTGGGGTGTTTGGGTATTTTAAGGGTTCAGATATAGTTTTGGGTTATGGGGTACAGGGGCAGCTTTAGGGTTTAGGGATAGGTATGGGTTTTGGGGTACAGGGTTATTTTTAGGGTTCAGGGCTAGGTTTGGGTTTTGGGGTATTTTTAGGGTTCAGGGCTAGGTTTGGGTTTTGGGGTATTTTTAGGGTTCAGGGGTAGGTTTGGGTTTTGGGGTATTTTTAGGGTTCAGGGGTAGGTTTGGGTTTTGAGATACAGGGGTATTTTAAGGTTCAGGGGTAGGTTTGGGTTTTGGGGTACAGGATTATTTTTAGGGTTCAGGGCTAGGTTTGGGTTTTGGGGTACAGGGGTATTTTTAGGGTTCAGGGGTAGGTTTGGGCTTTGGGGTACAGGGGTATTTTAAGGGTTCAGTGCTAGGTTTGGGTTTTGGGGTACAGGGGTATTTTAGGGTTCAGGGGTGGTTTTGGGGTACAGTGGTATTTTTAGGGTTCAGGGCTAGGTTTCGGTTTTGGGGTACAGGGGTATTTTTAGGGTTCAGGGGTAGGTTAGGGTTTTGAGGTACAGGGGTATTTATAGGGTTCAGGGCTAGGTTTGGGTTTTAGGGTACAGGGGTATTTTTAGGGTTTAGGGATAGGTTTGGGTTTTGGGGTACAGGGTATATTAATAGGGTTAAGATGGGTTAGTTTTTAAGGGTGTTGGGGTATTTTAAGGAGTATGGGTGGGTTATGATTATGGGGTGCAGGGGTATTTAAAGAGAGCAGGGTGGGATTAGCACACGATATGAGACATGGCATGAAGGGCGGAACGTACCACATGCCCCCAGCGTTTGTCACGCCCCCAGCACACGCCCACAGCACAACGCAGACACGCCCACAAGGGACTACTTTGCTGGCACGGTTCTTTTTCCTTTTAAATGTATATGGTGGGCGTCTGCATAGCCTATGTCCTCCTGCTGCAACTGCCCTTTCCAACGCTGTATTGGCTGTTGTGATTGGTGCTGTGGTTCCTGAGATTACCCGCCTCAAAGGTTTGGGCTCTCTCTTTATTATATTAGTATAGATATATATATCAGAAACATTTCCCCATATCCAGAGAAGGCCCACACTCAATTCACAGGGATAATTCCATCAATTAACAGACAGCACTTGTGATATATATACTGCAAAGCCCGCTCCTTGCACAATTTCCTCGGACTTGTGAAGAAAAACTAGTGCAGACCCAGATTCAGTGCCAGTTTGATTTATTTATCTAGAAACACCACCAGCCGTCATCACAAAATAACATATATATGTGTATATATATGTATATACATATATATGTGTGTATATATATATATATGTGTTATCTTGCGACTTGCAATGGGGCGGCACAAAACTTCCAAAGCACGGTCCTCAGTAAGTTGCAAAGTCTTTATTTTTCAAAAGATTAAAAACATCCATAAAATGGTTGTTTTCGGTGCAAAACCTGCAGACAAACATATTTGCCAGTCAATGTGTTTCGGCCTTCTGCCTTCTACTGGATATGGATATATATATATATCACATCCGACTCCTTCAAACTTGAAACTGGACACCGACGATTTTGGTAAGTTATTTCTTCCATGATCTCGCTGCGACGCGTTTTGGCAAAAACTGCCTTGATTATTTATATAATATATATAATATAATCACAAAAAAGGTTGCCCCGTTGGAGATGCCACACTCGGGGAGGTGTATACACAGGCGCCACCGGCAGCAACAACCAGGCTTTCCTCATGGCTTCCCAAACAATGCCAAACGCGTTTCGAGCAGCTTCCTGCCCTTGATCACTGGCTCATTACAGAAGACAGTAGGCTTAATTCGAGCATGGTATTTAATCAAATTCAAAGGTCCCGCCCCAATGGGTGTCGACAATGGAGCATGATGTCCGTTGCAGTTCTGTACTATAAACCAAAAAGTGCATTTACCCCAGTGGGTGCCTCTGAAGTGTCCGTACCACAATGTTGCTCCCCACTGGGCGTAAAGAAATGAGGGAACCACCAAGTTGCAGCCAATATATACCGGCAGCCAAGGCCCCCCCCCCCCCCCCGATACGTTACTCCGCCGTGTTTGCAAGCAGTGTGAATCCGCATTAGCGGCAGGGCATCTCCGTGACTGGACCAGCCGCGTATTCCATCACAAAAAATGATGCCCCCTTGGAGATGCCACACTCGGGGACGTGCCTGCCACACTTTGGATGTAGGGAAAGGGGGGACCTATATGTTCCCCCACGGGCCCAATTCAGAGGGCCCCATAGTGAAGGGGGGCCTGCTATGGGCCCTAAAGTCAGATTTCGACTGCTGATCTGTGTCAGCACAACCGAATCGGAAAGGCTGTCTGATCTGACATTCTAATCAATCGGCTGGAAACACAATCCATAGACCGCTATGATTCAGCTCCGAACGACTGACTCCCAATGCCTTTTGGAACCGAGTCAGACAGTTTGAATGATTTACAGCCATCGTATTGTGTCTATTGGGTCATTGGGGAATGTGCCCGAGTCGTTCGGAAAGGCGGGATCCGAATCTGATTTGGACTAATCGAATAGCGTTCGGAGCCTTTCTGGACAAGATCGCAATCGACCTCCTAGTCTGAATAGAGCCACCTCTAGGTGTCTGGGTGAGTTCATGGCACGCTTGGGTATGTATTATGTGACACTGTCGAGAGTGCTTAAATTGAAGATGAAAGCAGTGCAAGTTTCTCATAGTGCCTGTCACTGGGTCATAAAGTTGTTCAGATTACATGTTCACCTAGTTCTAGGCTTCTACACAGGTCACACATAGCGATGTTCAGGTGCATGCCAGTTGTAATTGCAATTCAAGTTAATATGTTTTAGGACATGACCTTAATTACATCGACCAAACCATTTGTAAAAGATTCCTAGCTATACTTCAATGACCACTCCCGTTTTAAAGCCATCATTTTTCATCTAATTTAAAGCACTTGGTACATGTGAAGGAATAGCGCATGTTTATGCTGCATTTGATAATTTGACCTGAACTGTGAGTTGTTGCATTTTTGGTTTGCTACCTAGTTGTTTTAGTCACAGTTTTTTCTTTCACAATTTAACCTGTTGGCGTTCTATGCAGAAAATGCTGGGAGTTCTCATTTATAGCAGGGTATGTTTGTTTGGACTAGCTTCTTGTGCATTGAGTTAAGTTGTTGTGCCTGAGAAATTAACGGGGGTAGCCTGCTATGTGGGTTTTGTCATCTATATATGTTAAAGGGTTGGAACTTCTATCGTTTGCTGGCTTGGACTGAGAATATCTGGCAACACCCTATTTTCAAGCTGTTTTTAGACCAATGGTGATAGCGGATTAGGAGCACAACAAGTATAGTATTGCTTTTTGATGGATTATCGCGGTCCCTGTCGCCGCATACCAAAGTCACAGCCCAAGTAGATGTAATCTCTTTTATATTGCTTGTAGTGATGTTGCTTTCATACTGCGGAGCTCCTTTTGATTTTTGATTCCCAACTATATAACACACATTTATTTTCTGTTAATTTTAAAGTGCCTCAGTTCCAGCTGCTCTAAAACTTTACCAAATGTGAAATACATGTTCACAGACTAGGGGCCGCATTATGTCTTTGGTGGTCATCCAGCGGCGCCACCACCGGCCTCCAACGCTGTGGTGCTCCCGCCCTCGGATTAGGAGTTCAATCCTGAATGAGCGGTCAGGCGAGAGGTGCTGCGGCGGTCTCATGGCGTGGGCTGTTAGGCTCATAGAAGAGCCTGACATGCAGCCTGCCGCCGTAACAGCCCTGCAGCACATTCCTGCACGGTGTGGCATGCACACTATGCAGGAACAGGGGTTTAATTCCAAGGGGGCACAACGTGTGCCCTCCTTCATGGACCCCCAGGCCCAGGAGCAGCTTGGGGGGGGCTGTTCAGACCCCCTTTATTGCCTCTCAGCCACCCTTTTCATGGCGGGCTCACTGCTATGAAAGGAGCGGTGGACAGTTAACTCCTAATATGCTCGGGGGTGCCGCAGTGGCACACCAGCATATTTCAGCTCCCTGACCTCTGTGCGACAGCCACGGTATGAAAGATCCCCGGCGGATGCTGCAGTTCTGTGGTGGCCCGACCGCCCCACTTGTAATACTGCGGGTGGGCTCACAGTGTAATGGGGGTCGGACCGCCGCGGTGAGGTGTACGGACCGAATGCTATGGCACGCTTGTAAGAAACTGGCTCTATATATACTGCACCAAAGTGAGGTACATTGTGTATAGAGTCCAAGGGTCTCCAAAGGTTTGGCAGAGGTTAAAGTTAGATCGAACCTTACTCTCTAAAGTGGTAGCTTGGTCGAGCAGTAAGACAGTATCAGAGGACAGTGTAAAGCATTTGATGTACACACTCAGTCAGCAAATGGTCTCACACATTCAAGAACTGAACTGTAGGCCAATTGTTTTGTATAAAAAAAATACTGTTGTTTTATTTGTAGAACCAAGCAAGCCTGGTGCCAGTAACCATAAAAATACTTTTCAGTATTAAATTACTTGTATGAACACAGTTTAAAATAGCAGTGTAACTTGTACTGGTTTTGGTTTCAGTTTTAAGAAAGCAGTTTGCAACGCATTGCAGGTATGGTACATTCAATTGAAAGGGCTTTTTAAGTAAAATGCAGTTCATTACTTTTCAGATTACTTTTGCTAACACAGGACTGGATCCTAGATTCAGCCCTGGGGCATTTCCTGAAAACAGGTGAGTAAATGCGTTTTGGTTAAAGGTACGATTGTTATGGAATATTATTGCATTTTAAAAGTGGACACTTGGAAACTTTTTCACATAGAATCACCAATGTTATCCTATGGGAGGAAATTCACTTAGCGTGTAAGTGAGGTTATCGTTACTTTTTCTTACCCAGTGCTGGATCCTGGATTCAGCACTGAGACATTTCCTGCAAACAGTTGAGAAAATGTGTTTTGGTTATTGGGCTGATTTTTAAGGAATATTTGCAGTTTTCAAAAGTCGACACTTCAAAACTTTTTGGGAGAAAAAGTGTCAATGTTCTCCTATGAGGAAAAATGAGTTATCGGTTTCAAGGTAAGTATTCGGTCTTTTGAGTTAGGGTTCTGGGTTTAGACTCTGGGGTCTCCCAGGGTCAGTGATTCACTGTTGTGGCACCTTCAGCGGCACTCGGGCGGCCGGGTGCAGAGTGTTGAGACCTAATGTTATCCTCTGGAGGATGGGGGGCTCTGGTTAGTGGTGCTGGCAAGCAGGCCACAGGGTTGTGGGAGCAAATCTCCTAGTGTTAGTTGGGGACCAAGTTAGCACCAAAGGTACACCCTCAGTGGCGCTAGGGCAGCCGGGTGCAGGGTGCTGTTTTGAGGTCGGGTGCCCTGTTCATTTCAATGGAGATTCTTCGGGACAAAGAAACACTGCAGGCTCTGGGACGAGGATCTTCCATGAGTGACCACCACTTCGAGGGGCAGGTTGGGATTTAGAGGGATGGTTAGGCACCGCTGGGTTGGGTATACAAGGCCGTGGGGCGTCGGGTGCAGGGGTACCTTTGGACGTCAGATATTCTTACCCGCTCTGTTCGCGGTGGAGGGGGTCCTCTGGATTGAGGCTGCAGGCGTCATCAGGAGGCTTGAGGCAGGTCAGGGGTCACTGGATCTTGGGTCAGGATCTCCGGGGGGACCTCCTCGTGGTGTTTGTTCACTCAAACATGGGCTGGGCTCGGCGGGTGCAGAGTGTGCTGGATTCCCAATTTCTGGCTGGCACCAGAAGCTGCAGTTTAAACACGTCCGGTGTTCACGGGAGAAACAGCTTGGAAAGTGAATGCAGGTCCTCTGGGGTTTTTGAGGTTGCTGGCCGCTGGACACGCCAGGGTTTTGCAGGAGCAGGTTCGAGGGGAGACAGGCCTGTAGGGCTGGGGCCAAATCAGTGGGTGTCGTCCTCTTGTTAGCTCTACACGGCTTCTCGTCCTTCTTCTTCTCTTGTCGTTGCTGGATCTAAGGAAGGAAGGTTCAGGGTCCCCTAAATACTAAATTTAGGGGCGTTACAGGGTGGTAAAGGGCAGGGACCAATGGGTCCCTTCCCTGGGGTCGGTACAACCCCTATTCTGCGACTCTCCAATGGGAGGGGGGCAAGAGCCTGTCCCTGGGTGGCTGGGTCCCCCCATCCTTAAGATGGCGGGGCTCGAGAATGTGCTTCACCTCGCCAACTATGGAATTGGCAGAGGTGGACCCACCTCTCTTCCTCACTTGTTTTTCCTGCTGGTTCTCCCACCCAAAGTGGGCGATAGAACCAGTTGTAACCAGTTGCTGAGTACAGCAAGTGGTCTGGAGAGGCTCACAAAGGCGGAATGCCTTAGAAGCTTCTCCTTCGTGAACCCTGCCCATCCTGGGGGAGGAGGCTTGGCACCTCGTCCCAGGATGTGCATTGCTTGAGGCCCCCGAGAGCAGCAAGCTCTCGACCCAGGGATCCAGAAAAATGTCTGGTGTTGGCAGCCTTGGCAGCTACTCAGTCAGGTCACTAGGAGTGGGCGAGTTTCAGGGGGCATCTCTAAGATGCCCTCTGTCGTGCATTTTACATTAAATCCCACGGTAGCATCAGTGTGGGTTTAATGTGCTGAGAAGTTTGATTCCAAACTTCCCAGTCTTCAGTGCAGCCATTATGGTGCTGTGGAGTTCGTAAAGACAAACTCCCAGCACCATATACTCTCAATGGCAGCACTGCACTTACAGTGCCCAGGAATTGACCTGGGTACTGTAGGGGAACAGAGCTCATGCACCTGTACCCTCAACACTGGCATAGGACACCCAGCTAGAGGGGTGACTGATGTATGCCAGGGCAGTGTTTTGTAGGCATGGCACACAGGGATATGTGCCATGTCGACTCTTCACGTTGTTTTGCACCAAGACACGCAGCCTGCCAAGGCAGTGTGTGAGTGTCAGGGTACAGGGCCTCCGAGGGTGGCACAATAAGTGCTGCAGCCCTTAGAGGTCTTCCCAGGTCCCAGTGCCCTGGGTACCTGTGGTACCACTTACCAGGTGCTGACCTGTGGCCAGAGATGCCAATTGGGTTCGTTTTTGGGGGAAGAACACAGGCTTTGGAACCTGATTGCCAGGGACCCAGGGCACACCAAGGAAAAGTGCATCAGAAATCTGGCAAAAAGTGGGGGGTTGGGGTCGTGGCCAAGTCGGCAAGCATGGCGGACGCGGCCTGAGAGAGCTCCGTCCCGCCGGCAAAATATCAGCGTAACTATCCTGCATCACCCCGACCCAAAGACGTCCAAACTGGGTGATTGACTTTCGGAGGTGGCGAGCAAGCCCCGGCAGCGATGTGGACGACATTGGAGCACCAATACTAGCGGTCTGGGCCCAGCGACGGTGAGGCCTGCGCCGCATGCAGAAGCTGGGACCTCGAGTTTGGTGAGGTCCGGCCGGAAGTGCGGCGGCGCTGGGGCCGACGGGGAGAAGTGTGCCCACCCTCAATTCCTGCTACAGAAGCTCCGGAGCCGCGGACCCCGGCGGGCGGACGACACACAGCAGGAGCCTGCAGCGAGATCCTAGCGCCGCCTTGGAACTGGGGCGCCGGTGGATGCGGGGTAAGCTGCCATCGGGAGGCGAGCGGCCTTGAGGGGGAGGGGACGTTCCCTCAGGAGCGGTGCCACATCGAAACGGGCCGACTACACTCGGCGGTCGAGTCGGACCGCGGTGGCCCGGTAGACCGGGAGTGCCGGGGGGGGGCCTGTCCTCTTCCCCCCCCCCTCCGGTGGATGCCTGGGCTCCGGAGAGGAGTGTGTTGCTGCTGAGGGTGGCAGCTCTGTATATATCCTGCCCATGCCGTGGGCCACTGCAGTACACCTACGGGTGCCCATCCTTCGGCGGCTGGGTCGGGCCGCGGGGCGGAACCCCCCCCCTGGGAGCGAGAGTGTTTGGGGACCGACGCCTGAGCCCAGACTGAAGTCCTGGCGAAAAGATACTTAGCAGGGGGCACACAGCTCTCTAGGGCGGCCATCAACCCTCGGAAAGCAGCGGGCGTATTTCCGGCGCGGGGGCACCATATTGAAACTGGCGCCAATTGAAGGGGGTGTCGCCGTGGTGGCGGGAGGTGGCGCAACAACACACATAGCCACACCGGCCTCCTGGGAAATTGGGACGTGGTCCCCCATTGGACTTGGGAGAGTGGGAAAGATTCTGTTGGGGACCCCCCCAGGGCGGAGAGAGCGACTGCCCGGCGCACCCGCAGCAAGTTTGGGCCTTGTACCCGCGCCTATAGACCATCATGACGAGGGGAGGCAACAGTGGCGGCACTACGAAACAGGGCCCAATCGACAAGTTCACGGGGCCGAACAGTGGAGCAGGGGCCTTAGGGGGTCAACAAGGACCGGGACCAGGCAATGTGGCCCTGATGGCGGCCATAACGCAATCTAGAGACATGCTGGATGCAAACATTTGGGCAGTTGGGGCTGATGTCACCTTGCTCCGTCAGGACTTGCGCAATGCTGTTGCCCGTATAACTGAAACTGAGACCAGAATCACAGGGGTGGAGGATGACGTGGCGATCCTCAAAAAGAAAGTGGCCAGCATGGAAGGGATTCAGAAGGGCCTTGCGCTCCGGGCTGAGGATGCGGAAGGGCGGGCCCGGAGAAACAACCTGCGGTTTGTGGGATTCTCGGAGGACAGTGAGAAGGGCAACATGGAGGCCTTCCTGACCCAGTGGCTGGAGGGGTGGCTCCCCCCGGAGTCCCTCTCGCGCTGCTTTGTAATTGAGCGAGCACATCGAGCACTTCTCCCGAAGCCACCGGTGGGTGCCTGCCCTCGACCAGTAATAGCCAAACTCCTCAATTATCACGATCGAGACACTATCCTGAGACAAGTGCGAGCAAAGGAGCCCCTAATGTATGAGAACCACAAAATTCTGATATTTCCGGACTACACTAAGCTGGTGCAGCAACAACGACAATCCTTCACTGCGGCTAAGGCGCGTTTGCTAGATCTTAAAATTCAATACGCCCTGCTCTACCCGGCTCGCCTACGAGTGGTTTTCCAGTCCAGGACCCAATTCTTTAACACGCCGGAGGAGGTCTTTACTTGGACAGACGAGACAGTCCGGATCACGGTGCATACTCCTCCGGGCCACGACTCAGATTCATCCTCCACGGCAGGACCCTCGAGGACTCCCCGGCGGTCGTGAAGCAGGAGCAACTGGAGATCGCGTTCTCAGAAGCGCCCACCTCCCCGCGATGTGGCGACGGAGGTCACAAATGCTGCTGACACTCAGACTCTGGAGCCATGAAGCCCCATGCTACACTGAGCTCTCTAGCGCAGGGCCCCGGATGTTTGCTGAAGGAACATGATTACATCGGGGGTGAGGATGACTCTTGAAATTCACCACCTGACCTTTTGCCTAACAGTGAATGTATGGATGTGGGACATGGGTTGGGGGATGCCTGAGGGAGGGCGGACATGACCCCGGAGTTTAGCGGAGTTAGTTGGGTAAGGGGTAAGTCGGGATTGGGTGGGTAGTTTATGGGGATCCATTGGGATAATGTGTCTCTAGCCTCCCGTTGGGGGTTGGAGAGGATCTATACCGCGACAGGTACTTCAATGTTACTGAGGTATGGGGGGGGGGTGGTGGGGAAGTTGTGGCTATGGTTTGGGGCGAGGGCAGGGTAAGGGGGCTGTTGGAGGGGAACGGGGTGGGGGGAGAGAGTTGAAGGGGGGGTTGGTGGGGTTGGGGCAGTTTGCATTGGCACAGTGTCCATTCAAGTCCGGTTGGAATTTTATGTGTGTGTGTGTGTGTGGCCCCAGGTACCTAGGGCCCTGACCTATCTGCCCATTGATGGCGGTTGACACCCACAAGACAGGCCTTCCACAGGCGTCCCTACGAGTTGTGAGTTGGAATGTGCGGGGGATGCTAGATAAAATAAAGAGAGGCGCAGTCTTGCGGCTAGGGAAGAGAGAAAAGGCGGATGTACTACTTTTACAGGAAACGCACCTCCTAGGCACCAAAATCCTTAGCTTGCAACGTTATGGCTACCAGCAGGTATTTCATGCTGGCTTTGTGAGGGGGGTCACGGGGGGTCGCAGTCTTGATACATCGCAGATTGACCTATGTACATGAGGCACGATGGGTCGATGCCCAAGGTAGATTTGTTTTCATTAAGGAATGGTGGGTGATGAACCAATGGTCTTTGGTAGTGTGTATGCCCCGCCCCCGCTGCAAGAGGCCCTCATAGAAAAGCTGCTTGGTGTGTGGGTCGAAATCCCGAAAGTGATGGCGATAATAGGCGGTGACTGGAATGATGTAATGAACGGGCGAATGGATCGTTGTAGACCCGGGGGGGGGGTCTGATAGCAGACACTCCCACTAAATTGAGCAGCATGGTGCGAGGGATGGGCTGGGTAGATGCATGGCGCTACCAACATACTCATAGCCGTGAATACACCTATGTCTCTGCGGTGCATAAGTCCTTTTCCAGAATTGATTACCTGTTTGTCCCCCACACCTGGATAGGGAGGGTGGACTCCACATCCATGCTCCCGCGCGGCCTGTCGGATCATTCCCCAATAACGATGGAGTTGCATCTAGATAGGAGGCGGCAGCCATTTAGGTGGCGCCTATCCACGTGGCATCTGCAACAAGACGACTATCAGTCGCTTATGCGGGAGGCCATAGCTCACTACTGGGTCGACAATGATAGGCCCGAAACTGACGACATGACCCTTTGGGAGGCTCTAAAACCCACGCTCCGCGGCGTGGATATTTCCTGGTGTGCGGCAGCCCGTAGGACCCGCAGAGGGGGTATAGAGGAGGCGGCGAATCGGGTCCGCGATCTAGAGGAGAAGTGCAATACAGGGGGGGGATGCAGAAGCCGTTGGGCAGCTGCTGCTGATGCAACAGTCATATACCTCTCTGTTACTGGATGAGGCTCGTCAGTTGTGGTTGGCTACACAAAGTAGAATATATCAGTGGGGGGATAAGTCCAGCACAATGCTTTATTGGCTTTGTCAGGGTACCTTCCAGGCACCATCCCTGCCGGGACTCCGTGATGAGGCAGGGGAACCTGTGACGGCCCCGGCTGATCTGGCAGCCAGCTTTGCGCGATACTATGTGGCCTAATATACCCCGCAGGAGTCGATCCCGGCGGAAGATGTCGACAAATTCCTTGCGGACCTCCCGCCGAGGGTATTTTCAGATGAAGGGCGTGCTCGCCTTGAGCTCCCACTGTCGGCTGAGGAGCTGGACACGGCGCTCGCAGAACTAAACACTGGTAAGGCCCCCGGACCCAATTGATTCCCGTGTGAATTCATAAAGACCTTTCATCTCCAGTTAGGATACACTACAAAAGGGCACTGGAGGCATCCAGAGAATGCGGTCGCCTTCCGGCGGACTGGCGACACGCTGAAATAGTGGTCTTTTGTAAACCTGGGAGGCCTCCTGAACAACATGAATCCTATAGGCCAATATCGCTTCTAAATGTGGAAGCAAAAATACTGGCGAAAGCACTAGCCAATCGCCTCCTCCCATACATTACCGACCTGGTCCACCCAGACCAGGCCGGGTTTATGCCCCACAGGGCGACGAGACACAATATCAGACGCGCACAGGTTGTGGTGGAGGCGGCTCGATTGGCCGGGATCCCGGCGGCGCTCCTCTTGGCCGACATAGATAGAGCATTCGACTCGTTAAGCTGGGTCTGTCTCCGGGCGCTCCTGCTTCGCCTAAACCTTGGACCCCATTTCCTTTCGTACCTGCAGCTGCTGTACACGGATCTGACGGCGTCGGTGAGAGTGGCGGGAGCGGTGTCCAATCCCTTCCCTATAGGCCGGGGCACCCGGCAGGGCTGCCCCCTCTCACCTTATCTATTCGCCCTGGCCATGGAGCCGCTGGCGGCGTGGGTGCGAATGGACGCACAGATGCGAGGCATTGAGTGGGAGGCGGGACCGTCTGATAGGATCGCACTCTATGCCGATGATGTCCTTTTCTTCCTCACAGAACTGAATAGATCGGGACCCAGAGTCCTCGACATAATGCGAATATTCGGAGAGGTGTCCGGCCTTCACTTAAATCTGCGAAAATCTACGCTGTGGGTGCTGGGGGAGCGCCGGGGCCTGGGGTCCTGGGCGTCAGCGTTGCAGGAGGCGGCCGGAGGCCTTAAGTACCTAGGCGTATTTCTGACGGACGTGCCTGGGATCTCTTGGGTGCGCAATGTGTTGCCGGTTTGGGACCGGGTACGTTCTGACATGAAAACATGGTCCCGAATGCCCCTGAATATATATGGCCGTTCGGCCATATTCAAGATGGTGGCCCTCCCACGTCTCCTCTACCAACTGCAAAATCACCCCTATCCTATTTCACCGCAGTGGTTCAAACAGGTGAACTCCGCGCTGAGCCAGTTTCTATGGGCCGGAGGGGTGGCGAGAGTGGCACTCCGCACTTGTTTCCTCTCCACATATTGTGGGGGCTTGGCAACATCAGACATTTTGTCCTATTATCAGGCGTCTCACCTCTTGGTACTGAACGAATGGTGGTATGGGGACCGAGGGGACCCGGCCTATGCCCTTGAGAGATACATGATGGACCCGGACGCGCTGCACACTATTGTGTATTCGGCGGTCAAAAGGAAGAGGCTCCTGGTGATTACTCAGGTGGTTTTCCAGATATGGCGTGGAGCTCTACGCCGTATGGGGTGGTGGAACAAATTGACGAGGGAAACCCCACTGTGGCATAATGGGCGGCTACCAGCATTGGCGTCCTTACAAGGATTCCGCGGCTAGGACGCGATTGGAATATCAGCGTTGGGCCACGTCATGAAAGGCACGACCCTGAAATCGTTCCAAGCATTGAGAGAAGAATATCATATGCCCCGAACCCAGTTTTTTAAAATACTTACAGTTCCGGCACGCGTTATCACCCGCCTTGCTCGGCTTGGACTCATTGCCCGAATTTAGCCCTCTGGAGGCTAAGGTGTTTATGGGGGAGTTGGAAAATAAGAAAATATCTAATATATATCAGACACTGGTTACGCATTGTTCTTCTCCCCTGGACAAGTTACGATCCACATGGGAGGGAGACATAGGCGAATTAGGAGAGGAGGACTGGAGGGAGGCTCTGGAGGCCCCAAGGGGAGCGGCTATTGCAGTGCGCCTGCGCTTTATTCAATTTAAGTACTTACATAGAGCCTACTACACTAGGGACCGATAGTGGAGAGCTGGCCTGATTGCCTCCCCTGATTGCCTGCGGTGTGGCCGTGCGATGGGCACATTCATACATACGGTGTGGTCGTGTGATAAATTGACGAGGTTCTGGACCGTTGTGTGGAATTGCTTGTCTGAAGTGTTGGGCTGGGACCTCCCCCGCTCGCCGCAACTAGGCCTCCTTCATGTTATGGAACAGGTGCGAGGGAATATCTATAATCGTCATCTGCTGCTCCTGGGCCTTACGGTGGCCAAAAGAGATGTGGCTCGAGCCTGGAAGGACCCCAGGGCTCCCCTGGTATGGGTGTGGGAGAGGGGTATGGATTTTTATATGGGACTGGAGTGCCTGGTTTTTGAGGCCAGAGGCTGCCCCCGAAAACATTTTAAAATATGGAAGAGATGGGCAGACTATAGAGGACTATGGCTGGAACCGCCAGCGCAACAAGATGCTGATGCAGGACAATTGCTTGTTGACCCTGGGTGACAAAGGGGTACACACTAACTGCGTTTTGATATGCTTTTACCTTTGGACCACGTAGACACTGTGCGGGGGTGGGGGTGGGATCCGGGCGGGGGGGAAAGGGGAGGGAATCGGGGGGGGGGGAGTTCGGGGATGTTCATTTCTATCAAAATGTTCATTGAACAGCCTGTATTTACCTGCTCACTGCTCCTCTGGTCTCCGTGCAACAACATAATAAAAAATTTTGTTCTGAAAAAAAAAGTGGGGGGGGGGTTACTGCAACAGAAACCCACTTTCCTACACTGCTGTTCTTGTAATAAAGACCTAGGTGTCTTCTACCACTGTGGTTTTAAGGTATCTTTTAATTCTGGGATTATCCTTGTTTTCAGATTTTGTTTGCTACAGATATCGTACATTGTCTGTTTTTTTTTTTTTGTTTTGTTTTTTAACAGTCTCCACTTTGGTCTAAAGTGCTTTCATATCACTAGTCAACTATTATGATTGTTTTCTAGTATCACTAACTAACTTGTAAAGTGCTTTAATTGTGGCTGCCCCTGAAGAAAAATGTGTTTATCTATTTGTGTTAATCTTTATATCTAAAAACAGCCAGCTATGTGAAACTAAGAATTTTTCTTTAATTATCTTTTACAGGCCTCTAACTTGTGGATGCTAAAAAATAGTTGAATAATGGCCCAAAGAATGTCAAAAGAAGAGCTGGATGAGCAGTTTGAGCAGTTTCTAAAAGAGGTATATGGACTGGGGTATATGATGAGGTGGGATTCCGATTCCTTCTTTAATTGCATTCTAAGACACCCTTATTTGGCACTACTATGCACATAACGCATGTGGTAAGGAATTTGGATGTTCTTCTGTTGGGAATGGAATGATCCCATGGGGTGATCTGGCATGTTCCTCTAATTTGAGTGTCCAACTGTATGTGAATCTGGTATTCTTTTTTTATATTTTTGGCTCTGGTGTCATGCTAATCTAGCTTTTGAGCAGAAGCTTAGGCCTGCCCTTGACATTGCAATGTCCAAGTCTTATCCTGTGACCTGGAGGAATGCACCACCGGTGCCCTCATAGTGGACAGTGGACTACTGTCCTTGTCCTGAGTGTACCAACAAAAATCAAAATTAGGGAGTGAAGAGGTGGTGCTGATCAGCACCAATGTGGACGCACCCTCCTCCAGTAAATGGTTCAGATAATCATAAAGGTCCAACCTCAAGTAGTTAACTGTGAGTCCAGATATTGTTGGCATACACAGTGTTTGTTAAAACACCCCTCACACACCAAAGGGCCCTTGGTGTCATGCTTCATCATCGGGGTCTTCCCGTTCCGCTGCGGGACGGGGCGTGCTACGTCTTGCGACAACGCTGGAGCACCTTAAATAATTGTGAGTGCTATGTGAGTTGGAGTGAGTGTAGGTAGGGTCAGGGGTGTTTGGAAAAGTGAATCTAAAATGATACCTGGCTTTGTGAAAGCAAAAAACTATTTATTAGTCACAAGCTGGTATCGTTAAAAAAGGTGTAGCGGAGACTGATAGGCTTGACAATGAGCTTAATCTCCTAGTGGCGTCAACATGTTTCGAGGCAGAACGCCTCTTCGTCAGGACGGGGTCTGATCCCTCTGTCACTCACTAATGTTGATTCACAGTATGTGCAATGTGTATATACAGGTTAAGATAATCTATACCTATGTGGTATGTATTAATTCCTATAGTGTACAGTCCTATCAGTATTGCTGAATAGTGGGCTGTCACAAGCAGGGGTTAATGCCGCATGAGCCGATAGGGATGAGGGGTAAATGGAACTTCCATTAGGCCACGAACAGTTCTTGCATCCTCCTTCGTCCTCGACGAGGGAGGATTTCATTGACTTCTCGCGGCCCCCGCTTCGCGGGAGCCGCTCGTGTGTGTGTGGAACTTCAGTGGCGGGCATTGTAGCAGGAGGAACTAACTGACTGGCAAATTGCGGTGGGACTGCGAGGACCAGCCTGCAGTGCGGCGACCAATCTGCCGCAGCTGGTCCTCTTCCCGCCCCCACCTCTTGGCTGTTTAAATCCCCTCTAGTCATTACTCACTTGGTGTCGCTCTGCTGGGAAAACAACGAGGGAGAACTGTTCCTGTCCATCGGGATAGCTGGATTATCGGACCCGTTTTACAAGGATTTCATAGACTTCTCGCAGCCCCCGCTTCGCGGGTGCCGCTTGTGTGTGTGGAACTTCAGTGGCGGGCATTGTAGCAGGAGGAACTAACTGACTGGCAAATCGCGGCGGGACTGCGAGGACCAGCCTGCAGTGCGGCGACCAATCTGCCGCAGCTGGTCCTCTTCCCGCCCCCACCTCCTCCTACTTAACTTCCTCTACTCACGCGCACGCGGAACGCGCGCTGGTGGGTGCCGGGCTAAGCCCGGGCAAAGGGCAGGCCGTCCAAGGTCGCTCAAGGCCGGCCGGGCCCCCCCTCCTTCATTTGGCATCCTATTTGTTATCTGTAGATATCTGTACTTCCTGAAAAAGTTTTATGGTACACAGGTACAATTGTGATTTTTACCTAAAAGTGTGGTTTGGTTGTGGTTAAAGTTATCATGTCTTTGCGGTCTGGAAAAAATCGCAATGTTGCAATTCCTACTTCTGCCGGGGTGGTTACAGGTACCCTGGATCACTTCTTTAAGAGAGCTTCCACCATTCTTGAAAAGGAGATTGACTTTGTAGAAAAGCGTCTCTCTCTGGATTTAATAACGGGGAAACGATCTTTCCTAGGTCGCATAGGGTCGACGCTTTCCCCGGCGCATACTGATGTTGCGGGGGAAGAAATTAGGTTGGTGGATGTTGGGGATGTTGGGGATGTTTCAGATAGTTCGAGTACAAACTTATTTTCCCCGAGCTTGTCCCCTAGTAGTGGTAAGGCTGGCTTGCATAATTCCCCAGGGTTAGTTATTTTATCTTCCCCCACTTTGACCCAAGGGTCCCCAGTTAGGACGAAACCCAACAGTAAGAAAAGAAGGGGTAGCTCTCTGAAGGGCCGTCATGCCAAACAACAAAAGAAGATCTTGCACCCGGCCCCGACAGTTGCTGCTCAACTCCCTACTTCTCCAAGGGCAGATACAGAAGTTATTAGCCCCCCTGATTGTCCTACTGTTGTTGAGGGTGACCTCCTGGGGAAAATCGAATTTTTGATGAAATCTCTGATGCTGCCGCTCCTAGAGAGAACTAGGGTGATTAATTCCAAGTTAGATCAGATTGAAAAGCAGGTCGGAGAAAATTCACTTTTATTAGCTGACCTTGCAA
Source organism: Lissotriton helveticus (assembly GCF_964261635.1). Lineage (NCBI taxonomy): Eukaryota > Metazoa > Chordata > Amphibia > Caudata > Salamandridae > Lissotriton > Lissotriton helveticus. Next base: position 690,070,990 of record NC_136067.1, on the reverse strand, counting down.
AGGGTAATGTCCCTATTAACCCCCCGGACATCACCATAAAGGAAACGGGTCACAGTACTTCTGCTCGGGTGGTTGCTGAGGACTCTAGAAAAAAACCAGAAAATAAACCAAACATATTACCGCCAAAATCCTACCCGAAGAAACAAGTAGGCATACTGAGGCTTGGTGGGAAGGCGACGGACTCTGCATCTGCACCGCAGCCTGTATTGAGTGGCCGACCAGCAGATAGAAGGCCTAATAGGCAATTGCACCAGGATAAGGAGGTTCGTAAAGACCAACTCCCCAGTTTAAACCTTCCCCCAGAGGCAGCACCCTACACAATTGTTTTGGTGGGGGTACGAACCCTAGGGGCAGGAAAAACAGAATCTTATAGGGAACTGAATAATAAGGTGGTTTTCTGGTTAAATAGGAATAGAACTCTCCCCCCTTCACTGAACAAAGAGATTTTGGGTGTTGGAAGGGTGCACTGGGTGGGTAACAACCCCAAAGATCTCGAAGGGGACTGTATTCTAGTGAATTTTAGGGACACCTAGGTGGTAGACCATATTCGAAGAGAACCTAGATTTGGCCGAGAGGGAGATATTCAATCCCTGGGCCTTGATTATTTTTACCCGGGGATTATGAATAATGGATGTCATAATTCTCATACTATCCCCCGACAGAGAGGACTTTGGGGAGCTAATCCATCTCACAGGTTAATGCACCCTTTCCCAGTGTATAATAGGTTTGATCCCCTAACAGATCTGGAGGGTGTAGATTGACTCCCCAAACTAGTTGGTGAAACTAATGATGACGACAGTCCAGTAGGCGTATTGGACTGTCCCCCGGATAGCAACAGTGAGGATACTAAACATCTAAGTGGATCTAGTAGCCCAATTACAACCCAGGCACTACCATCTCAGGCTCTAAACGGGGCAAAGAATAATAGCCAAAGAGTACATGGAGAACTAGGTCCCCTGTCAATTGTTTCCTGGAATCTGGCAGGGATATTAAATAAACTTGACTTGCCTGAATGGGGGTCATTTATTGACATGCAAGATGTGTGCCTATTCCAGGAAACTTGGGCCAGGGAGGAATATTGGCGCACTGGTTTTGCCTGATTTTCAATCTAGGCAAAATGGGGCGGGAAGGGACGCCCGTCTGGCGGACTACTCATCTGGGTGGGTTCACACTTAGGATGTTCTGCAAGGACACTTGAGACAAACTCTGCGGATATCCAAAGTGTGGTATTGGAATGGCCAAATGCGGCTAAACTAGTGTTAGTCAATGTATATTCAAGACCAACGGGCGTAACTAATGTCTCAGGAACAATTTAGGATGTATCCCTCTTCCTTGGTACCATCCCACAAGGCACTCCATATCTGGTAGGGGGTGACTTTAATTGTCAATTCGAGCCGCTGCCAGCCTTTCTGGAGGGCACCACATTGGAAGAGGATGATCAATGGTATATACCACCTGTAGGGGGCCCAACAGTGAAGTCCTGGACGCCGCTGGCTACCCAAATTATGGCCCTGACTCTTAATAACTCTATAAGAGCCTGCAATGGGCGGGTCAGTGGGGATATCCCACCGAAACCCACTTTTAACAAACTGGGGCAGGAGTCACGCTTAGATTATATCTTTGTGGGGGGAACATCACTTACAACAAATTTTTTACAACGCACTACCATTACATCGCAACCATTACAACGCAAACCATTACAACGCAATGCGCTGGGGGGCGCTCTAGGATAGGGAATGTATTTAATATACTATCCAACACCTTCCCTGCTATCCACGGGGACTGGAGTTGGAATAGTAAATTAAATAATTCACTATCCAGCGCCTAAAAGCATTATGCGTTGTAATGGTACGCGATGTAAAAACCGCGTTGTAAAGGCATGCGATGTAAAAGCATGCGTTGTAGTGACACCAATCCCTTTGTGGAGATGCGTGACTGGGCCAAGGTAAGGAGCTTTCAGGTAACCCCACGTGATGAAAGCGGCCACAATACGCTGACCCTGAAATTCCTGGTGCCTGGCACTATCACTGAGAACCAGATGGCTAATACCTCCCCGGACCCTAGAGCGATCCTATCTAGCGATAGACGTAGAATTAGATGGGCTAAAGTCATAGAGAATCCAGAAGCCATTTCCTGGCTTTATGCCACAATAGTCCCGGTTTTAGAAAGAGTGGAATAACTTACTTCACTATGCCCGTCTGTGGAGAAACACAATAAACTCGGGGACCTTCACTTGGAGCTTACCAGCGCATTAGTGGAGATATTGAACCCGCGAGTATTGAAAAAGAATGCCAAGCCGTTGAAAGCCTCATGGTACAATACAGCCTGTAGGAAGGCCAAAGCCGAACTCCTCGAGGCCATGAAGCAAAGGGGTAACACGTGCTGATAAGGGCTAGGAGGAATGAATATAAATACGTAATTCAAATTGCCAAGATTGAGTGGGATAATGAAAACTGGTCTGAAATGGTGGGCGCCCTTAACTTTAGAGATGGTCGGAAATTTTGGCAGATCGTTAAAAATGGTTCTGTGGATCCAACACCAGCAGTAGAAGCTAATATTGCGCCCAGTGTCTGGGAGGCTCACTTCCGTTCCCTATATTCACAGGCTAGCACAGATCACGTAGAAGACACAGGTAATCCAGTGATAGGCCCTAGCCCTTTAGTGGCCCAAGTAGAATTTACTGTGGCGGAAGTAAGGAGCGAGTTGGGGGTATTCAAAGAGCGGGGACCTATTGACTGAGGGTCCCGAAGAGTGGTTCCTTCCCGTTTTTCTAATTGGAGGAGTGAATAGTTAACCCAGGAAGCCCTTGAAACTTCTACAAGTGCCCCTGAACCCCTAAGCTTATATGAAGGCTTTTATCGACTATGTTGGTGTTTAACCATTCTGTTACAGGGGTAAGGGAAAAAGCCTTCGATGAAGTCAGTTTGGTTAATAATTGTTGACCCTTTGTGCAGCAGGGGAAATATCTGATAATATCTTCCTTAGGAAGTACAGAGGTTGCTTGAACATTCATAGTGGACAGACTCTGTTTCTTGAGAGCACTTTTATTTGTCCCTATTTTAACCAGACTGAGAGGTGACTGAACATCTCCAAAGTTGAGAGGAATGTAGCAGCAATGTTTAATGTGTAATGTAACCGTATTGACAAGTGATATAAAGGAGAAGGAGAACAAAGTATTTTTATAAACCAGAACGTATTTTCCTACAAATTTTGGTGTGGTGTTGTTTTTATATGGGAGAATGCTGAGTTACTGAAGGGTGGAACACAAGCTTAACACTTTTGCCTCTAGGATTTGACTGTCTACTGTTGGGCCAGGCTACCCTATGTGATCTGGTACCCCCCAGGTCCAACAGGGATTCAACGAGTCCTCAAGGGATTCGAGGCATTCTGTGGAAATCATGGCCTTGAGATTAATACTCTCAAGACCAAATACATGATTTTTAATCCCCCATCAAAAACACGTCCTAACCCATGTATTGGTGCAAATAGGCTGGAAAGGGTCAGAACCTTTGAATATCTAGGGGTGACTCTAAATGAGAATATGTCTTGGGGTCACCATCAAATAAAGTCTCAGCTTAAACTGGCCCAACTGGCGGGAGGAGTTGTCAGCCTTATAAATAAAAACAAATCTTCTATCAAGGCGATTGGTCCCCCATTAGAGATATATAGAGCACAGGCCAGGGGAGCGGTTATGTACAGTAGTGAACTCTGGGGCCACATGTGCAAACGCGAGTTGATGGCAACTAAGAACAAATTCATTAGGCAGCTTCTATCACTCCCCCCTAGTACCCCTCTGTTGCCGATGAGGCTTGATCTGGGATTAAGGCCACTGGATGAAGATCTGGGTGCTAGGCCCCTAACCTTTTGGCGCAGAGTATGGACTACACCAGAGTTGGCAAATTATAGGTCCGAGTTGCAGGAAATCCTGACCTACCCGATTGTAGGGAATATCCCCTGGTTTCTATATATAAAAAATGAGCTTGTGCGCCTGGGACTAGCTAATTTATGGTTTGATCCTGCGATTGCTTGCCACATGGTTTCCCGGAAGCAGTTGCTTTCACTGTACCATGAAAGTAAAATCGTGGCATATAGACAGGGCATACAGTCTGGTACTTTGACCGATTCCTTCTTAAAGATCAAGGACACCTATAAGTTGGAGGGAATCCTAGATGTCATATTTCCAACTAATACCAGGAAACTGTACCTACAGTGGAGGTACGGAAGTCTACCAATCCGTGCCTTCACTAGTAAATGGACTGAGCCCTCTCTGAGTCATTGCCCTGGGTGCAACCATGAGCAGGAAACTGAGCTGCATATATTGTTTTTTTGTCGAACTTAAGCGCAGGCAAGAAGACACTGGATTGTACCGGCCTGTAAAAACCTGGGCTTCACCCACTGTCTCCAGGCATATAGGGTTCTTAAAACAGATCTTTCTGGCATGGTTGTGTTTGCGGTAGCCAAATATCTGGAAACCTTCTAGCAGAATGTAAAATGTATGTGTCTTGTAAAGCGCACTGCTGCCCTGAGGCGTCGTGGCGCTGTAGACCGCTGGGGAACCCGTCCTGGCTATCCCTGTGAGATGGTCTCTACTGGGTATCTCCAAGGTGAAACGAGGCATCCCCGGCGAATGTGGGGGGCCGTTGTAGAGATGAGGCAAGCTAATGCCCAGAGTTGCCGAGTGTGATCCCTGGTTAGAGTAGGCACCGAGGCGAGAATTATCGAGTCCACTGACCCTGGTCCACAACCCTGCCGCGTCAGGAATTGAACCCTGGTCCCGGGCCATTCTCTGCTTCCAGGTCTGCCGCCTCTAACCAGTGAGCCACACCACTCCAGAAGAGAAGATGTTTACTATCCAGGGCTACAGAATAAGTGTTTAATTTTAATAAATATCAACATCCAATTAGCTTTTCTACATTTTTATTGTTTTTATGGACTAACCAAGATTGCTTGTATGATGGTATGATGTTATGTATTAAGGAATCATGCTGCTGCTTTTATGATCTCTGATTAACTGTCCATGATGTAATTAACTGTTATATTTGTATAATAGTTGTGTTTTATATTTTATGGCAAATGTTGCCGAAATAAAGATGTAGATGATGATGATGATAAAAGAAGATCGAAAAGTTTTCAGGAAGTTCTATCAATTGAAAAAACTAATTTAAAAGTGTCTGTTTACTTTAATTGTATTAAATAAGTTAACAAAGTTTTTATACAGAACAGGCAAAAATCAAAACAGTGTGTCTTTATTAATTTCCTGCGCTGCTCCAACAGACAGGACAGCCTATCCCAGCATTCCCAGTCCAAGGATCGAAGTTGATCCATTTAACCACCCCCTCCACAGCAGTCAAAAATACTTATTGGTTGTGGTGGATCAAGCCACCAGGTATACAGGCGGGGTAACTTCTATGAATACAACTGCCAAGGGGGTAGCATGAGCACTCCAATAGATCTTTTAGGTTTTACCTATTGTTTTTAATATAAGCTTAAAAGGGACTTACATCCCGGCTCGTCTCTTTCCTGGCTTCTCATTGGTTCCTGTGCGTGTCACTTACCTTTTCTCCATTTCTATTGGCTGTATCATATGTTCCTGCATTCACCAATGCATGTTCTATGTCTGCTTCACTTATCAGTTTCCCACCGTTGAAATACTGTTAAAATCCACTTTGGTGGAACTATATTTTCATAAAGTTTTGCCTTTTACTCTTGAAGCAATAACAATTTATCACCCGGAGAGGTGCTAATTAGGAACATTCTTTATGTGATGCATGTTCCACATATAATAATTCCTCTAGTGAATCGTTGGGTTTTTCTCCATCTGCTTTCTGCACTTAAGGTCTATACCCTAGAATGATGAACACAGAAATTCAAACACCAGATCTGGTTCCTGTAGCACACAAATTTCATAAACATCTTATGCACACTCAGGAAACAATTTAGCACAGGTCAAATTAAGGCGTAAAGAATTTGCAGATAATCAGAAAATCTGAAGAGGTGTATCACATTGGGAGAGCAAGTGTAGTTGTCCAAAAAATTACTTATGTCTCAAAGGTTACACCAAATTTCAACCTAAGCTTGTTAGGCCTCATAAGGTTCTCAAGATTGTTACTTTATCTGCAAAATTAGGTTTACCTACTACACTACCAGTACACCCAGTGTTTCATGCCCCATTGATCAAACCGGTCCCTGGAGGACCTATTCTTTCACATGTCCCTGGTGAGATAGCAGCTTTATGGTGGTCCTGATGGGTATGATTATGTTGTTCCAGGTCCTGGGTGAATAGATGGAAACAGCCTGCAGCTTTGTATTTATTTGTTTACACTTCTTAGTCTGCAGTCCAATGGAATCCTGGCACTGAGTGTGCCAAGAACCTTCTGAGATGGTGAGCTTGTTTGTATTTTATGCAGGAGTGGTGGTTTTGATTGCATTGTAAATGATGCAGTGGGTTTGGGTTTGAAGATGGTGTGTGCTGGAAACTGTGGAGTTTGTTGAGAATGGGTGTGATGTGATTATATTTTTTCAAGCCATGGATGAGTCGTGTTATGGTGTTTACGATGTCCATAAGGACAGCCAATGCAGAGTCTGTGAGGCCATGCAGCAGGGCATTTCCGCTATCCACATGCTAGAGTATAAGGGCTTGAACAGCAATTCTGAAGTTGCTTTCTACAAAAAAAAAAAACACATTTTCACTTTCTTTACAAGAGAGAGCTGGTCCTTGTTGCTATATTGACAATGTGTTCCTTAGGGGTGAGATTGATGCCCAGGGTGAATCCAAGTGACTTGGCATTCAGTGAAAGTTGAGTTTCGAGCTGTTCAAGGTTCATATAATTGAACCAAGTTTGTCTATTTCTTTCTTGTTCTTGGAAAATCACAGGAATTCTGTCTTGCATGGGTCAAATTATAGGTAGGTGCTGGACATCCAGTTTTGGATGAAATGCTAGCAGACTGTGACACATTGGATATCTGATGCAGAGTATTCTTTTCTCTAGTCCTTGTTTATCTGGTTTGGTTCAAATCTCATAATGAAACCGACATGCAGACTGCGCTTTGGTCAAGACAGCGGATGTGTTCCAAGCTATGTAGGCACCTGGTTCTGGTATTAACCCTGGGGCAATTAAATCATTCTCTCTCTCTCTCTCTCTTTCTCTTTCTGTCTCTGTCTCTCTCACTCACTCACTCACTCACTCACTCACTCACTCACTCACTCACTCACTCACTCACTCTCTCACTCTCTCACTCTCTCACTCTCTCACTCTCTCACTCTCTCACTCTCTCACTCTCTCACTCTCTCACTCTCTCACTCTCTCACTCTCTCACTCTCTCTCCACTATCACCTGCAAGGGTATACTGGTGCTGAACCGGCGTGTGTGCCTAGCCCTGCCAATGGTAGGTTGGTTAATTTAAAAGCCATGTCTTCAGCTTTTTGCAGCATTCAAGAAGGGGGACGATTCTCAGATTTGGATTGGGAGGTCCGTCCATGCTTTATGAGTGATGTAAGATATTGTTGTCCTCCTGATCTTGTATGCGTGGGATTTGTGCATGTAGGAGTCCTGCTGAGAAGATGTGTCTTGAGTGGTCGATGGAAGGAGTTGCGACCGTTCAGGTAGGTGGAGCCTGAGTTGTGTAGTGCCTTGAAAGTGTGTGTGAGGAGTTTGAATTGAGTGCGCTTGTGTATCGGAAGCCAGTGTAGTTCCCTGAGGTCCTCTGTGATGGGAGTTGTGTGTGGGATGATGAGGAGTAGTCTGACTACAGAGTTCTGGCTGGTTTGTAGAATTCTAATGAGTTGCTTAGTATTCCAACGTAGAAGGTGTTTACATAGTCAAACTTGCTGATGACTAGGGCGTCCGTGACAGTTTTTCTAGTGGTGCATGTGAGCAATGTGAAGATCTTCAGCATCTTCAGAGTATGGAAGCAGAACGCAGTGACTCTGTTGACTTGTGTGGTTAACTCCAGTTTGTTATTGATGGTTATTCCCAGGTTCCTGGTGTGGGTTCGAGTTCAGCCGACCATCGGTTGGAGTCCAATGGTGAAGTATTCTTGCCACAGATCACTACTTCTGTCTTGTTAGTGTTGAGCCTGAGACAGTTGACTTTCATCCCGTTAGCGACTCCGGTCATGCAGATGGTCAACTTGTTTCTTATGTTGGAGTTCTTGTCTGAGAGGGAGCGTATTAGTTGTGTGTTGTCTGTGTAGGAGATGATGTTCATGTATGCGTGGAAGACATTTGCCAGAGGGATCATGTATAAATGTAAATGTAAATGTTTTTGAGCTTGTATGCGTTTAAGAGTGTGGGGCTGAATGTAGAACCTTGAGGCACTCCGAGGAGTAAGGTGCCAGGCTGACAGCTTGTGTTGAGAAGATCCAGTGGAGAGTGGCTACTTGAATTCCAATATTGTGTATGCTCCTGATGAGAATGGGGTGTGAGGCCATGTCCAATGTTGCAGAGAGGTTCAGGTTCAGGAGAATGAGGGCTGCTTGTCTCCTCTGTCAAGGATCAAGTAGATTTTGTGTGTGGCGGTGATGAGTACTGTTTCTGTACTGTGGTTGGGCCTGAATCCGGACTGTGTGGTGTTGAGGAGCTGGTGGCTGCTGACGTGGTCAGTGAGGCCTTGGTTGATTAGTTTCTTTAAGATCTTTGCTGGCTATGGTAGGATGGAGGTGGGTCTGTAGTTGGGGTGTGGCTGGGTCATCTGATGTTTTCTTGAGTAGGGGCATGACGGTGGCATTTTCCAGGTGTCCGGAAATGTGACCGAGTTGATGGAGGCATTGAGGATGGGTGCTTGTGCTTTGCAGATCTTTTGATGAAGGAGTGGTGGGGACAAGAGTAAGATGTAGCCCCTGAGTGGATGGTCTTCGTGGTAGCAGCAATTTTGACTGTGATGTTGGTAGGCCACGAGACCAGGGTTCATTCATCGGCTGTGATGGGAGGGTGCGCTGCAACTGTAACAGGGTCCAGTTGAGGGTGGAAGTTGCATGTATATGGAGGCGAGTTTGTTATGGAAGAATGCTGAGAGCTTTTTGAAAAGGTCTTGTGAGGGGATGATGTTGCAGGAGGCAGCAGGAGGTGTTGTGAGATCTTTGATGAAGGCGAACATTTCCTTACTGTTGTTAGTGCTGGTGTCAATGCGATCTGCAAGAACTGTACGCTTGGTGTACCGTATCTGCTGGGTGTAGCGTCTTAGGGGCGATTTGAAGATGTCTTTATCTGCAGTGTCTTCACTTTTTTTCTCCATTTGCACGCCAGTTGTTTCCTGTTGCTTGCTGTGGCATTTCGCCAGCCTCTTGTACCAGCTGACCTGTGGTCAGGCTCTTGCTTTTGCGTTGCGCTTGTACAGAGCCAATGTGTTGGTACATGGGGTGATATAGCTGTTAAGGATTTTGATGGCTTATGGCAAGTCATTGGTTGCTCAGACCGTTGCTCGGAGAGAGCGGATGCTTTTGCAGCTGCGACAGGCTGTTTGGTGGTGGTAGGTCTGTGATGGTGCGTGGTCGGTATGCTGATACAGGCAGGGGTGTGGTCTGTCCAGGTCTTAGTTGCTGGCTTGTTGACTGTGAAATTGCTGGTGAAGGAGACAATGTAATCCAATATGTGTCTGCTGTTGTGGATGGGTTCGGTAACATGCTGGGTGAGGCCAAGATTTCGGAGGTTTTCTAAACAGGTTGTCGAGCTTGGGTCAGTGCAGTCTTCTACGTGAAAGTTCAGGTGTCCAAAGCATGAAGGGTTTGTCTTGATGAGGGGTGTGCAAAGTCTATAATGTCGCTGATGAAATTTGTGAAGGGTCCTGGTGGTCTGTATGTTAGGGTTCTACCCCGGGAGAAGTTCGCTATGATGTGTATCTTTAACATGAGGTGTTCCATGTAGCTGGTGGAGATATTCATATAGATGGTACATCTGATGGTGTCTTTGAATATGATGGTGACTCCACCGCTAAGCTTGTACTGATGGTCTTACGTAACGATCCTGTAGCCGGCAGGGGTGGCTGTAGTGGTGTTAGGTGCCAAGGTTGTATTTAGCCATGTTTTCGTGAGACAGAGCAGGTCTGGAGCATGGCCGTGCAGTACCATATCTCTAGGGCGTGTTAAGTGAGTGAGTGGTGTTGAGGAGCATGGATGTGAGTGTGGTGTTTTGTCTGTGTGGGCGTGAGCAGGTGGCTGGTTTGGTTGAGAGTGTGCGAGTGGCATGCTGAGTGCTGTTGGTACGTTAGTGATGGGTGTAGGGTGTGAGAAGGTGCATGAGAACTTGCAGGCAGTGCATGTTAACTCTCCATCTGTGGTGTGTGGTGTAGTGTAACAGCAGTGCAGCGAGCATCGAGGAGCGCAGCAGGGTATCATTGGGTAGGGGAGAACCAGGCACCTTGTTTCTCAGCACGCTCCCTCTGTTATAATGAGTAGGAAGTCAGACTTTAGTCTTTAACTTTTTCTTCACTGCTATCCCAGTGGCCGTCCATCACCACTCCCTTTTGTACCGCTTTGTTCGCCATAAGTAGGCAGGGTATGCTCAGACGTGAGTCCCTTGCTCACTTTGCCACTGGATTCAAGCAAGCCTGGCTGAAGACGGCTGAAATCCCAGAAACCGGTCCTAGGAAGCTTCTTTCCGGTCCAGGGAAGGCATGGCTTGGCAGTTCGGGTTGGACTTTTCCCATTAGGCACAGGGTCAGACTGATTTGCATATGGCCATGTCTGAACTGGGGTGGCAGAGTGGGCTAAAAAACGGTGATGGATTAAACCCAGATCTTTTGACTGGGTGTGAGTGTTTGATTTGTTCAGATGCTCCGTCCATCACCACCCCCTTTTGTACCGCTTTGTTCGCCATAAGTTGGCAGGGTATGCTCAGACGTGAGTTCCTTGCTCACTTTGCCACTGGATTCAAGCAAGCCTGGCTGAAGACGGCTGAAATGCCAGAAACCGGTCCTAGGAAGCTTGTTTCTGGTCCAGGGATGGCATGGCTTGGCAGTTCGGGCTGTACTGTTCCCATGAGGCACAGGGTCAGACTGATTTGCATATTGCCATGTCTGAACTGGGGTGGCAGAGTGGGCTACAGAACGGTGATGGATTAAACCCAGATCTGTTGACTGGGTGCGAGTGTTTGATTGGTTCAGATGGTCTGTCCATCACCACCCCCTTTTGTACTGCTTTGTTCGCCATAAGTTGGCAGGGTATGCTCAGATGTGAGTCCCTTGCTCACTTTGCCACTGGATTCAAGCAAGCCTGGCTGAAGACGGCTGAAATGCCAGAAAACGGTCCTAGGAAGCTTGTTTCCGGTCCAGAGAAGGCATGGCTTGGCAGTTCGGTCTGGACTGTTCCCACGAGGCACAGGGTCAGACTGATTTGCATATTGCCATGTCTGAACTGGGGTGGCAGAGTGGGCTAAAGAACGGTGATGGATTAAACCCAGATCTTTTGACTGGGTGTGAGTGTTTGATTGGTTCAGATGCTCCGTCCATCACCACCCACTTTTGTACATCTCAGTGGCCCTGAGGCTGGAGGCTGAGAAAGTCGAGTGGGCTGCATCTTCTAAGAGTATTCCATCAGTATCATAAACCTTATTCTTCTAAGGGTGTGGCTGCCTTGGATGGTCTAGCCTTGCTTGACGGGCTCTGACATTACTGTGTGGGAACGCCTAGCAGTCGTAGCCCACTGCTGGGCTGATACGGACAGTCGTAAATGCAGTTGCAGTCTGTCTTAGGTTGATCTGAACACATCAGGCCATTGCAGCCTGTCCAGGTCTAGTATACACACATGACAGATGCAGCCACTACCTCTGCCGAAACACTAGATCCCTGTAGTGACACTTAGGTTAATACATATGGCAAAGTCAGTGCTGCCCAACTTAAGCTATTACAGCCCGCTATTACAGCCCGATAAATGTAGCTCCTCAGGCTGTTGTGTGGATATACTCATATGCACACTTTTGCAGTTTTCACTTAGATCTGCTGAGAGACCACTATATTCTTGGTTTCTCTCTCTAAGGCAGTTTGCTTTTTTTTTAAAAACATATGTTTATTTGCATTTTGTTAAAAACAAATATACAGCACGCAGGACCATACCTCTGCGAGGCCTCCTAAGCAACATGTAATAAGCATGTGTAACAAAATAGTGGCATGATAGGCGAATAATCATCAAACTTATTCTCTCATAAGCATTACAAGGAAGTTCCCAAATACCACAACCCAACTTTAAAATACTAATGTACTGGTCCGAACCCTCCTTGTAACGTGTTTGCCAAATCAGCCTATGCACAGCCTCTGTAATTATATAAATTTGCTATGTCCCATGCGGCCTATAAGACCATGGGTTAGAAGGGAGGGAAGGGGAAACATGGAAAGTAACTTGGGTAAAAAGAAAACCTAACGGTCTCAGGGTGCGTGTTAGCTACAGGTAACAAATAATATCAGTGGAGGCATGGCTTAGCGAGCATCAGTGGACCGAAAGCTGCGGGATGAGTAAGAGCAATCTCGCCACATCCAGGGAAGGACGGGGAGTGGCGCACGGGCAGCCAAGGAGACCACAGCAGGTGGGAGGCACAGTACACTAAAGCTGAAGTGGTCAACTCTCCTCAGTGTGCACTTGCACCTACCCTATCTCAGGCAGTTTATATGGGAGTTTCTCAGGCATGGAACATAATGGACTATTTCTCCTGAGTATTGACTCCTCCTTCTTGAGCAGGCGAACTCCTTCCCTCTCTTAACAGGCAGGTAGCTTTATAGGCATCAGGCCGACCTCCTCTCCTCGAGGAGAAAGTGCTCACTCTTGATGATGTCCCCTGATCTCTGAGAGACAGGCTGACAGACAACAGCTCTAATCACAAAGCAGTCCTAGTAGTCTGCGGCGCACTCCCTTCCTTAGACATGAAGAACTTGGAACTGTAACAAAGTGAGGTTGTTTGGGTCCCACTTTAAGACACATTTTCTAGACAGGGATGTGGATCCACTGTCTCAAACTTCAGAACTCGTTTGGGTGTTTCTCTTTTAAGTGCCTTTCTCAGGCTGCCCTCCGAATCCAGCCTTTGTGCAAAAGTGATGCTTCTCATAGCAGGTAGCACTTGAGCTCTCTCCAGATTGTGGAAGCAACAACACTGATACCATGAAGTGTACATTTTCTCCGATTTGCTGTCATCAGCCTCTAAAGTAGAAAGGGTAGAAAAAAAGGTAGGCTTGAAATGTTCTCATCTAAAACTACAGTAGCTGCAGTCCCACCCTTCAGCCCTGTATCTGGTCATTAAGAATAGTAATTGCCCCTTAACCTCTGTGGTTTACTATCTGTGACTTTGGTGAGCACCATTATCTATAATTATTGACCAACTTATAGATAGTGATGCCACATTTTTATATTGCAGCTATAGGACACAGCAGCTCTAAATGGGACTGATAACTTGTAAGTTGGGCTCCAGGTTTTATGGTATTTTTATTTTTGCCATTTCCGTCTGTATATAGCCATAATTCTGCTTTGCTAATTTCACCTGTATTTATCCATATTTCACCTGTATTTATCCATATTTCTGAAAAATTGAAGCTGAAATATGTTTATTTCTGCATTTATTTAACCAGTTAATGTACACTTGTGCTTGAATGCCTGACAGGTTTCAATAATATATGATAAAATATCCACTTATAAGAAAACATGTACATTTTAGTATCAAGGTTGTGCAAATCTACTGCTGTTTAAGGCGCTCTAATAAAATTCCTTTATTTTTGTAATCCCCTTGCCTGTCAATCTGCACAGCTATTGGCTTGGCAGTCATGATTGACAGCATTTAGCATCACTCAAAAACATCCCAATTTCATTTTTTATCCACATTTAAAATTAAATACAGAGTGGAAAAAAAATGTTTCTGTCTGTATTTATCTGTAAAAATCAGTAAAAACAGAAAACGGGGAGTCTTACTTGTGAGTGATTAGCTCTCCCTGGTTAACCCTTTGCCACACACCTCCTACAGAGACTTCAGACCATACAGAATGCCGCAATCGGACTCCTCCTCAGCCTTCCCCCAACTAACCCACATCACGCGCCACCTCAGGAAACTCCACTGGCTCCCTGTACAGAACAGATGCCAATTCAAGCTGTTGACCCACTCACACAAGGCTCTACACAACCAAGGACCCACCTACATTAACCACAGCCTGACCTTCCACCAACCATCGAGAAGACTAAGCCCCGCCTTCCTTTCACTTGGGAAAAGTCCAGCCTGAACTGATAGGTCAGGTCCTTTTAGCAACAGTCCTGCACACTCATATAATATTGTAATACATCAGGTTGATGCAGTGTAGAAGTAAATGGAACCAATCCAACGTTGAAGTGCTTCAATTTTTTTGTTTGGTCATCACACAAAGGACACATAGCCAGCCGACACGTGTTTCATCAGAGAAACAATGTTCTCTGACGCTTCAGGGCTCTATGGCTGAATTCAAGGTCAATAACATCCCCAAGCCTGGGATAAATCCAACCCGGGAGGGTATGCTAATTTTCGTTGAGGCGATCACCTCTCAAGAGTCAAAATAGCGAGCTATTCAAAAAGGCTATGAATCGGGACGCCAGTACGGGTGAGTAAGGGGGTAAGTTCCCAACCGTAATTGTTACATAAAACAAAGGAATGTATTGGCCCGGATCAGTCTTGATAATGCACGTGTTTGTGCCTTCCGATACTTTCGTTCTGTCAAAGTGCTAGCGTCCTGGCGTCTGTATTACAATCCGGGGGTGGGGGTGGGGCTAGGCCAGGTCCTACCTGAACTGGATCACAAGCAACCTAGAACCGGTTTCACCCTAGTTAAGGCTCTTCAGCCAGGTATAGCTTGGTTCCAGTGGCACACTGAGCCCGGGACCCACGTCAGGGTACGCCCAGCCCACTTAGGGCGACAACTGCAAAAACAACAAGATGATGGATGGAATTCTTGAGTTAATCTTATCCCTGTAGGCATCCTGAGCCGTCAGCTCAGTACTTACTGCAGAAATAGATCTTTACAGGCAGATCCCATGTAGAGGATAACTGCGATTCCTGGTTTATTTGGTAATCACTACACTAAACTAATAATTTGAAAACAGTGCCTGGCATGTCCTAACTGACGGAAAAGCCGCTTTCAACACTGTGGAAAGTTTAATGTATCTTTTTGTGACGACAATAGAATGTTACGTAAAACTAAAAATGTAGACGCAATGCAGTATGGTTATTTTTTTCCAACCTGCGTTATTAATTTTAGCGTTTACAATGGCGTTAACATGAGGGTGCATCTCGCTTACAGTAGTGTGCATGGATCATCGTAGCCTGTAGATAGTATGTTTTTGTGACATTTTGAAAGTACATAAGCATGAAACAAGAACAAAACTGTGAGACTCTTCCCATATGCAGCATGGTTATGCATTTGATCTGTGTGTTAATAACCAGTACCGACTGTAAATCCAGAACGCAAACGTTCTGTTTGACACTTAAAGAATGCTGCTGTCATATCGTTATCTGTCCTAAATGATACGTCCATAATGACAGAATGGGCGTTGGCGTTGAGCAGAAAAAATAAATTGATGGTTTAGAGAGTTAGGAACTAAATCGGTCATTTTCAGTCTCTTTCAGACGATTCCTTGGGAAGTTCAAAGAAGTCCAGTGTGCTAGAAACGCTGGGACGGCCCAGAAAAAACGAAAATAAGAAAAAGGAACTTTTCCGTGCGCCCTGGTGGACCGACGACGATTCGGAGAATGGTGGGTAATATTTCAATAATTTGTGTACTATATCACATTTGGGCACTTGGTGGCAGTATCTCCATGCTCAAAGTAGAGCGGACCTTCTTTCTAAAAGACTTATAGAGTGAGTAGGGGCTTTGGTATGCTCATAGCCTGTTTTCTATTCAGTGAAATGTTGAGGGCAACAGCTACGTTTTAAATTGAATTGAATCTCTACTTGGAGGGATTGCTTCCTTTTATTTTCTCTTTTCGTGGTTCTTTTTTTTCCAAATTTTAGTATGCCTTGTTTTTTTTTTAATGTTCAAAAACTGCCATTGCGCCCATTTTTTATGCCATTTCTATTGAGAAATGCATTTTTAAAAAAAAGCAGCAGAGCGAGACTTTAAGGCTACAGATCTCGGGGGAGCAACCCTTATCTGTATGTATTGGACTGGTATGGTTAGTCTTGATGACACGATTGTATTCACTTCTCTCTGATCGCCATCTTGTTTCACTGTAAATTGCGTTAACAATAGTAAATGCATGTTTTACCAATATAAAAGGAAAGCTTTTCTCAGTGACCTTTGTGCTCAACTCTTGTTATTCTTTTAAAATTTCCCGTAAATGCTTTCTGCTCCAAAAAGGGGGACGCCCTATGCAGATTGGTTATATAGTGTGCTTTATTTTTTTAAAAATATTTTTATTATCACTCAGTTCAAAGCATAGACAGAACAGATAGTCACGTGTAAAAATCAGACCATTGACTAGCATATTTTAAGGATACACTAAATAACAATATGAGCAATTTTGTATATCAGAAGGCAAACCAATTGTAATTGAACAGTAAATCGAACAGCTATTCTAAGCTTCCCAAATGGCCAATCATAGGCTGCCAGATTTTGACCCCAAGTTGCTTTTTCCTCAAGGATTTAATACGATACAAATTATAACTTGGCCCGCCACATCTCATATGAGGGTGCTTCGGGCTTCAACCACCTAGAGGCAATACATAAAAGTCCACATTTTGTATAGCGCACAATCACCCGTAAGGGTCTCTAGGCGCTGGGGGCCGTCGGGAAGATTAAGCGAGCTATTGCCCAGAGTCACATGGTGCTGGGCTAACCTGCCGCCGGAGCCGGGGATCGAACCGTGGTCCCCAGATTCCAGCGTCAGTCGCCCTGGCCGCGGCGCCATAAGCGGGCAACTGACATAGCCATAAAAAAGAAATATCGATTTGGATAATCCAATGGCTGAGTATCGTTATCTGCAGATTGGTTATATAGTGTGCTTTAAATGAAAATATAAAAGTGCAGGTACTCATTATTTAGAATGCTTCTTTGCTCCTGGGAAGCGCCACCTGGACATAACGCAATCTTGATGCAACTGTGGTTCTCACTGGGAGGGTAAATAGCCTCATTCAATAAATGACATAGTATTGATAAATCAACAAAGACCACCACAATCCTAAGTGGAGCAAAAGAGAAGAATATTATACTGTAAAGTATTATATTCCAATAGGACGTCTATAAAAAAACACAACAAACAAAAAAAAACACAGTTCCATGTGATCCCATTGTAACAATAACAGCGAAACCAAATAAAACAGTAAAGGTGTAGAAAAGGGCTGAAGTTTTTGTAACAAACAACCACTTAGAATTCTTCGATCATTCAATGTGGTAAAATTAGCTGTTCCGTTGTGTGTTACTCATCTGTGTCGACGTGTTTCGACCCTTAAATAGGATACAAGGGTCTCATCAGGACTAAAGGATTGTAGAGTCATCTGAACATCCCTGATTAATGTGGGATGCGAATTATTAATCGCATTTGCTGATATATATGTCCCAATGAAAGAACACACGTGCGCACCCTAGTGAGAAAAGGAAAATATGTACTCCCTCAGGGGAACATGGCCGCTGAATGAACTGGAAGCTCTCGCCAAGAATGAGTGCTTAGATTGGGAGCCGCCCAGCTGAGAAGTGCAGGTGTTCTCCCTTTCATATTAAAGAACTGCAGGCAACTTGTATAAATGCACATGTTTGGTTTGAGGTTTTTGGCAATGGAGGCAGTTGTTGACTGGCACACCTTTGCGTTTTATAAGGGTTGGAGAGAGAGCAGAAGGAAGCCATCAATAGCATTTAATAGGGCCGGTAAGGAGCGGTGTAGGTCTGTAAGGGTGAGCAGGACATCATCTGTGTGCCCCTCCGTATCTGGAAGGGGTTGGAAAGGAAACCCCCACAACTGACCTGAGACGCCAGGCAGTCAGAGCAGTTGCACCTTGGCTATGAACTGCTCCCCCAGATCGAACCTTCCCATGGTCGCGAAGAGGTAGACCCATTCAATGCGGTCAAACGCTTGTTGGGTGTCTAGGATCTATATTAACCTGGAATATGAACAGGTATAAGAGAATAGCGTCTCAAGAAAGTTTTAGAAAGGTCATTGAGAGTAAGGATATAGTATGTTTGCAGGAGACGTGGCTGTGCGACGAAACCCTAGTCATAGAAGGGTTTACCCATCAAGCGAAAGTAGCAAGGAAGAATCCTTTAGTCAGACCTTCAGGAGGCCAGTTAAAGCTAATCTCTTGCCAGGACAGTCAAACCCTTGGCACTGAAATGTAAGTGGGCATTGGGATGTAGAGTGCTGCCTATTAATGTAGTGCCAGGTTATGAAGGTATCTGTATTGTTAATTTGTATATACAGAAGGGAAAAGAGGGTGAATACAAGTGTGAACTGGGAACTTTAAAAGAGGATATGGTGAATGTATGCGTTACCAGAAGGATGTGCTCCTGATGTTGGGAGATTTTAATCACAAATTACACCCCCGTAGATTAGATCCCTAGATCCAAGGAATTGTTGATCGCTTATAATATAGAGGCCGCGATGTTTCCCAGCGGAGACATCTCAACCCAGGATCTGACTTTTGGGCAAATGATGGGCTCTATGGTCCTGTTATATGTAAACGGCAGAATGGATGCTGACCAGCCAGCCAAGCGCACATTTAAGATAGGTCAGCAACCCTGCCCTATAGATTACGTGCTTACCCACGCATGGACCTTCGACCAAATTAAACATTTTGAAGTAATGAAGGTGGAAAGAAGTGATCATTACCCCTTGAAGCTATAACTGTTTGTAGAAAGGGGCATCTAGAGAGAGAGGATACTCCAGGTGCAGGTGGACTACCCAAAGAGGTTAAAAACCTGTATATCTGAGGAGAACATTTCGAAATTAAGTGCTGTTCAGCGGGCCCTTATTTTAGAAAATATCCGTATTGAAGATGATGATGCCTGGTGTGAAAATACAATAAAACAGCTAGTGGAATGCCTAAGGGTAAAAATGAAAAGCAGTAAACCTGGGACAGCCAGTAATATTACATCCCATAATATAGATAGCCCATGGTTTGGTGAGGTATGTCGTAAAGCAAAAGCATGTATTAGACAATTGGAAAGAAGACTTAGAGTAAGATACAACGCAGAGCTTTCACTTACCCTTCAGAAACTAAGGATAAATTACAGAATGATAATTAGGAAAAAAAAAAGAACCTATAAAGATAAATGCTGGACAAGTATGCAATCTGTAATTGAGTCCAATGATGTGAAAGGATTCTGGAAATTGGTCCAAGAAAGCTCCGGTAAAACATCAGGATCCCTGCATTGCTTGGTCCACGAAGATAACTGGGTGGATTACCTGGGGGAAATTCATGGGAATTGGCAAATCTCTGAGAAAGTTTGTACAACTCTATGGGTCAGTGTGAGGGAGGAGCTACAGGAACATTTTACCCCCACCTCTATAAGGAAAATAATATCTGGCTTAAATCTAACTCGGGCAGCAGACCCAGATAATATGCCGGCTGTGATTATAAAAACAAGGCCTGACCGGTGGGCAGAGTTTTTTGAAAAAAAGTTCCGGGGGATACGTAAGTCAGGCATTGTGCCAGAAAACTGAGAGGAGCTATCATAAGGCCAATTCATAAAAAAGGAGATTTAAATGTCCCCAAAAATTATAGATTAATAAATCTCCTTGATATAGGAGAACAAGTGTTTGCTAAAGTAATCTTAGGAATTCTAAAGGACTGGGCAGAGGTAAATCGAATTGGGCCCCCAGAACAGGGGGGGGGGGGAAGAGGGTCATTTAACTGTCGATCACTGCTTTGCGCTCTGGTCCATTGCGTGGAAGTCTATTTAGTAGAGGGGATGTTTATTCTGCTGCTTCGTGGACTCCATGCAGCATTTGATCTGGCAGACCGAGAGCAGCTGTGGGAGACCCTGGCTGAATATAACATACCAAGGGATCTGCTAGGGCTGATCCAAGCACTTCACTCCTACAATTGGGCCCAGATAATTTTAAATGGAGATGGGAGCTTGTCTCAGAAAATTCAGATTGGTAATGGGTTGAGGCAGGGGTGCGTATTGGCCCCCATGTTATTCTCCCTGTTAATTGCAGACTTGCCATCAATCCTGGGTATTGTGAGTGGGGCATGCCCAAAACAAGACGGGAAAAGCATCTCTTGTCTACTTTACTCGGACGATCTAGTAATTATGGATCAAACGGAGATGGGCCTTCAAAGAAAACTAAACAGGTTTAATGAATACTGTCATAGTAAAAAACTGGTGGTCAATATGGATAAGACTAAGATTTTATGTTTCGGGCAAAAGAGAATCCGGTTTACTTGGGTCCTGGGCACCGAAGTTGGAAAAGATTGCTGAATATAGGTACCTAGGGATGTGGTTCGAGAGGAGATTGCGGTGGCATACCCATTGCGATGCTCTAAAACTGAGGGCCCTGGCATCGGTCAGGGGATTAAAAAGATTCAACTGCGCATATGGCGATATGTCCGATAGACCAGTCCTAAAAGCGTACTCAACAATGATTCCACCCCAATTTTTGTATAGCGCAGAAGTGCTTTATCTGAATGGTAATAACGGATGGAACTCAGAGGAGGGAAATAACCTGAAAAGTTTATTTTCTTTGCCCAAATCGTCTATGATCCAGGCTATAAGATTAGAATTGGGAATAACCTCATGGGGTATAACAGCGTGTATGGCCTTACTGTGTTTTTGGCAGCACCTGGGTATGGGGGAAGATTATAACATTTCACAATGGTGCAGAAGATTACGCTGTGCCCCAAGACTCTGCAAATTAAATTCGACAAGAGGGAACTCTGGGCCCTGGGTAAAGAAATTTCTCGTGCTCAGGACCAAGATTACTTTTTGAGGAAAAAATCTGTACATTTCATGGCGCCAGCGTGGCAAAATGAACAACATTACCCCTACATTGATAGGCTGCCTAGTTGCTGGTTGAGAAGAGAACTGCTAAGGCTAAGAATTGGGGTTAACCCATGATGGGGTAAAAAGATGTATGATTGATAGTATGGGAAAATGTATGTGCAATTTGGGAACAACATGCAATATCCCACATCTATTACTGGACTGCCAGACATTTTTAGATATACGGAAAGAGTTTTTACGTCCAATTTTTAAGAATTACGATATTAAAAATAGGGCCCAAGCAGTAAACCTCTTAATAGAAATGAGTAATTTAGACATAGCGTGTGCCTCCCGGTCCAGCAGTTGAGTCGATAGCAGGCACCCCGCATACTCCCCTTGTTCGTAGTGTTGTTCTTTCATGCGTTGCAAGGCATATTCTACTTTGGAGGTGTAGAGGCTGTTGTGGACATATTCTAAGCGACGCCGGTTGGGGGCGTGGGGTGGGAAGAGTACACAAAAGGTAAAATTCTGATGTTTTGTGCTCTTTGTGAATGAAACTCTACCACATGCAAGGCCCGCCAGTGCAAAGCTCTGGTGAACCCGACTGTTCGCCCTACAGCGAGCACCAGCTACAGCTGGCATTTCGAGACCTGCACTTCCTGCTACAGCATGACAGCACATGGTGGCTGCCAATCCAAGCACCAGCAGCGACTGCGCGGGATGCCTGACTGGCTCTTCAGTGTACAGTGATGAAAGCCCACGCCCCCAGCTGGCTCTTCACACAACATTGATAAGCTTCCGTGATGCTCTCTGCTCCTTGCGACTCCTCCTCCTCCGTAAATAAAATTCTTTGTGCTGGACTTTGAGAAAGTACGTTTTTCTGCTGTACTCTACCCAGCCCGCGCTCCACTGTGGCCAACTTGAACTTGTGACATTCTCGCGGTCTATCACGACCAGATGGCCACGAGTGACACTTTGTGCTTTTAGGTGCTATATCTACCTCAAACTTTGAAAGTTCATATTCGTGGTTCTAACAAATGGATTTTTGTTGTTCTCGTATCCTTTTGTTTATTTAAATTGAATCCATTTTTCTAAATTGGTTTAGGAGTTTTCTTGTGTTGTTTCACCCTATTACTGTTTGCGTGCTGCATACATTCTTTACACTTCTCTTCTAAGTTAAACCTGACTGCTGTGTGTTCAAGCTACCAGGCAGTTAAGTGCAAGTTAATTTGTGGTTCACTCAGACAAGGGTTGTTGTTGTTGTTGCCTGAGTAGGGCTTCAAAGCCCCCACCCCTCCCCACCAATAACCCAATTTCATACAATGTCCATTCAAATTCCAGCCAGTCTAATAATGTTGACAGCCAGCAGAAAGGGTACTGTGTATTCTAAAACAGAACACCTCTATGCAAGTTGTGCCCTGTCCTTTGTGCCGATCTATTTGACCATGTGTGGCCAATGGGTAGATATGTTAATCTGCTGTCAATTCAGTCACAGTTATTAACATTGTCTGTCTCTCCAGTGCAGCACGGGTACCTGGAAACTATGTCCTTTGGTAATGGAAGTCTACACATTGCCGTACATCTGTAGCATTTACAGGCTATGCCTCATGTCGGGGAGGTATGAGGTGGGCGCAAGTGGCACTTTTGATTATGGTAGCTTCAGGGGGAACAACAATGACATGGGTGACATGACAGAGTGGAGCAGTTCAAAGAGTGTGCTGATGAGTCACTGCTGGGGATGCTTGCTTAACCGCATCGATGCGGCGGCTTTTCCCGCTGTACGCGGCAATTTTAAAATTACCGCGTTACATGACGAGCTCAGCTCGTCCTCAGCGCACGGCAGGTTACGCTTATGACGAGCTGAGCTAGTCATCAGCCAGGAAGGGGTTAATGATCCACAGGATATAAAGGACACCAATAACAGTAATGCCGGAAGCAGTTGAGACTTGTAGTAGTTGCCAAGAACATGTGGTCCTATGGTTGCGCTTTTAAGTAGAGGGTACAATTGGCTGTGGAGCCTAGAACAGCCTTGAGACTTATGATCGAGGATTGAGGCACTCCGGTAAGAATGACATTGTCGGAGTCCAAACGTGAGAGCCACCAGGGTGTGAGCAGCACTTGTGTACACATTTACGGTAGCCTTTTCTCTTTGGTTAATTTCCTGTAAACTTTCTGTGACGGTGTAGGGCATTTCATTGCTAGTGCCATATCACACCAAATACAAGCAGAAAGGGGCAGGAAAATAGCAAAACAAAGGAACGGCTAGAGTTTGCTCTCAACCAGGTCGGAGAAGAGCCAACCAGGCGCCTTCTTTAAACAAACAAGGCAGCACTTCATTTGAAGTGGAGATAGCAGTACTGGTAGATAGATCACCTGGCCAGAGGGAGAAAAAAAGATGCAGGAACCTTACAGAAAGCAATTTCGGTGAATTCTCTATTTTTGATCTTGAAAAGTTTGGACCAATTTAATCGGTGAAGCATGATTTTACAATTCTCATTTTTTCCATATTTGTAAAAACGTTTTAGGAAAAGCCAGGCGTGTAAAAATGTAACCTGCTTTGGGACAGGGATCTTATTATGATTTGCTTTAAAATGCTCTTTGAACGCAACAAAATATCATTTGAGTGAAATGTTTGCTATTTCTCTTCAGATATCTGTAAAAAAAACATTGCTGTATGTATGCCAGTACACCAAATAAGGTGTTTTCTCAATTGCTCTTTTGAATATCATTCAAACGTGTGTGTGTATCTGTGTGCATTTTTTTAGCAACTAGTAAGATCACCGATTCTACTGCTTTGTGAGAATAACTTTCCTTTTGTAAAACACTTTGGGGAAAGTAGTTTAATGCAACTGTTGCTCACTTTTCATAATTATTAATTACGACCTCTAGACTTTAATGCGCTTTAGTTAATAATCAAACAGGCCCACTTGTTGACGTAAAATATTGTGTTTCTCCTCGGAATAATTTGTAAGTGGCTGGGAGGCTGCACGTAGAGGGAAGGTAGCGAGGTGGATGTAGACCAGAAGCTAAAAATCTGCCCTGACACAAATGGTAAAGCTAGGCCCACGCTGCCGGAAACCGTGGCCAGATCAGAGGGGCTCCTAGCTGCCCACCCTGCTTTGAAAGTAGCATTTTAGCTTCTATGTACTGGGAAAATGCCAGGGTGGCAGACTAGCCGGCCGGTACCGGCCCTACTCAGTACACTTGAACTGTCTTATGTTTAACACCAGAGAACAGTGAGTAAGGAAATGACGGTTCTCGGGTGGCCTTTGCAGTCTATTATGTTTCGGAAAATAGTAGCTAGGGTTTGCACTGTATGTACAGTGAAGTAAAATAAATAACATAGGGCCATATGTAGGTAAATACTATTTACCGCTTCTAAAATATCGAATTTTACAGATTCGGTATTTTAGAATCTGTAAATGGTATGTAGGTATTGATTCGTTAATTTTTACCGAATCGGTAAAATTTGGTAATTATCGATTCGGTATTTACCGATTCGGTATTCCCCATTCATTCCAACGGGCCTGGAGGCCCATAGGAATGAATGGGAATTACCGATTCGGTAAATACCGAATCTGTAATAGGGGGAAGATTTACATGGGTGGCAGGGTGTCACATTGACACCCTGTTGCACCCCTAAATAGTGCATGGGTGCACATGTGGCACACATGTGTCCGCACGTGTAGACTTCCTTAGAAGTACTCACGTCAAATGGGTCAAATAGCTTAAAGCTATGAAGCTCGCTCTTAAGATGCTCCTCCTCCTCTGAAAATCTAGAAGTCTCATTTTCTGTCCCTGCGCACAATACAAAAGGAATAAACTCAGGCCCCTCCTAAATGTATCACATGACAAATTATTTCGCTTCTCTAATACTGTGGTGCATTTCCATGACTTCCTTTAATTAAGTATTACTTGCTTCTGGTGACCTTGGAGTGTAGATAGGCCAGGCACAGACAATCTCCTCACCTCTTGCTTCTCAGACTGTTCGAAGACATTCCCGATATCTCCTTAAACTAAAATATTGATGGTAAATTCTTTATACCTGCAATGGGATGAGAGCCTACCGTTCTGGCACAAACAAAGATACATTCAATTAATTCTTCAGCAGCGGAGAGTTTGAAGCTGTAAACAACTTCTAACTCGGGGCCTACAATTCAGACAACTTTAACAACACACAGTTACCTTAATATGAATATAATATCTTTCTGCATATATGGATACAGAAATGATCGTGTTTCATACAAATCTTACTTAAAGTTCTACATTATGATTCCGTGTTTACGATGTTGAATAAATGCATTCAATAAACATGAAACATTGCACACTAAGCTAAAATATAGATACATGTGGTTAACCTATGTGTATAATGCACCCCTACAATTTAGAGGGTTGTTTTCGTTCAATCATATTTTTGCAACCTTATTAGATGGGGGTGAGTGAGGAAACCTGGTTACCCTCCAAAATAACATTGCTATAGTCAATTTTGGTAACAACTAGCGCCTGAACTACTATACTAGGCAGAAATCATTACGAGGAAGAAAAGGCTCAATCCTCATCATGGTGTGCAGCACTTAGTTTATTTTTCTTGCTAATTTCTCAATTTGTGATACCATGGATACATGCTAATCTAACCATAAAGCCCAGGAATATGAAAACATTGGCAGAGGTGTGAGTTGATTCTCAACCTTTCAGCTGATGCATTAATAAACTTACTTGTGCTAACACCTCGAATTTATGCGTGTGGGATGTGTTGAAAAGGCAGCCCAGGGGCGGTTCAGAGTATGGGTTTTAGTGAGTGAGTGAATCTCTGACATATGTGGCAACAGCGTCCAAGATTCATGGTGTGTTTCTCACTGATGACTCTCATGCCTTCTAGGTGATGGAGCGGCCTGCCCAGGTTGGTGTACTCTTTGTCCTCCTGCTAGGCACTAGTTGTTAGAAGCTAACCAGTCAGCCCCTGTTCTGTAGTTATAGATCCTTTTGCAGTAGCTCTCCCATCATCACAGTAGCTAGATTTCTTTTCTATTCTCTGCCCCTTCTGGTTTCTTTCTATCTTTTTCTTTCTGAAGAGCGTCAAACGAGAAAGTTTGTAAAACTAAGGGGATCCTCGAATGAGTCTGAGCATTTTGAAGAAGATGTTTCTGAAGAATTACCCAAGAAAATCACTGCCTCAGATGTCAATTCGGGTACTTAAATTTCATGTTTATTTCCTAATATTTCAAATGGTAAATACCTCACTGCTGTGTTGATAGATGACTAAAGGAGTTTACTTCTAGTAATGTTGGAGTTGCCCTTTTAAAACCTGCAGTAATTGTTTCCTTTCTTCTGTGAATGCCATCATTTAGTATGGTGGCTTGTCTCGTGTATGCTTTTTTCATAAACTAAGTCTATTTACTCTGTTTTCCCATACATTTTGGTGAAAACAAATATAGATTTAATGGAGTCGCTCACACCCACATCCCTCTTTCATTTTTGGCACAGCCCTCAATATGCTAAAAGCAAATACAATTTTCCTGTAGCCTAAGAACATGCTTGATTATTTATGCATATGTTCTCACGCACTAGATACTTGATAGATTTGCATGCTTCAATTATTCCTAGACACCAACATGGGAACCCTCTGTAGTCGAGGTTAAAACTGCAATATTCCAATACAGCAACCAACATTGAAAACAACCATAGAGCTATCAATAGCCCACCCACCTTATTTTATGAACTGAAGTCCTGCTCATCGGATGCATGAACTCCAACCATCCTCCGGGACAACAACTGTCAGATTTTCTACCATATGTATAGTTAGTGGATGGGAATCATCTGTGCTCTTGTACAGAAATATTTCTCCAGTAGAATTGCCAGTTTTCCCTCTCTC
Organism: Lissotriton helveticus; assembly: GCF_964261635.1. NCBI lineage: Eukaryota > Metazoa > Chordata > Amphibia > Caudata > Salamandridae > Lissotriton > Lissotriton helveticus. The sequence goes on along the minus strand of NC_136067.1, from coordinate 690,044,268 downwards.
GCTGCTAGGAGCATATTTAACGCCCTTCTTAAAAAGAGGAGTCTTGCCCTTCATTACTGGCTGATCCAGAGCCCTCTATTTTGTCTTTGACATGGTAGAGCCTGTGTCACTTAAGGAACTAGAAAGGTTTTTATTTTTTTCATTTTATTTTATTCTCACACAAAATGTTTACTTTTCTCCACAAAGATGTTAATTCAGCAAAGCAGTGCTCCTTGCATTAGAAATTGAGTGCCAGAAAACTACAGGCTAATTGAAGGTCAGCTTATTTTGTCACTTAAAATACTTTGCTTGATGAGGAGTCTGTGAAACTTCTCTCCTAAAGACTGAATCTAAGAAGCACAAATTTGATTCTCACACCTTCAGGGATCCTATGAACCAATCATCTTCTGTTTCTTAATTGCCCTATTTTTCTTTAAACAATGAATTCTGGAGCAGATTACAAGTCGTCTGTCATTAAAAAAAAGGGCTGGCAAATCAATGGCTGATCTTCCAGAGCTACTCAGAAGCGGTCTCTCAAATCTCCTTTCCTAGTAGTGACATTTCTAGGTAAAACTGTACACATTCTGTTGACGATGACACAACAAAGAAATAGTCGTCACCTCCTTCTACAAGCCCTTGACATCTCTGTTGACATCCTCTGTGCCAAGTGTAGCAGCAGTGATCCTGAAGATAGAGCAAACATTGATGAATGCATTAACAACCTTGTTAACAAAGAAATGTTGATGAGTAAAATGTTTGTCCACACTGCTGCCAATTAATCCATTGATGTCTACCATTCTACTCTAGTCCGTTTTCTAACCAATTCGGATGATGCCAGAGCCTCCAGCAAGGTTGCTTGAAGGAGATGATAAGGAAGATCCTTTAAGTGACATTAATGTGGAAGAAGAGATTATGTATGTCTGTTCCGATACCAGTGGCAGTCAGCAGGAAGATTCTTTGGCACATTTGAGCAAAGTATCATTGATAAATGATTATAAGATTTAAGAAGAAGAAACTTACCATTGTGGGCACCACCCCTATAAGAGGTATTGCATTAGATGAGCAGCTACCATTCCCTATACCACCAATGGTTCAATTGCCTGTGTATTTCCTGCACTCATTAAAACACATGTTTCAGGGCTTTTATGACAGGATGCATCTGCCTGGACATCATCCACTGCAATACAAGCTGCATCTGGCTGTTCCAACCTTGCATCACAACTTGTGAGTCCTATAGCTCCACAACCTCTTCCTGAGCCTGCTGCAGTTTGTCAAGTGGTCACGTGGTCACATCTGAGCTTGTCCTTCCTGGTCCGTCTTAAAAACACCAAAAGATGCAGATGATAAATCCCTTGACTCTGATGATGGCCAAGTCCAGCTTACAGATGGTTGCCAAGAAGGGGACCTGCCGCTTCTAGGTTTCAAATATTCTTTCTGAAGGTGCTACCCAAGATCCCACCCCACACGACCCGCCAACTGATGATATTGTGAAGCTCCACAGGATAATAGATCCAGCAGTCCAAAAGTTTAACATATTAATTCAAATTTAGATGAAGAACTTCCTATTTGACTTAAAAAACTAAACAAGATAATGTATGAGAGCTATTCCATTATTGGACTCCATCTTCGAGGAAGGTCTATACCATATAAAAAATCTGGGCACAATATCGACATCTGCGGCATATGTGGGAAAAAAAATAGAAAGCCCATGATTAATCCCTGCCTAGTTCATTGAATAACATCTAAGCTGTTCCAGTTATCTCTTCAGCAGCACAACATTGTCCACAGAACCATTAGGCTCCTGGTAGCCCAACACCTGACAAAGAGGATCCCAGCCTGGATACGATGGACAAACGTATTGGTCTGTTTCTGCAACATCAGCCAAAATTGCCAACGCCTCTACCATACCATCAAGGTATATTTTGCATCACTGACATGCAATATCATCTTTACTAGACTAACTGACAGATGAATAACATGCCCAAGCCAGGGCTATTTTGAAAGAGTGGAATTCGGATGTTCAGCCCTTGGTGATGCTTCAGTAGACTCATTTAACAGTGCTGTCCACCAGATATCCACAGTAGTTCCAGGCAGATATAGATGCCTACACAGCACATCATTCAGGCTGGAAGTGCGATCAAGGGCCTTGGAAATAGCATTTGACGGCCTGCACCGATTTAGCAACCATGTAGATGAAGCTCTGCAAGTCATCAAAACCAACACTGATGCATACTGGTCTTTAGGTCCAGTATAAAAATGTCAACACTATCATATAGAAGATAGTATTATAAACAAAATAGCAGTTGCCAATATTGTGTTTTTTATCAATACTAGACAAATGTTATCAACAAGGATAGTTGTACTCCGAGTATGGAGGACTTCAGTCCTCTAACAGGCAACCCCCCCCCCCTCTTTGTCTTTCTTTTTTTTGTGCATACTCTGTACTGTCTGTATCCGCTGATATGCATATCTATATTTTAATAAAAATTTTGGGAAATAAAAAAATAAAAAAGAAAGAATGAGGGGCTTCTTCCACCAGAGGCCAAGTCCTCTTGCTGAACTGGACTTATCGGACTGCCTGCCCTTCCATTTCCGTAGTGGTTGGGATAAAGATTTGGGCAGTCCCTGCAGCCGAATCGGCAGCACATCAGACTGCGGGGCTGGGATTTTTTATATTGTCTGGTATGGCCATTAAAAGTTCACTTCAAAACTACAACCCAGCTTCGAAAGAAAGGAAAACACCTTCGCCTGACGACTCTACAAAACAAATCCTGAAGCTCCTCCTCAAAAAGCAGTGAAGTGCAGTTCAAAAGCCCAGTAGAATCATATATTCGCCTCAGATTTCTTCCTCATCACGAAAATCAGCTGAGCAGTACCCAGTGTTACACTTAGAGGCAACCCACAAATTTGTCAAAAGTCAAAAATTCGAAGTTATATACTTACGCCCATCATATTAGATGACATGGCGTCTATGGACCTGAAGGGTGTACACTAACATACCAATGCATGTTCGCCATCAAAGTTACGTAAGATTCATAGTTGATGTTCGTTGTTACCAAATCAAGACCTTTTTTTCGGCATCATATATGCCCTGCTGGTATTTACAAAATGTCCAGCGTCAGTGGCCACCCATTTGTGTCAACTCGGAGTAGGGGTTTTCACATAGTAGGACAACTAATTGGTCAAATAACTGCGGTCCTGGTAATAAACAGTGCAACTTGCAAAACTCCCAACCTCTTCCACTAGCTAAGATGGGCTTTGAATTTTCAGAAATTAAATTTCTTGTCTGCTGAGAAGATGTTATTCTTAGGAACACAAGTATGCACTGAAAATCTCAAGGTGTTTATCTACTTCACAAGATGCATTCATTTGGGAAAGCAGATCACTGCTCACAAATAGCAAGTACTAATGATCATGATATAATTTAATTCACAAACTGGCCCCTGTGTGCCATTTGTAAACGCGCACTGGAAGAACAACTAGACCTTCGTTGGCAGCAAGTCCCCATCCGTCACAAACTCAACAAGTGCGTTCTGAGACCAATAGGAGCAGTCGCTCCGCATATTAACACTCAGAGCTGTAAGACTGGTGATAAGGACCTTCCTGCGATGTGTCCATGAATGCGAAGCATTGATCAGGACTGGCAGTATTATAATTTTACATCACATCATTAAGCAAGGGAGAATATGATCTCCAATCCTGCCTCTGGAAGCTCAGCAACTATGGCATTGCGTGTCTTACTTTTCCTGAGTTCATCTTGCAACCATATCCAGATTCTTATTACTATCAAATCTGTCCCTTTTCTCTTTAAGAATAATCAAGCAGTTTATGACAGGATTGTTCAGAATTTCTCTCCACGGACAAAACAGTATTTGCCTGGAAGCTGCATACTGTATTGGTGTCTCGTATGAGAGTTCCTTTAGAACCGACACACACGCCTTTGTTGCAGATACTTTCATGGGAGAATGCTTTCCTGCTAGCAATAACCTCTGCCAGATAAGTACACGTTGCAGAAACTCAAGTCTTTTATTCTATGAAGACGCCATTCATAAATTTCTCCAAAGTCTAAGTCGCCTTAACCACCCACAAACGTTTTATTCCAAAAAGAGCCTTCGCAATTACAGCTAAATGAAACTATCAATTAATTTGCAAACTTTTTTTCGCTTACCCTTCCACACTAGCAGAAGGGGCGTTGCACGCTTTAGGTATTAAATGGTGTTTAAACTACTACATAAGCAGAGCAAGTCAGTTCCATAAGTCCAACCAACTTTGCATACTTTTTTGCAGTAAAACCAAATGCTCTTCTGTCTCAAAATGGGGCATTTCACGGAGGATTTCGTTTTGCAACACTTACTGTAGTTCCAAAGCTGGTAGGCCTCTGACACAAAAATAGTAGCTTACTCGAAAAGAGGCATGGCAGCCATCACAACTCTCTTCAGTGTAGGTCCACTTATGGCCCATGCAAATCTACACCATTGGCATCTATGCACACCTTTAAGAAGCGTGACTGCTTGGATATCTAGTCCTGATCAGTGACAGCTTTTGTACAGGTGGTGCTACACAATTTGTTTAAATATGGTGAGCCTCATTTTCGCATATGCATTATTCCTAATGTGATATTCTGCTCTGATAATCTTAATTCAAGTATGTTCATCTATGAAATATCCAATGCTAGAGAAGAAAAAAGTGACTGCCATGTTCCAGCATTGGCATGGTTTAAAGTCTTGAATGGCGTCCACTCTCCTTCCTGTTTATGATGCGACTAATAACTTAAAGAAATGAGCTTTGAAAATCTGGAAAGTTGGCATCCACCTGATTAGCTGGGCTGAAGGTCATAAAAGGAAGTGAGGAGGGTACTGGTAGTTCTGTAGCTGTTTTCAGTTTGTTTTCATTTGGTATTTGCTGTATTGTAATACTGCTGTCTTAACATTAACTATTGAGTTTCCCATCATAATGTTGGGGGAATAATTAAATCATATGATTCTATGAGCTATACCAACGCTTGAGAACAGGCAAGTAATTTTATTTTCTATGTGAATTATGTATTATGCTATGTGGCCTCTTGTGCGTGTTGATAGGTCATAAAATCAGTCTTCACGGTTCTTTGTGACAAAATTGGATTTTGTGACAAACTTGGATTTGTTTGGATTTATCAGTGGATGCGGGGCAGATACAAAGAACTCTTAAGTAATTAGACCCATTACACTGGAACTTAAACAAGTCATAGAATTGTGTCTGACAAATACACAATAGGGTCGGTATCAGGGAAGCTAAAGTATTGTAGTAGTTAAACCTGTTTGAGTCATTTTAGTTGAGCCGCTGAGGCACAGGCGACACAACCGCTCCACATGCCGTTTAGTTAGATGAGAAATTTGTTTTCTTTAGGGTATGAGACCTTCTTTGTATCAAAAGTACATGTTGAAGCAGCAAACAAGCCTAACACATTTTGCACTGTTGGCAGGAATACCATTAGTATGTTTTCATTTTATACCAGTGCTCGGAATGAATTATTCAATTCCAACTCGCAAACCGACTGCGAGATCCATACAATGCGTTTGTCATTTTATTTTTACATTTTGAGGGAAATATCTTTTTGGAAACAGTAGCTTCTGCCCTTCACCTTTACTATTTTTGAATTAATGGATGCATGTCTTCTCTTGTTCATTGAACAGACTTAGGAAGTGTCAGAAATGTGGATCTAACAACGTTTTCTGTACCAACAACGGTTTTACTGTACCACCTCCACACCTTTGTGGAGATAAAAGTAGATGTCATAATATGTAAATATGGAATACAGATATAGAAGGACAGAATTCAGGTAAAAGCTAAATGTGTCTTTTGTTAAAAAATAATGTACCCATTTCAAACATTAAATAAAAGGGCAAATGGAAAACTCGAAAGCATTTTAAATAAATATATAAATTCAGCACCTATTTTTAGGCAGATAGGTCCTGATTTATAGTTTGTTGACGAGTTTCTCCGTCCGAAACGTGACCGCTATAGGATATAATGGACGTGTAATATGGCAGATGGGATATCAGTCCACAGAACTCTAAATCAGGCCCATAGTCCTTTTTCCATACATCTATAGATCTGGATTTAATATAATTGCATTATTATATCGCTAACTACCCCTTAAGAGGCACCAATATGCTTTACAGCTAGTAACATGCTGCTCTGGAACCTAAGGTTAATCCAATTGTTATTGGTAATTGGGATCAGTTGTGTTCTCTCAATGAAACCATTCCATGCACTCACTCCAGTTTCTCGTTTGTAGAATAAATTAACAGGAGTTAGGCATGATCATTAGTGGGGGTATGAGAGTGTGCAAATGGTTGGCGCAGTGATTAGATAGGCTAGAAGAGATCCGGTATTAAGTTACAGAGGTATGGTTTTAAAAAAAAATGTATGGGAATTTGGAAAAAGACATGCTAGAGAATAAAGCAGATGGGCATATGACTTAGAAAAGGCTATAGTCCCGGAGAGGCTCCATGCGAAGGATGGAAGGTAAGGGGAGGCTCATTCAAAAGAGGCAACATTCTAAAATTATTGGTTAATGTCACTTCTTTTATGCAGGGTTTTGAGAATATAGTGGGTGGAGGCTGTGTTGAAATCACCTTTAGTCTGAGGACACAAAATTGGAAAAGGAAACATTATTTGCATGTAAGATAGTGCTATATTAGGTACTTTTGATAGACCCCATAATCATGTTTTGACTTTTGAGAGTGCCCATGAAGCGGGGTCTTTGGATCTTTTCTAAGCTGGAGGTGTTTCTGCCACCTTCCTAAAGTGGAGTCTAGGGCATGCCATACATGGGACACACAATCTTCCTTTGTGGATTTTTCCATTTTGACTTGCTTTAGAAAGATTAGAGGCACTAATGGAAATCTTGAGTCACACCCCTCTATAAATTGAACTTATATTCGTTATTATCTTGCTCTCTGTATTTTTCTGCTTTCAACTGCCTATTTGTCTGTTCTATGCATCCCATAAAGAGTTTTCTGTTTTATCATTGCTTCCTAATTTACTAATGCTCTTCTTTTGCTTTCTTTTCTCCTTGAAATTGTTTTCCTCGCTGATGCATGGCGTTACTTGTTTCGTTGTATATCCTAGTTACTCCACACAAGCCTTCCAGTGCATTCCAAAGCAAGGCACTGGAACAGTTCAGTACGCTGGAGCGCTTCCACAAGGCAAAACAAAATGATGTTTTAAATAAAGATGATTTGGACAGCACCACTGACAGCCCAGACTCAGACAGTTCAGATGGTAACCAGCATCGTCGGATACATTGATTATGTAGAATAGTGAACCTTCCATAAAACGAAAGCTGTAGAGTGTGCTGTACATCTAATTTTAATCTTACACAGATAACTATGTTTGCTGTTCGTTTATTTTTTTACGTGATTATGTTCTTTCCATGTACTTGATTAATTGGTATACGTTTTCCAAATTTTTGAACATTATTTGAGCAGCTCTGTGCTCAGAACAGAAGGCCAGATGTACAAAGGATTATTCTGGTCACAAACGGCTCAATGCGTAAAATCAGGCCGTATGCAACTGGAAAAATGGTCTTTCTGATATACAAAATGTGATTCAATAATTTGTTAACGAATCGCATTTTGCATTTGTGATTTGGTATTTGGAAGGGTCGCTTTTAAGGTGTCCCTTCCAAATACGGAATCTGTATGGTATGTATTACTGTTTTGCGACAGAATTCCGGTCGTAAAACAGTAATACTATACATCGATATTAAAACTGGTAGTAAGACATTTGCATGGAACCCCTTCCCCTTTGGCGCAGACAGTAGAAGCCACTGCCACCAATTTCAGAAACTGTCTGTCAGACGTAAAGGCATGGATGACGCTCACTTCCTCAAACTTAACACCGAAAAAACGGAGGTGATCGAGTTTGGCCAAAAACCCTCCATCTGGAACGATCTTTGGTGGCCTTCAGAAGCCGCCATCTGCCCGACCCCGGCCAACAAGGTCAGAAACCTAGGTTTCATAATGGACAAGGACCTTTCCTGTACAGCCCAAATCAACCAGGTCACTTCGGCCTGCTTTTTTACACTGAAGGTCCTTCGAAAAATTCTGCCCTACATTCCTTTCTCCCTGAGGAAAACAGTAGTGGGAGCACTGATTATGTCTAGGGTTGACTACTGTAATGCCCTATACATAGGTGCCGGCGGAAAACAACTTAACCGACTCCAGTCAATCCAAAACGCAGCAGCCAGAGTATTGCTTAACCTCCCAAAACGACATCCCACCTCTAAAGCAATAAGTGAACTTCATTGGCTTCCAGTCAGGAGAAGAATTCAATTCAAGGTCATATGCCTGGCCCACAAATCCCTCTATGGGCAGACCTCTAAACAGCTCTCCAATCTTCTCTCCCCCTACGTACCTGAGCTCTCACTCAGATCCAGTTCCCAAAATCTACTGCACATCCCTAGGACTAGGAGAGTCCGTTGGGGCGGCAGATCCTTTTCCCATCAAGTTCCAAAGCTCTGGAACAGTTTACCATCCTCACTTTGTTCCGAAAAGAGCATTGGTAAGTTTAGAAAGGCGCTAAAGACCTGGCTCTTTGCGCTGCCCTAACTCCAACTCCTATCTCTCCGTCTTACAGCGCCAAGACGCCTCGGCATAAGAGCGCTCTAAAAATAACTCAGTCAGTCAGAATGTAAATACTATTTTTAAAGAGCAGCCAGTGGCATGGACCACTGCTTACTCTTAAAAAATGAAACCCCAAAGTTTCATTTTTTCTTTTTGAACAAATCCCGTTTTCTTTCAAGGAAAACAGGCTGCATTGTGAGCTTTATTAAAAAGCAGTCACCAACATGGTGGTCTGCGAACTTCAGCAGGCCACCATCCCTGTGATCAAAGCTTAACCTCACAAGAGTAAGGGAAGGGTGTCACCTGCCTTCTGATAGTAGTAGGACGTAAACACGTCTCAAAAGGTGATAATGAAACACAACAATATTCTATAAACTAGGGGAGAGTGTGGTAAAGACAGTACATAGAAAAAAGGCAAAAGTGCAGATAAAACAAGATTTATTAATGATACAATATGCTGAAACAAATAAATAATATAATGACTGGACAAATCAAAAGACAATGCAGATCTCACTCATATGTTGTGCTGAAACAAGAAACACAAAATAATTTTTTGTTTTTCGTTGTCAATTTTTTGACAAAAACCAATTCCAAATATTTCGTCCCCACTAACCGAGATATCAAAACAAATTTAAATGAACAGAAATCTAACCACATACACGCAACAACTCACATTCACCAGTCTGCTCACTCAGTCAAACCAACTTACATCCAGCATTTATACAATAAATATATATACCTATGTACAACTGTGCTGACGCGCGTTTCGGTGTCAAGGCTAAACTAGTAGCCAACACCTTCCTCAGGGCACTGAAAATACAATTCTCTGTAATACAAAAAAAACAGGTGGGGGAAGAAAAAAAGAAGAAAAAAGGATGTGCACAATTTTCTTAAAACACAAATAGCACAAGGAGAACAGTGTTCTTCAAAATAATGTCAATGGTTCAAAGACATGCATGGATCCCAGAGTAAGAGGGTATCCAAGTCAGGACGTTCTATGCACAGATAAATGGAGTGACCGTAGTGCCAGGGATGCAATCCAAAAGAAAACTGAGCCACGAACTATGAAGTAAAACATTTTTGGGGGGGCAGCGTGGAGCATCGGAGGCTCAAATACTTAGAAACAACGGACGGGGGCCTCAAGCCGAAACTTGAAAGATCAAGCAAACTGGAATCAGGCTAAACCCGGGTTGAAACATACGGAGCTAAGTAGGTCCTGGGTCGCTTCCGTGAATTAGGTTCCCCAAGTCAATCAGGGTGGACGGTAAAGGCAGGCAATATCACAGGTACGAGAAGTCTGGTGTCCAACTCGACGCGATGCAAAGACAAGGCGACGGCCACTGGAAACACGTCCGCTGGTGAACCGGAGCCTTACAGATAGGGTCCTCACGCGGGAGAAAAATACACACAAGCAGCGTATCTAGCTTCAACAAACAGGAAGGATAGCGTCCATAACCAGCCCGGAGCAAACGCCATCCCTGTGATGACTGCTATTTCTAATAGGTCGTAAATTGCGGCATACCTCATTAATATGCATATGGTAGGTTTATTTGCGACCTTCTAGGAATCGCTAATGAAAGTCAAGAGTTTCATACATTAGGAAATTGGTATTCCTAATGTTAGTACATCTGGCCCTTTTCTGTTCATCTTTTCATTTAGGGTTTCCAGCATGGAGCCGACTTTCAGTTCAAATACTTTCATATCGTAAATCTATAAAATTGTAATCCCAAGTTGGCCATACTACATCATTTTTTTTCCCCACCATCTGAAAAGGATGATTGTACACAAAAAGGCATCTTGACACCCCAACCCTTATTTTTAGAAATACTTTCTTGCATAATGTTGCTTTTGAGCATTTCACAGTCCTGTGTTTTACAGTCGATTTGAATGTAGCTGTGATCTCTTTACTTAGTAATCTAGCAGTCCCTTTATTTTTTTGTATTACAGCATATGTTCAATGCTAGTCTTAAATATTTTCTGACACTTGTTTATTCATTTTGGTATTTCTTTTAGTTCTAACTTGCTTCTTTTTTGAGTGGTAGACATACCCTTTAAAAATATCATACGTTTTGCATTATTACAATGAATATTACAGATGGACTCCCTCTTGTTGCATCATTTAGTAAATAATCATGTACCCGGAGAAGCTTTCAAGTTAGATATTCTGTGTAAGGTCTGTCCACTCTTATCTGAGGGAGGTGTACTAAGCTTGGCATTTCCTTCAGATTTTATGAAATTATGGTTGTCGAAAGGTCTAGATAGTTATATTTTTTCCTATCTGGCTACAATTAATGTTTCCTCCTAATGTGGAATCAGAGTATTCTATTCCCATTTTGGCATGCTCCACAAATTATAAAAGATGTTGTTTTAAGTACAAGTCCAGGTACTCCATGTCTGACTGCTAAGGGCAGGGCTTTCAAGTTCAGCACTCTTGCTGTATCTGTTGACCTCATTGGCGAACTAATCTAAATAAGACTGTTTAGAGCCTGTAGCACCGTTGATGTATAAGAGGCATAAGTTAACCAGACGCCTGTCAACCACTTGGATCTCTGCATTTGCATGATAGCCATTTTCACCAACTACTTTTCTTGAACTACCTGCCCTTGTAAGTCTTAGGCACGAGAGAGCCCGTGGCTTCATTAACTCTTTTTCAAGACCATCACAGTATTCCAGAAATTAGTAGTTTATAGAGTGCAAACACTTGAACCGGAATCAGTTATTAAATTGTACTAGGGTTAAAATGATTGTAGAACTCACATTTGTAAGAAGATATTAAAGCTCATCTGCTGCTAGATGCTTTAAATCACATTAAAAAGACAAACTGTAGTCGATAAAGTAACTGTGTATTTAATGTGTTTTTGCATTGCTGGTTTCCCCAATGTGGTCAAAGGTTTTTAAAGAAAACCAGTTTTCCCTTCTAAGTGAATGACTCTGGGCTACTCAATAACATTTAATAAATTCTGCTGGCCGTCATTTTTCTTCTTCTTTGCTTTTCCTGGCTTATTATTGTCCATGATATATTGATACATGTTTTAAAATTATTTAGGTTTCTGCGCAGCTGAAGTTTAATGTTAAAGAATGCAAAGAACGTTGGAATTCTGATGCGTCCTTTTTTTTGCCTACAGACTTCTTAGACTCAGTAGTAGTACATCGTTTTTTGGTACTAATATTCTCGATTAAAGAGGTCTTTAGATATGACGGCAAACAAATTTGGACAAATATAGGATGGTGAATTACTTACCAGCACAAAATTCTTATTTTGAGCCATTCTGGAACAGCATGTACCTGCAAAAAAGTGGCTCCATCATTTACCCTTGCACATTTTAAAATAGAGTTTTGTTCTATATTATTTACAATATTTTCTTCAACCAACTCCATTCTTAATTCTTCTTTCATTTTTAGAAATGATTGGGACAAGTCAAAGTTTTCTAAAATCCAACAGGACTTCGCAGCCTATTGAGGAAGTAGATGAGGATGAATACGCCGATAAAGTACAGCAACCACAGGCCGATCATGGGTCGGTTTCTATAAGTCGAGACAGTCTTGAACCTGATGGTAAGATTAACATGATATTTCTTTATTGCATCCTACTACTGCTCTTTGCAACTCATGCTTGCTTGTTTGAACTTTGGTGAAAATTAACATTAATTTAATTTATTTTTCTTTCACAATTTAAAATGAATAAAGCCTCCCAAACATTTATTATGACCCCATGGAATCCTAATTTGGTTTTAACCTATTTGATGTGTTTCCCCTTTGAGCCAATGCATAGCTGACCAATAAGACTTCTTTTAAGTTCAAAAAAAGGTTTATTGAAAAGATTAATATGATCATAAAAACAATACTTCGTATATGCAGTTATTTGTTAATACATAAATACATGAAGCTGTAATAAATAATAATAATGATATATAATATCCATTTAAATAGTAAAAGGATAATATAGAAGATGATATGAATACAATCAAAGGTTCACAGAAATCGTAATTAACAGTACATGTCAAAAATACACAATTAAAAAAAAATATTATAGAAAATGAAACATTAAACACAATTATAAATAAACAATAGGAGGTCAAGGAGGCTTGGTAACTTCTTGTTGTGAGGGAGCAGGTAAAGAAGTTTTATTCACGGTATCGTCTAGAAATTGTGTGAGTGGGCCCCAAAGTTGAGAACGTTTAGTAGCAAGAGAGATGGGACGAACTAGTGCTGTATCGAGGCAATGATTGTGACATACAGCATATCACCAAGCTAAATAGGACAATTTAGAGGAATCTTTGCAGTTTTTTAATATTTGCTGAAAAGCTACAGGTATTAACAAATCAATAAGTGGTAACTGGGATTGACTCGTTTTCCAGTCCGGTGTTAAACTACCTAGGAAAATGTTTATGGGGAGAGGGGAATTGCGGTGTGAAATATAGTGTTGATTTGGTGCCAGACCTGTTTCCAGAATATAAAAACATGTGGACAGGTGAAAAGCAAATGATGGAGATCAGCGTCAACCTGGTAACATGTCCAGCAAGTGTTGAGATTTGTGTTGTGTATTTTATGTAGGTATGTGGGGGTAAGAAACAATCTGTTGTAAATAAAGAAGAGTGTTTGTGTTGCGCTGGCCGCCCTGGATGATTTCCTAAGTTTCGTCCAAATTCTGTTCCAAAAAGAGATAGGCCAATTCGTTCTCAGATCGGATTCCCATGAGAGTTCCACTTTGGTTTTGTCTCGGATCTCAGGAGGTACCATTAAACGGGAATAAACGGTGGACGCTTTGGGGTTTTGTGTGCAAAAGGTTATGCCATGGGAAAAGGGGGTGGGAGGGTGAGGAAGGTAAATATTTGAGTTTAGCATAGGCATCAATTATTGCTTTCTGCAAGGTCAAAAATGTAGGTCTAAAGGAAGAAGGCAAATGATAAAGAGTTTGTAATTGCGTAAATTGAATGGCTGCGCCCTGATCTAAAAATTGATGAACCCAGAGTAGACCTTTATTTCTCCAAGCCTTCCAATATAGAGGTTTCCAATAAGACTTCTGACAATCTAGACCTTCTTCTTGGTGGCCATCACATTGGCCAGGAGAGTCAGCAATCAACAGGCTCTTTCTGTTCACCCTTCATAAGCCATCTTCTTCCCAGACAAACTGGTTCTCGAACCTGTGCCTCTTTTCTGGTGAAGGTGGTATCACCTTTCTAAGTCAGCCAACATATCAGACTGCCAACTTTCTTCGCTCTACCTCACCTCTCCATGGAGGAACATTAACTCCTGTCCAGACCCTAAAAGGGCACTGTTCTTCTATATCGATCGCACCAAAGAGCACCGGTTGGGCAATCAACTCTTTGTAGGGTTCACTGGAACAAAGTTGGGGAAAGTAGTGCAGAAATGGATCATCTCCACGTGGATTGTACTCTGCATAAATATCTGCTACGCATTAGCCAAGAAGCAACCCTCTGAGGGCTTACAGGTTCAGTTCACCAGAGCCACACCCGCTTCTTCTGCATTAACTCGTGGAGTTCCTGTCCTGTACATCTTCCTGCCTGCTACGTCGGTATTCCTGCACATGTTTACCAAAAGTTACTGCCTTGACAGTGAGGTCTGTGGTGAAGGGTACTTTGCCCATTTGGTCCTCTGGGTCTTTTTGGTCTGAGCCAGTTTGCAGGACCACCTCTAAGGAAGTATTGCTTTGGTATCTATAATTCTAAGTTAAGGAATCTGTGTCTAGAAGTCTCAATCACATGACCTTCGTTAACTTCTTATCTAGTAGAAACTCTCTAGATGTAGGTTCCTTAAGGGCCTTACAATCCTCCATGTTATGTGAACTGGACTTTTCTTTCTAAAAAGGTCCCTGTAGGAACTTAGGATCTGCACACTAGTCGACAACCTGACGTAGCTCCGAGCTTCTGGTGCAGAAATAGTGATGAACTGAAGTCAGTGCACTGGGATGGCACCACGCATGTCACATCTGGCGTGGATGATGAATATGATGTGGAGACAGCTGATGCCACCTGTCAACATGCATGGATACGGCTTAAGATTTTCTGGATCCAGTCCGATACCTGGGGGATATTGTAAGGTAAGAAATCAGGGGCCAGATAGAGACTCTACCTGAAAAAGGCATTACCGAAGGGAAGTAGCTTTTTCATTAAAATCTACACATGGTGTTGGAATCAGTCAACAAATGAAATTCCGACCTACAGGAAAGGGATGAGGAAATGTCCTTCACAGTGAGGCTTCAGGGAGGCAAGCAAATGTAAATGCCCTGAAACATACAACCAGTGAGAGCAAGCAGTCCACATGGAGTGTGGTGATGACCAAGGGTATAATGTTGTCTGCAAAGCACATTTAGGACCCGTCATATGAGGCTTTAGCAGGACATGGAGTACTTACAGACCACAGGGTATGCTCAATGTGCAAAACACAGTTGAAAGAGTCCAACTCCAATATCATTTTTAATACATGGTTGCAGGGATGTAGGTGCTGTAGTCAACACACTGTCTGCCCTATCTCCAGGATGACCACTGTCCCAGTACCATCAGTTTCAGTTCAGACACCAGCCTACATGCAGATCCCACATTGCACTCTCATTATACTTCCGGTGACTGCAGTACGTGGATCAGAAGCTACTCAGTCCTGCTTACAGACTGCTACCTCCTTCTAGGTTCTCATGCTCTTTCATCCTTCACTGCCACTGCATGTATCCATCCTGCAGTAGAGCACATGTCTGGTAGTGTGCATGTTAAGCCCCTCCAGGTATTCAGAAAGGGAGGAGCGGTTTGTCCACCTCCTGCTATAAGTCTAACCATTGGAACAGGAGAAATACAAGGAAGGCGGGCCCTCTGGTCACTGGGCCCCGTAAAGGTGCCGTTGCAGCATGTTGGTGGGGATCAACATAGCTGGGTCTAGTGGCACTATTTGGAAAAGTCGATCAGCCTTGATAGTGTCAATCTGTACGGCAGCAGTCAGCACTGCTTTTCCAGTAAACTAGTGTGTCAGCAGTTGTTAGACCTGGCACCATTGGCGAGGGTTTCTCCAGTATTTTTTCCTTTGCCTCCTGTGATTTTGTTCTGTGTTGGACTTTGTTTTTGCTGGTCCAGATGCTTTGTACACTTAGTCACTGCTGTTCACTGCACTGATTGTGCCACCCACACAAGCAGCCTCTTAAAGGTAACTCAGACCTGTCACTGCAGTGTCTATGTGCAGTCTAGTACTGCTATATCGACCTGGCAAGTGCACTCACTTGCCAGACCCTAACCTTCCCTTTTCTTACATGTGTGTGACCTCTAAGGTATGCCCATGGTACCCCCTGTGTGCAGGGTGCAGTGTATGTTAAAGGTAGGGCATGCCCTGGTGTATGTGGCATGTGCTGATAGTGAAATACTACCAATTTCGTTTTTCACCATTGAAAGACTATCTGTCCCATGGGAGAGAATTGGATTTATAACATCTTATAAATATAACTTCCCATTTGGATCAGATATGAAGATAAAGTTTAGTGTGCCTCAACTCAGAATATAAAGATGCATCTTTTTGTAAGGATGATTTCTACATTCTGGGTTTGAAAACACAATTTTTAGAAATTATTATGTTCGAGGCATATGGGCTGCAGATGGTACATTTATGAATAGATCGCCATCTGGTGTTGGGCTCGGATGATTGCACTTGTTTTTCTTCTGGAGAAGTCTTTGTCGTCATAGATGACTCCTCCTCTTGGTGTTAGTGCGCATGGGCATCGGCTCCATCCTTAGATTGTTTTTTTCCGCCATCGGGTTCGGATGAGGATCGAAGCGCTCCGGACCGACTTCAATAAAGACGGTTATATTCGGCGCGTAACCCTTTCCAATTCGACGGTATTGTTATCGAACGCGACTTCAATTCCATCTCGACGCGTTTCGAAGAACGACGACTACGAGAAGACCAGCTCGACGTAGTCCAGCCCGGAGTCCATGGAAAGGACTCCATTCAAAAAATGTCCAACGTGTGGTGCTAAGTTCCCACACAAGGACCTACACGAAGTGTGCAACCTCTGCTTGTCCCCTGAACACGAATCCAGGGACTGTGAGGCCTGTGCAGCATTTTCTTCAAAATCGACGATTAGAAACCGTCGAGCCCGAAGACACGAGGTATCGAGAATGCAGTCACAAGCAATCCCGGAGCTGTTCGAGGACCAGCACCCAGAACAGGAGGAAGAGGAGGTCGACGAAGCGGGGTCAGAAGTGGACGAGTCCGACGTCGAGGAAATCGACGTCCAACAAACCGTGAGTGACGACGTCCCTTTACCAAAGAACAGACCCCGCACGGTGTCGACCCCGCCCTCGAGCCCGGTCAGACAACCGAAAAAAGTTTCCGACGCCCCGCCTTCGGGCCCGGCAACGAAACCGAAACACTCGGTCTCCCATCATGGTGGTTCCGATAGACAACCCACATCGACACCGAAGCTACATGTCAAAGAAAGCTCGAAGTCGAAACAGTCCATGTCGACACCGAAACACGTTTCGACGTCGAAAACACCCTCGACACCGGGGACATCGTCAACACCGAAAACATCGGATCCGAATAAAATCTCGGTGCCGAAAACACAAATGGACAGTCAGAAGAAAAAACACCTTTCGGACCCGAAAACTGCGGTACCGACACAGGAATATAAAACAGATCCTAAACAAAAGACTCTGTTTATTGATCCACAAACTGGCAAGGTAGTCACAGAACTACCTAAAAAGAGGAAGAATGAACAGTCGGACGACAGGACTCATCCGAAGAAGAGAACAATGGGGACAAATACAACTCCTCCCCATTCTCCAAAACCTAGAGACACACCCTCTTCTCCTCTTCCTCACAGTAGGCCAAATATTCCTCCCACACGACCATCTACACCTACAACAGATGTAGAAAGTGACACAGGGGAGGGAGAACATCCTGGGGATGATGAAGACACAATCCCAGAGGAGGCAGACCCATGGGAAGAGTACAATGTAGGGTCAGATAACGATAACGACCCTGAACTGTATCCTTCAAAACCTTCACCTCCTGATGATAATACTGGTTTTGCGCAACTCATTAATAGAGCAGCAAAATACCACAAGGTAGAACTACATGCAGAACCTCAAATAGAGGATTTCTTATTAGAAACACTACCTACTACACAAAGAACATCAGGAACACTACCAATGCTTAAGGGCCTTCTCACTCACACATCAGAAATATTCAAAGACCCGGTGAGGGCTAGGGTACTGAACCCAAGGATTGATAAGAAATATAGAGCAGCTCCAAAAGACCCAATATTCATTAAAGGGCAAATTCCTCTAGACTCACTAGTAGTCACAAACGCTCGTAAGAGAGCAAACTCTTTATCTACAGTAGAAGCTCCACCTCCTGACAAAGAGTCTAAGCTAATAGATGCCTCTGGTAAGAGAGTAGCATCTCAAGCGGCAAACAGCTGGCGCATAGCTAATACACAAGCACTACTTGCAAGGTATGACAGAGCGCATTATGATGAGTTAGAAAAACTCATCACACATCTCCCTAACGAACATCAAAAGAGAGCAGATCAACTCATACAGGAAGGGAAGTTAATTACTAACACTTCAATCAAGTGCGCCCTAGACGCGGCAGACACTGCAGCAAGATCTATAAACACAAGCATCATGTTAAGGAGACATGCATGGCTCAGGGTTTCAGGGTTCAAACAAGAGGTACAAACATCATTACTGAACCAACCTTTTGATGAGAAAACACTTTTCGGCACAGGGACAGATGAGGCCTTAGAAAAGATGAAAAAGGATACGGAAACGGCTAAATCAATGGGAGCATTGCAACAGCCGACACAAAGAGGTTCCTTTCGTAGGTCCACCTATAGAGGAGGATCCAAAAATACAGGTACAAGCCAGCAACAAACCTCTTTTACACCTACATCACCCAGAGGTAATTCTAGAGGTAGTTACAGAGGTAACAACAACAAGGGTAGAGGTCGCGGAAACAACAACAACCGCAACTCTCCAACCCCAAAGCAGTGACTTCATACAGCTCCCCCCAGACCATATAACACCGGTCGGGGACGCCTATCACGGTTCCTACCTGTCTGGGAAAACATCACATCAGACAGGTGGGCGAGACAAATTATCCAACATGGTTATTGCCTGGAACTCACATCTACCCCACCAAACATCCCCCCCAAACAGCGTCCAATGAAACAAGATCACCTGACACTGTTAAAACAAGAAGTACTATCCCTACTAGAAAAGCATGCCATAGAGAAGGTTCCACAGCACCAACAAGGAACAGGAGTATACTCCCTATACTTCCTAATTCCCAAAAAGGACGGGTCTCTAAGGCCAATACTGGACCTGAGACCTCTCAACGCATACATAAATTCGGAACATTTCCACATGGTCACGCTCCAACAAGTACTTCCTTTACTGAAGAAAGGGGACTTTCTTTCTACACTGGATCTAAAAGACGCTTACTTTCATATCCCAATTCACAAAGCCCACAGGAAATACCTCAGGTTTGTGGTAGAAGGACAACATTATCAGTTCAAAGTCCTTCCGTTTGGTGTCACAACGGCACCAAGGGTGTTCACAAAATGCCTGGCAGTGGTGGCAGCTCACCTAAGACGACAACAAATACATGTCTTCCCATACTTGGACGACTGGCTAATAAAGGCCAAGTCACAAGAGGAATGTCTTCAAAACACACAAAAGACAATTCAGCTACTACACCAGCTAGGGTTCACAGTGAACTACACAAAGTCACACCTACAACCAAGCAACGTTCAACAATATCTGGGGGCTACTATAGACACAGAAAAAGCCAAAGTATACCCCAATCCAGTCAGAATCCAAACAATGCTTACAATCATTCAAAGATTCCAGCCACAACACTCACTACCAGCAAGAGTGTTCATGCAGCTATTAGGGATGATGTCATCCTGCGTTCGAGGCATGTGGGCTGCTAAATTCATATCTTAGCATTAGATCGCCGCCTAGTGTTGGGTCCGGATGATCGCACATTGTTGTCCTGGAAGAGTCTTCGAAGTATCCTGAGATAGGTGGCTCCTCCCCTGGACTACAGTGCGCATGGGCATCGGCTCCATCCTCAGATTGTTTTTTTCCGCCATTGGGTTCGGATGCGGTCTCGACTTCTCTCTGTCGGAACCGAGTAAAACTTACTTTTTAAGACCAAAAGGTCTTGTATTTTATAGCGTCGGTATTGTTTGCGCACGGTCTCGAGTTCTTCCAACTCTTGGAGTCGGATTCAGCGGAGTTTTTCACTCTTCGGACGTCGAGGCCTTCTCATCGCGATACGACCGCTACTTTCAAGCATGGAGCGGAGTCCGTTTAAGTACTGTCCGCTCTGTGTGTCTAAGTACCCACATATAGACCTGCACCCGGTCTGTAACAAATGCCTTTCACCGGACCATGACGACGGCAAGTGCAAGGCCTGCGCTCAGTTCCGGTCAAAGAAAACTCTTAAGCTCCGGCGCGCGGTGCGCCTGGAGGCCAGACAAGCGGCCCCCGATCCAGAAAACATCTTCGGCGACCAAGAAGAAGATGAACAGGGTCATCATCTCCAGATATCCCCACCCGAAACGGAGGTCGAGGCGGATCCGGCGGACGACGACGGAGTCGCGGGTCAAGGCCTTGAATACGTCGACGAGGTAGGGGACGTCGAAGAAATTTATGGGGCCGCGGAAGATAGCTCAGGGGACGAGCTATGCCCCGAAGGTTTCGAAGATCACGATCGGGTCACGGGATCGCCAGTCGGCCTTACCCAAGACCCCGTGCCGCAAGCCACGGCCCCGCCATCAGGCCCGGCCACGGACATACTTGCGGAGCAGGCCACATCGAAACCGAAACCGAAACCTACAGTGTCGACTACACCTAAAATGGCCGACCCGAAAACGAAACCGAAACTTATGGACTCGAGCGTCCCTAAAATGGCGGCCGGCACACAGAAAACTACTGCACCCACCGCCGCATCGGCTCCGTCGACCTCCGGTCCGCAGAAGTCGAAGAAGCCGGTCGATTCCAAAGGGTCAAAATCGGCGCAAGAGGAGGGATCCTCTTCAAAAGGTGGTCGGCACGGATCGACCGCGGCGACACCGTCTAAGCACGCCAAGGCCAGCGGCACGGCTCCGGTTACGCCTGGGACTCCGTTGGTCGGTCGCGTAGTGGACGCGGAACCGACGAAGGCGCACGGATCGACAGCTGGCACATCTGCGCATCGATCCAAGGACTCTGGGTCGGCGACAACTGCATCGGCGTCCAAACCTAAAAAAGGCCACCATGACGTCGGATCCGAGGGGAAGGTCAAGACACCCTCGTCAGCGCCAAAAGACACTGTGAGTGAAGCGTCCCCCATCGCCGCTTCGCTACAGAGAATCAGGGACAAGGCCGCTGCTATGTCGGCTCCGTTGCCGTCGCCTCAGACGCCGACGGACGCTCCGGCAAAGCCTAAGAGTAAGCTTCTCTTCCTTCTGCCGCCGAAAGAGGCTCCGAAGGCTTTTTCCACGAAATCGACGCCAAAGAAGTCGGATTCTTCTACGGCAGGTGCACCTTCAGGTCGAGAACTCAAATCAGAGGACGATTCGGAGCACTTCATCGACGCCAACACAGGCAAATTAACCCTATACAAGAGGAGGATCACTTCGGAGCCTCTGGACTCCTATGTCATCCCACTAAAGAAGAAAAGGGTGCCTCTGGACGCTTCTAACCTGATAGAGCCTATCCAGCCTCCTCCTAGAAGAAGCCCTACTCCCTCACCAGACCAATCTGAGGGTGAGGGATATGATGAACAGGACCAATACACCTTCCCCATCAATGAACCAGATGCACATCCAGATGCATATGATGACATTGGTGACCAAGGCACCCAGAGTGTGGGGCAAGATCCACAACCATTCAGTGCACGTGCATCCCCAACAGAGGATTCTGCAGGTTTTCATGCACTAATTGAGAGGGCAGCTGCTAATCATGATGTGGACATGCATGCTGACCCGGTTGAAGAATACTTTCTCTTTGACACGTTTTCAGTCTCTGAGAGGACTGTAAAGACACTGCCTATGCTCAAGGGAGTCCTCAAACATGCTGCGGACATCTTTAAGGAACCCACTAGGGCGAGAGTGGTCAATCCACGTATTGAAAAAAAGTACAGACCAGCACCTGCAGACCCTGCATACATTCGGGGACAGTTGCCGCTGGACTCCCTGGTGGTCGCCAATGCCCGCAAACGGGCCAACTCCCAGACAACGGGTGAAGCTCCTCCCCCTGATAAGGAGTCCAAAGTGCTAGAGGCAGGGGGCAAAAGAGTAGCTGCACAGGCTGCCAACTTTTGGCGTATTTCTAATACACAAGCACTCTTAGCACGTTACGATAGGGCGCATTATGACACCCTAGAACAGATTGTACAACACCTGCCTCCAAAGTTTCAAGAGGGCACAAAACTGCTTATAGAGGAAGGAAAATTGATCTCCAACGCAGCCATCAAGTGTGCACTTGACGCCGCAGACACAGCAGCTAGGGCGATCAACACTAGCGTCATGCTAAGACGACAGGCTTGGCTCCGCATATCTGGGTTTAAACCTGATATTCAGACAACCATCCTTAATCAGCCAGTCAATCCTGATCGACTGTTTGGTCCAGATGTTGACACCACCCTCAAAGATAAAAAAGGACACAGAAACTGCTAAGTCCATGGGGGCCCTACAGTCACAACAGTTTCGTGGCAACAATTTTCGTCGCTCAGGTGCACGTGGAGTCACCAGAGGACAAATGGGTCAACAATCTCAATTCTCAAAAGGTGGAGCACACTCCTCGTTCACAAAACAGAACAAGGGAGGTTACAGAAATAACAGCAACAGAGGTCGCGGCAGAGGAAACAACAGCTCCCGCTCCTCTACCCCAAGCAAACAGTGACTCTCTGTCACTGCCCCCCGACCACTTAACACCTGTCGGGGGGAGACTGCAGCAGTTCCTGCCCGTCTGGAGAAACATCACCACAGACAGGTGGGTGCGTCAACTAGTCCAGTATGGTTATTGCCTAGAGTTGAAATCCACTCCACCCAACATCCCGCCAAGGCAAAGGCCTATGTCCGCAGAGCACTTGCACTTATTGCAGCAGGAGGTAGTGGTGATGCTGCAAAAAGGCGCAATCGAGCTCGTGCCAGTGGAGGAGGAAGGCACAGGAGTGTATTCCCTGTACTTCCTTATCCCAAAGAGGGACGGATCTCTCAGACCCATTCTGGATCTACGTCCCCTAAACCTGTATATACTGTCAGAACATTTCCATATGCTCACACTGCAACAGATTCTTCCCTTATTAAACCAGGGGGACTTCTTAGCAACCTTAGACCTCAAGGATGCTTATTTCCACATACCACTACACCCGTCCCACAGAAAATACCTCAGGTTCACTATCCAAGGCAAACATTATCAGTTCAAAGTCCTACCCTTCGGAGTCACCACAGCCCCAAGGGTGTTTACAAAGTGTCTGGCGACAGTAGCGGCGCACCTCAGGAGGCAGGGCATCCATGTCTACCCCTACCTGGACGACTGGCTCGTTCAAGCCAAGTCAGAACAACAGTGTGCCGCGGACATGTCGACTACCATTCACCTCCTTCACGATCTAGGTTTCTCGTTGAACTACCCAAAGTCGCACCTTCAACCGGCGCATGTCCGGCAGTTTCTAGGCGCGACGATCAATACCCTGACAGCCGTGGCTCAACCAAACCAAGTCAGGATAGACAGCATGCAGTCTCTGATCCAGAAGTTCAGATCACAACACTCACTTCCAGCGAGAGTGTTCATGCAGTTGATAGGCATGATGGCCTCCTGCATCTTCATAGTCCCTCACGCACGGCTACATATGCGCCCGCTCCAGGAGTGCTTAGCAAATCAGTGGACACAGGCTCAGGGACAATTAACAGACCTAGTGTTGGTTACCAGTCGGGCATACGACTCTCTGCATTGGTGGACTCCACACAACCTTTGCAAGGGCCGACTGTTCCAGGAGCCAGTGCCACAGATTACCCTGACAACGGACGCATCTCTCCAGGGATGGGGAGCTCATCTGCTCAATTACACTGTGCAGGGACTATGGACGACGCAGCAACAGAAGATGCACATCAACTATCTGGAACTGATGGCAATCTTCATGGCACTCAAGTCCTTCATTGTACATCTGTGCAACAAGGTAGTGTTGGTCCGGACGGACAACATGACCGCGATGTACTACATTCAAAAGCAGGGGGGCACCCACTCGCCACAGCTGTCTCATCTGGCTCAGGGCATGTGGAAGTGGGCCATTCAGAGGAACATCTTCCTCATGGCAGAACACCTCCCGGGCAAGGACAATCTAATGGCGGATCTGCTCAGCAGACACAGCCATCAAATGCACGAGTGGGAGTTACACCCATCTGTACTCCACCCGTACTTCCAGCAGTGGGGTCATCCGGAGATAGACCTGTTTGCAACAAAAGAAAACGCAAAATGCCAACACTTTGCCGCCAGGTTCCCTCACCCACAGTCGCAGGGGAATGCGATATGGATGAACTGGTCAGGCAAATTTGCGTACGCTTTTCCGCCAGCCCCTCTGATACCGCTGGTGGCAAGAAAGCTAAGGCAGCACGCGATGTCTCTCATCCTAGTTGCTCCAACGTGGGCGCGCCAAGCATGGTACACCACGTTCCTCGAACTCTCAGTGGTGCCGCATCAAAGACTGCGCCTCACGCCCAGACTTTTGACGCAGAACCATGGAGAAATTCAGCATCCAGATCCGCAACAGCTCAACCTGGCGATCTGGCTCCTGAAGTCCTAGAGTTCGGATACCTTAACTTACCTCCAGAATGCATGAACATCATCAAGGAGGCAAGGAAGCCAACTACCAGAGCATGCTATGCTGCAAAATGGAAGCGTTTTGTCATTTACTGTACGGCTAATGACATCACCCCGCTAGATGCATCTATCCCTAACATCATTTGTTATCTGCTACATCTGTACAAGTGCAATCTAGCGTACACTTCCATTCGGATACATCTATCCGCCATCGCAGCATATCTTCAGAATAGGCAGCACCTCTCTGTCTTCAGAGTGCCGGCCATCAAAGCTTTCCTTGAATGTCTGAAACGAGTCATTCCCCCAAGAACACCGCCAGCTCCGGTGTGGAACCTCAATGTGGTCCTCACCAGACTGATGGGACCACCATTTGAACCACTGCACTCGTGTGAACTCCAGTTCCTAACGTGGAAAGTGGCTTTCCTAATTGCTATTACGTCACTGAGGCGTGTTAGTGAGCTGCAAGCGCTCACAATCCAAGAGCCATTCATTCAGATTCATCCAAATAGGGTAGTACTACGTACTAACCCCAAATTCCTTCCGAAGGTGGTGTCACAGTTTCATCTCAACCAAACGATTGACTTACCGGCATTCTTCCAAAACCCACAAACGGTGGCGGAAAGAATGCTCCATACGTTAGACGTACGGAGGGCGTTGATGTACTACATTGACAGAACACAACACTTTAGGAAAACAAAACAACTTTTTGTTGCCTTCTCACCACAACACAAAGGCAACCCTATTTCCAAAGCAGGAATAGCCAGGTGGATTGTTAAGTGCATCCAAATATGTTATCAAAAGGCCAAGCGCACTTTAACGATACCCCCAAGGGCGCACTCCACACGCAAATTGGGGGCATCCATGGCTTTCCTAGGAAACATTCCTTTAGAGGATATTTGCAGAGCAGCCACGTGGATTACACCACATACCTTTACAAAACACTACTGTGTTGATGTACATTCCAAGCAGCAAGCTGCTGTAGGACAGGCTGTTCTCAAGACACTTTTTCAAGTTTCTGCAGCTGGCACGGGCAACCGCCGCTGATGGAGGGACTGCTATGTATTCTATGCTAAGATATGAATTTAGCAGCCCACATGCCTCGAACTGAATATGCTACTTACCAGTATGCATCTGTTCTTGGCATGTAGGGCTGCTAACATTCATATCGCCCACCCTCCTCCCCGGTGCCTGTCGCAGCTGCAGATATACTATTGTATTTAATCATTAGCATGGACATCCTTTACACTTTTCACTCCATCTTCTGCCACAATGGCGAAAAACAATCTGAGGATGGAGCCGATGCCCATGCGCACTGTAGTCCAGGGGAGGAGCCACCTATCTCAGGATACTTCGAAGACTCTTCCAGGACAACAATGTGCGATCATCCGGACCCAACACTAGGCGGCGATCTAATGCTAAGATATGAATGTTAGCAGCCCTACATGCCAAGAACAGATGCATACTGGTAAGTAGCATATTCAATACTGCTAATACCATATGCCAAACTACAAATGCGTCCGCTACAAGAATGCTTAGCGACACAGTGGAATCAGGCTCAAGGACAGATTACAGATCTGGTGTTGGTAGACGACCGCACACACCGCTCTCTGAAGTGGTGGAACACAACAAACATTGCCAAGGGGCGGTCGTTCCTAGAACCGATTCCACAGGTGACAATAACAGTGGACGCATCGCTCACAGGATGGGGAGCACATATGGAGAAATACACAGTACAAGGAAGGTGGAGTGTGCAGGAAAAAAGACTGCACATCAATCATCTAGAACTACTAGCAGTGTTTCTAGCATTGAAAGCCTTCCAAATACATGTTGCCAACAAAGCAGTCCTGATCAGAACAGACAACATGACAGCAATGTATTATATTCAAAAACAGGGGGGGACGCACTCTCTCCAACTATCCAGACTAGCACAGGAAATCTGGAGATGGGCCATTCCTCAAAACATCTATCTGTTAGCCGAACACCTACCAGGAGTCCAAAACCAGATAGCAGACATCTTAAGCAGACAGTCGGAACAAATACACGAATGGGAACTGCACCAACAAATACTGCAGCCATTCTTCCAAAGATGGGGACAGCCAGAGATAGACCTCTTTGCCACTCATCAGAACGCAAAATGCCAAAGCTTCGCGTCCAGGTACCCACACCACCTGTCGCAGGGCAATGCGTTATGGATAAATTGGTCCAACAAATTTGCATACGCTTTTCCCCCTCTCCCACTAATCCCATTAGTGGTCAGGAAGCTGCAACAACACTCAATGACCATGATACTAGTAGCACCCACGTGGGCAAGACAACCGTGGTTCACCACGCTCCTGCAACTCTCACAAGTGCCACATCAAAAGCTAAGAATTCTACCCATGCACCTTACACAGAACCATGGAGAAATAATGCACCCAGATCCCACACAACTGAACCTAGCGATCTGGCTCCTGAAATCCTAGAATTTGGGTACTTAAATCTACCCCCAAATTGCATGGAGATAATTAAACAAGCGAGACGTCCCGCCACCAGAGCATGCTATGCAGCTAAGTGGAAGAGGTTTGCTATACACTGTACTACTAATAATATCAACCCTCTGGACGTATCAACAAGGGAGATTATTTGCTACTTACTACACTTACAGCAATGTAATCTCGCGTACACATCTATCAGAGTACATTTAGCAGCTATAGCAGCGTACCTACAAAACAGGCAGCATATATCACTGTTCAGAGTGCCAGCGATAAAAGCCTTCATGGAAGGCCTTAAAAGAGTCATTCCACCAAGATTACCACCTTCCCCGGTCTGGAACCTCAACGTAGTACTCACCAGACTAATGGGACCACCTTTCGAACCTATGCATAGGTGCGAGATACAATTCCTTACATGGAAGGTGGCGTTCCTTATAGCCATTACCTCACTCAGGAGAGTAAGTGAATTACAGGCATTGACAATACAAGAACCATTCCTACAGTTACACCAGAATAAAGTGGTTCTTAGAACAAACCCAAAGTTCTTGCCTAAAGTAATTTCAGCATTTCACATCAACCAGCCAGTGGAGCTACCAGTCTTTTTTCCAAAGCCACAGACGGTAGCAGAAAGGGCTCTACATACACTAGATGTCAAAAGAGCCATTTTGTACTACATAGAAAGGACACAAAACTTCAGGAAAACTAAACAACTATTTGTAGCATTTTCCCCAACACATAAGGGCAATCCTATCTCTAAAGCAGGCATCGCTAGATGGATTGTAAGATGTATACAGATATGTTACATTAAAGCAAAGAGAACATTAACTGTTCCTCCTAGAGCTCATTCTACACGAAAGCTAGGAGCATCTATGGCATTCTTAGGGAACATTCCCCTAGATGACATATGTAGAGCAGCAACTTGGTCTACACCACATACATTCACAAAGCACTACTGTGTTGATGTACAGGCTACACAACAAGCCAGAGTGGGCCAAGCTGTATTAAAAACTCTATTTCAAACAGTTGCGACAGACACTGGTGACCACCGCTAGGGAGGTAACTGCTGTACAATCTATTCATAAATGTACCATCTGCAGCCCATATGCCTCGAACGGAATATGCTACTTACCAGTATGCATCTGTTCTTGGCATAGAGGGCTGCAGAGTGGTACATGCCCTCCCTGCCTCCCCGGAAACCTGTGTCTGTCCCAACATTATCTTATTTAGATACATTTACATGGGCATATCTTTATGTATTATACTACACTACTCCATCTAACCCTACTATGGCAAAACAATCTAAGGATGGAGCCGATGCCCATGCGCACTAACACCAAGAGGAGGAGTCATCTATGACGACAAAGACTTCTCCAGAAGAAAAACAAGTGCAATCATCTGAGCCCAACACCAGATGACGATCTATTCATAAATGTACCACTCTGCAGCCCTCTATGCCAAGAACAGATGCATACTGGTAAGTAGCATATTCCTTTCTTGCTTAGCCATCCCGTGTGCCTCTGCTAGGTTTGTGTATTGACTATCTGGCTTTGGAGTAACGGCGGTTGGGGATGTGTTTTCTGTTCAGACAATCACTTGGGGGGTTGAGGTATGCCCTTCCTTTCCTGGATGAGCCAGGGTTGGGCTAAAGAGACCTGGGTTGCATTCAAAGTTGGGGGGAGGAGATTTATTTCACACCTAAATGGGCCTGGTCTGCTTTGGACAATGCTGTCTCCACCTCCTGCCAGGAAGCTGCACCAGAGAGGACAGAACTGGTTTTGGCTGGGCAAAGAGCTTCTCTGCCCTCAGAGAACAAAGGATTGTGTTCTATAAATGTTGAGACCCAGACCCCTGAACTTTAGATCACTTTTGGACTTCAAGAGGAACCGCTGCCAAGGAGAAGAGATGGAAGAAACCGGAAGAGCCCCTTTGCTGTTAGATTCCTGGGTTTGGCCTGCAGCAGCTGTTTCTGCCAAGGAGAGGAACTGTATGTTTATCCTGCTTGAGAAAGTATCTCCAAGGGCTTGGAAGTGAAGATTGCTCCCTATTCAAGAGGTCTCAGGAACAGCAAAGACCTCACCATCCTTCTGGGCACCGTCTCTGGGACCGATGGTTTCAGTCGCCGTAGAAGAAAAGGGCAACCGACTGTTACCGAGACCTTTGCAGGATACTGTACCCTCAGACGGCCCCGCAGCAGGCCCCGCTGCACTTCGCACTGCATCCTTGGTTTCACAGACGCTGTCTGACGATCGTCACCGAGTCGTTGCTTGCACCACATCCTGTGGGCACCGCATTCCACGCCATCTAGTTACACCCTGCCTAGACGTCACCGACACTGTCGTTGCCCGACCTAAAACTCGACCAGCTCTGTCACCTACACCGCAACCTGCCAGCACGGCATCAGGCACCGCCTCACCCTGCGCCTTAAGCCTCGGTCTCATCGAAGCCGTATATGCGATCATCACCGAGCCGCTGCCTACACAGCATCGTGAGGGCACCGCACCCTGCATGGCTTCCACTTTTGGAACTGCAACAGTTGCCCCGACCGACTCGCACCAACGTGTCGGTCGTAACGGGAAAGGTACTGTTCACGAGTCTATTAATGCTGTAGCTGCCTTGTACCGACGCTTTCGGCAGGAACTGTTAAACTCTGTTGTTTTCAGCATCAGGGTAGCCCCGAACAGAGCTACAGACTCAGAAGAACTGTATTTTTCAGCTATATCTGCAATTTAAAGGTTATCTTGCAAAGTAACTATTTTTACAGTATTGTATGTTGGATTCTTTGCCATATTTGGTCTTGTTGGTTTAGAAAAAGTTTTGCTTATTTTACTAAATTGGTGTGGTGTCCATTTGTAGGTTTCTCACTGTGTTACTGTATGCATGCACAAATGCTTTACTCACTGCCTCTGAAATAAGCCTGTCTTCTTGTGCCAAGCTACCATGTGGGTGTGTAGTGGTTATTTTGGAAGTGTACCCCCTTACCCTGACAAGAAGGAAGGGTACCTATTTTGACAAAGGTGCAAACCATTGCCAACTAGAGACCTCCATTTCTAACAGCTATAAACCTGTAAGTGAAAAATGGCTCTATGAGTTTGCAAAGCATGAAAGAAAACAAAGAGCAACCGTCCACAGTGCGACCAAACTCCAGCGCATAGATGTGGGGTTTCAAAGAGCTGAATGCTGCGTAGAAATCTTCAAATGTGAGTAGGGTGAAAGTTTGTCGTCTAATTACTGGATTACTCTCATGAAACTTTGCAATATTTGGGGGAGCAGTAAAGCCATATATCTTGATCTTCTGGATGTTAATTGAAAAGCTTAAGAAAGCTGTGCGTTTCTATGGACCTAAGCAGAGGAGACTGGATTTTGAAGCAGCACTTTCTTGAGACTGTTTTTGGCAGTATACATATAGACCTTTAGTGGTAAATCTTTGGCATAGTTAAAGTCAGCCTTGTGATGTGTCTTGGATACTTGCAGTGTGATTATATTGGTCTTGTGTCATTGTCTGGCACCATTTTCTTTCAGATCTTTCCAAACTATATTTAGTTCTGCTGACAGCCAGGTTCAGATTAGTTCTCTTTATTTTTATTTGGGGTGAGTAGTGTGAATTCCTCTGCGATGTATGTTATGGTGTCATTGTAAATTGTTTTAATGGAGTCGACCCCCATGGTTTCTTTGTCCAGGGCCTCAGGTTTGTCATTTTGGTATGGGTATTACATTTGATTTGAGTAATTACCGGACCTTCACAATTTGTGAAAATGAAATGTAAACGTAAATGTATGATGCCAGTCCCTGACTAGTCTGTCAAATCAGCCAAGCATTTGTGCACGCCTACTTTCACATGATTTATTTTCCTGGATATACTGAGGCAGGTCAAAGCTAGCAGATTTATTTGCCTGGATATACTGATGAATGTCACAGCCAGCGGATCCATAGCAGAGCCTTCCTCGGACCTGATGAGCAGACGAGGCGAGTCTGTTTTTTCCTTTTGTGCTGCAGCTGAAGCCTCAGAATGTTTTTGTCCAGTATTGCCAGAAACCCATTGGTACCGCCCCACTATTGCCTGATTTTGCTGGATGATTACTTTCAGAATTCACATTGGCAATCGTGGAAATGACCAAGAATAGAGAAGTCAGAGTTATGTAGCCCTATATGTAGCCCTATTGCTGGCCTCTGGCTGTGACTATCCATTGATTGAAAACAAACATGGGCATAATCAATCTGTCTCGCCTGTCACACCTGTTGGCTTTACCAATGCTTGTTTTTTTATTATATGGCACTCTGTGTGCGAATACAGTCTATGCTGGATTGATGTTTCTTGAAGCAAAAGAAAAGGAATTTCGTGATGGCCGCTGTGAGAGTGCATTCTTGTCCGGTGGTATATATTTGAATGTTTTTTTTTTTTTATCCTTTAAGAAAAATCTTTCCAGTACGTTCTTCCTGTAAGCGCATGCATGCATAGTGTCCATTGTAGTATAATTTTTCTTTTGCTTTAAGAAACATAACTCGGAGACAGCCCTGGCCAGGCTCAGCTGAACTTCTTGTAATGGTTTAAAAACCATTTAAAGATGGCCATCCATCAATACAGTGCAGGCTTCCAGTGGATGATGAGGTTGCAGGGGTCTAATTCCCTCATGCACTGCATTGTAAGGTTTTGACATACGTTGTGAACTTAAACCAATCAAAACCCAGTAGGACCAGAATGCCGACAGGACAAATTCAAGAAAAGGGAGGAAAGCCATTGAATTTGAACCAAGGGACAGACCTAAAGCCCACTATGTCTGTATTGGAAACAAAAGAGGAGGGAAAAGGCATGGTAGCATATACTGCTGTATGCTGCTGGCACCAAGACTCTCTTTAGTAGCTTGGGTGGAGAAGGTGATCAGCTGCTGTACAGTTTGAAATAGCCAATAAGGTACCGTTTTTAGCAATGTAGAACCTCACAGCATTTGTTAAAGAAAGGTAGGCTACAACCTCTTTTCTAGGTAAATCTTTTCATAATTTGGTGGCACTGCAATTGTTAGTTGGACTGGGGACACCATTCTATTATGGCTAAGAGTTGAGAATGGCAGTGTCTGGGCTTAATGTGGAAAAGAATAACTCTGGCCTGAGTCCAATATATTTGTCCAAGAAATGTTTTAAATAAAATTGGCCCTTGTTTCTACCTTTAATTTAAAACTTCTTGTCTGTTTTTATGTATACGCCAAGATTCAACAGTAGGTCTGCAGTAGTGTGTTATCTTAAACACTTGAAAATCATTTTTTCACATGATCAGATAATTTCGTCAAATTCCTTAGGCAACTGACTTTTGACACACCAAGTATATAACTACTGTCCATACATTAAATCAGTGGTCTTCAAACTTAGTTATGGCAAGCTCCCCTGAGCAAAATATGTAGGAGGCGACCCCACCATACTTTCTAAGGAGGTGGATCAAGCGGACGATTAGGAGGTTTACTAAATCATCAGCATTGGGAAATGGACTGGGGGACAAGCCCCAGCGAGGACCCCCCATCAAAATGGCATCCATAATTGCTCTGCAATATGCTATCCTCACCCTTCTGTACAAAGTCCTGTAGTTAACAGTGTAAATGTCCACCCAGATTCAAAGTGTGAAGCTGTCAACTAGAATACTCTACAAAGCCACATCCAGACCCTCTGAAATGTAACTCACGTCCTCTGCTGTTTACCACCCAGAGCCCAACTGTTAAGACCTACCTAGGTACACTTCTACAAAGCACTATTCAGACATCTTTATTACCTCATTCAGAACCCTTTTTCAAAACCTCATTCATATGTCTTGTTAAAAGTCCCATATAAAAAGTCCTCCATCCTTGGTGAATAAAACAAGGTAGCAGGAAGCCCCTTTTGTCTTCACAAGTTGGTTGCAGGCTAATTACCTCACAGCAGTGACTGGCCTCTAAACAGAAACATTTCCTCTCCTCCCCCCAACTCACCCACAGCTCAGCTCTATCACAATGGTGCCAAATCATTGGTGGGGAGAATTGATTGTTGGTGCATGAATGCAGAAGGTGAGAAGGAGATGGGAGGGGAAGGACTGGGGGTTAAGCTGTGTTAAAAACGGTGCCTCCAGCATCTAACAGATGGTTAAAAGTAGTTTAAACAGGAGTGACGTGAGAGGGGTGCAGCTGCTGTTTGCATGATCTCATCACAGACCGCTTCTTGTGCTCCTCTGAAGGTTAGCACCCTGGGCCCAGCTTGGCCATGCCACAGGCAGGTCATGCTAGTCCGGCACAGCCTGATCTGTTGTGTGTCCTAGGTTTGAATGACAAGTTCAGTTTCCCTCTTTACATGCCTGTCCCCTTTAAAAATTCTGATACAGTCCTGAAAAGCTTAATATATATGCCTTCTTGAATGCCCACCCAGCTCTTGTGTTATCCAGTCCCCTCCTTTAAAGCCATAGCTAGTGTATCCTTTTCAAAGCCATATATGCAGTTTCCCAGGTCCGTGCACAACTAGCCCGCTCCAGTCTAGATTTTCCATCTGCATTCGCAGACTTGTAGGACTTGTTTTTATAGTAAACCAAGCAAGAGTTCAATGCCAGAATGCAAAGAAAAACTACAGGGCACTTACAGGGATGTAGCCATCAATGGTGCAGCAGGTGCAGTGACACCTGGGCCCAGAGGCCTCAGGTGGGCAAATAAACTCCTATTATTGCAGTTTATATTACTAACACAGCAGCCAAGGTGCTGAAGGGATTATTTTCCTTGTTTGCCTAAGGGCCCCTGAAGCCTTGGCTATGCCACTAACCAGTTATCATGCATAGCTGGGAAACTTGGCATGGCTACAAAGCACCCTCCAGATCACCCGGTAAAAACTACATTTACCCCACTTCAAGAATATTTCCCCATCAATCAACATCCAGAGCTGCCATATTTCAGTCCATACAACTGCAGCTCTCAGTACATTAACACAATGGCAAAAATGCCACAGTGTATAGGTCATTTCTGCAAATCAGACTGAAAAGTCTGCAAACAGCTACAAACTATTGGACAGCGCTTTCAGAGAACAATGCTCACCATCTCTTCGCTGAGTTTCTGTTGATTTTTCTACAATGAGCCTTCACGAGCAAGCAAGCCAAATGCAGTAGAAGCCCTACTTCCCTTATAAAAATAATAACCCCAAAAAACACACGACAGGAAAAAGATAAAAAATATATAGATGAAGCCTGCACGTACAATTCAATGTTAATGGACACAGATCAAATGCCATTGGGAGCATGGACTCACGCTTTCCTTCGAATTACTCTATGCTCCCTAGTTTGATAACCTCTGCATTAAAACATATTTGCTTAATCCAGAGCTCAAACTCCATCCTACCACCTCCACAGCCCCCATTTATTTATTTATGTATCTATACTACTATTATAAAAAGAGAGCTGAAACCTTTGAGGCGGGTAAGCTCAAAAAGTACAGCACCAATCGCAACACCCAATACAGCATTGTAAAGGACAGGTGCAGCAGATGGACATTGACTATGCAGCTGCCCACCATATACATTAAAAAGGTAAAAGAACCTTAGGGGGAAAGTAGTCCCTTGTGGGCGGCGTTGTGCTGTCAGCAATGGGCGTGGCAAACAACACTTGTTGGCGTTGTCAGAGGGGCCTGGCCAAAAACAAAAAAGAAATGGGCGTGGCTTTCACGGGGCACATGGGCACGGCTTTCACGGGGCGCGGCATTCACGGGAAGCGCCATTCACGCCTTGGCATTCACGCGCAATTCTTTCACGGGGCGCGGCATTCACGGGAAGCGCCATTCACGCCTTGGCATTCACGCGCAATTACTGCTATATGGTGCACCGAAAAAGAAAGGTTTAGAAGACTCCCTTGTGGGCGTGTGCTCACGCCTAAACATATTGCTCCACGGCTCCCGCGGAGGCTAAAGCGAGGCAGCATAGCAGCCGAAATCACACAGTTAACGATTGCAATTTACTCCGGGGCTCAGGCGGGGCCTCAAGCCAGTCAGCCTACCAGCGTGAATCACACACGCGCAGCCCTCGCAAGCACGCTGTGACGCAGGGCACTGTCAGCGTACAAGGATTAACGCCGGACACAACGCTCTTGGGGATTCCATAAACAACCCGCTCCACACCACCCACAAGCTGCAAAGGTTACCGCTGATGACGCACAGATCACGAAGACTCTTCAAATACGTTACAACTAAGGAGGCACATATCACCAACGCTCTTCCTAACAG
This sequence comes from Lissotriton helveticus, assembly GCF_964261635.1. Taxonomy (NCBI): domain Eukaryota; kingdom Metazoa; phylum Chordata; class Amphibia; order Caudata; family Salamandridae; genus Lissotriton; species Lissotriton helveticus. Next base: position 690,009,184 of record NC_136067.1, on the reverse strand, counting down.
TGCATGCACAAGCAGACAAACAAATTACACACAAATTAACAACTAACGTTAGCCTAGATCAACAACTTCTCAAGACAGGTAAAAGACGACGTTCAAGATCAATGTTAAAGAACGCATAAAAATACTATTGCCTTTTGTCATACTTACTTAATGCTGCATACCTTCCAATAAATTCACATTTCCTATTACAAACATTGCACACATTATATTTCATCCCCAGACAACGTTGGGACGGGCTGCTAGTTTATTTATAAAGTGCAACATTCATCCCTTTGGGATATAACGGCAATAGTTGTGGCAGAGGCATGATGAAGCAAGTTATGATTAATTAGGGGCAAACAGCAGTGCTAGGGAAATAGATATGTTTTGAGTTTCTTCCTGAACACCATGTGTTCATCAGTGAGTCGTAACTCCAGCGGAAGCTCATTCCAGTGACGTGCTGCAAGGTGCAAAAAAGTGCGACCACCTGTCCTGCTCTTACGGATTCTTTTGGTCTCAGCTAATGCTAAGGAGCGTGACCTTAGGCATCTGGGTGGGACATAACATTTGATTCTGTTCTGGAGAATCTTAGGGCCTGTGTGATGGAGTGACCAATGGGCATGTCCAAGGAGTTTCAAATACCCTCTTTGGTGCATAGGCAGCCAGTGAAGCTGTTTCAAGCATTTTGTTGCAGGACTGTATCTGCTCTCATTGCACACTAGTCTCGCCACTGCATTCTGTATGACCTGCAGCCGTTTAAAAAGATAATCTGGCATGCCGACAAAGAGTGCACTTCCGTAATCCAGCCTTCTGACTAGCAATGCCTGCGTAATGGTCCTCCTGCTTTCCAGAGGGATCCACGGAAGTAGTCTTTTTGGGAGCTTCAAAGTAGCGAAGCTTCTACCACACAGGATCCGCACGTGGTCTTTCATCGATAAGATATTGTCAATAGTGATGCCCAGGTTTTTGACGCACTGCTTTGGAGCTGGCACCATGCCCAAAGAGAGGGTCCACCAGGATGTATCCCAAATGTGATTGGCGCCGCCGAGAAGCAGGATTTCTTATTTCTCTGCATTAAGCCTTAGACAGTGCTCCGGCATCCAGTTTGCCATCTCCGTGAGACAGTTATTGTGTTTGGCTCTGGTGTCATCATGCTTGTTTCCAATAGCTATTGTCAGTTGGGTATCGTCCGCATAGGAGCAGATTCCAAAGCCCCATTTCGTGTCAATCTTTGCCAAAGATGAAACAGGCATTCAATAATGTGGGGCTCAGGGATGCTCCCTGTGGAACTCCACAGTTGAGGTTTTTTGGGGTGGAAGAAAAGGTACCCAACTGTGCAGTTTGAGTTCTATTGCATAGAAATGAGCTCAGCTATTGAAGGGCCTTAGCATGTATCCCTTTTTCAGGCAGATTTTCCAGTAAAAGTTGGTGAGAGACCGTGTCGAATGCCGCCAACAGGTCTAACAGGATCAGGGCTACAGCCTGTCCCTGGTCCAGCAATGATCTTATATTGTCTAAGACAGCCAGGAGAGTTGCCTCCGTGCTGTTGGTAGCCCTAAAACCTGTTTGTGTGGGGTCCAACAACTCATTTGATTCTAGGTAGTTAGTTAGCTGTCTATTGACAAGTTTCTCCAGAACAAGTTTCTCCAGAACAAGTTTCTCCAGAACCTTGGAAAGGTAGGGAAGCTGGGAAATTGGCCTATAGTTGGCTGGATGGTTTACATCAGATCCTATATTTTTCAGTAAGTGAGTTACTAAGGCTTGTTTCCAAACCCCTGGAAAGACTGCTGTCCCCGGCGATTGGTTAAACAGCTGTGTGATGTAAGGGCAAAGAATAGGTGTAAGTTGTGAAAAAATAAAATGTGGACATGAGTCGAGTAGGGTTCCCGATTTGACTTCCCCATTACTTTAGCAATCTCGTTTTCTGTAAAAAGGGCAAAGCTGTCTAAATACGCAGGGCTGTCTGGGTGAGGGTCGGTGTTTTTCCTGTTGATGGTATTCACTGGGTAGATGTTGTTAAATGACGAGTAAATTATGTCTATTTTGTCTGTGAAGAAATTACTAATTTTTCACAGCTTTCTGCTGAGGACAGTAGGGTTTGCGACATGCAGGTTTGCTTGCTTAGCCTGCGTACTATTTTATTAAGCTCTTTTGCCGAATTTGTGTTCTCATTAATTTGCTGTGTAAAATATGCCTATTTGGTCTTCTTAATTGCATGGGTATAGCCCCTGAGTTGTATTTTATACGCTGATTTATCGGTGTCCGAGCTGGACAGCCACCACTTGTGTTCCATTGTTTTAAACTCTTTTTTCATCGTCCTAAATTCTGCCGTATACCACTTTTCGGATGCCGTTTTTCTGGATTTAGGTTTAGTTTTCGGCGCAAGTTGGTCTAGCGTTTTGGTAATCTCAATTTCGAGGTGCAGTGCGCCTCTATTAGAGGATAGTTTTCCCAGAATTTCAGGGCTGTTCTGTTGGGAATAAAGTGTTGATGAAATGAGTTAGGTGTGACCAATTTCCATGCTCTGTAGGTTTCGTGCATGGGTTTGGTGACTCTTGCTGATGTTCATGTGTAGAGAAAGCAAAGCTAATTAGTGAATGATCGGTCCATGTGGCTGGTTTAATCTCTTTGACTGTAATGTTTTTAAGTTAGAAAATAGAAGATCTATTGCGATGTGTGTAGGTCCCTTAATCCATTGCTTTAATTGAAGGATGGACATGTCATTTTCAAGATGGGTTGTTGCTGTGTTGTCAGTTTTTTCATAGTGGACATTAAAGTCTCCAATGACCAAATGGTTTTTGTATTTTAGACATGCGGGCAATAGTTGTGTGAGCAGTTTGGTGCTAAAGTCTGCCTGGTATCCTGGGGGATTATAGATCACAGCTCCTCCCAGTAGTGTGTGATTCCCTATAGATAGTTCAAATTGCAGTAATTCATGCTCTCCCAACTGGGCTATTGTAATGGGGGAGCAGGTAATATAGTATTTAAACAGAATCGCTAACCCATCCGCCCATGTCTATCTTGTCTGAGTATTTATACTCTGAGGCAGGGTATTCGTGATGTCTGGGCAATTTCTCTCACCTAGCCAGGTCTCGGTGATGAAAACCAGGTCTGGGTCTGTCTCTTTAATAGTATCCCAGATCTCTAGTACGTGTTTAGGCACTGGCCTGGCGTTGAATTAAATACAATTAAACTTCCTATGATCATCCACTTCTCCCTGTGACTGATCATGCGGGATTAGGCTGCCCCATTTGCACCGTATGCAGGAGAATGGCCCTTCAATACAATCTAAGATTGGTTTACATGAGGCGTGTGTGGCTAACCCAAAGTAACCCCATAATTTATCACTTTTTTTCAGCAGCTTTACTCTATATACACCAATTTAGGTTACTGTATCTTGTGTCATTACTCCGGAGTTGAAACGCCAATGTTAACCCACGTTCGGTCATATCCTCCCTTCTTCCCACCACCAATTCTACGTTTAAATAATTTGTGACATCTGGAAACCTCTTCCTCCGCTATATTCATGAATGGGCAGCCTCAGGGACAGCTCCTGTGGCGTGCCGACACGTGGGTGGTTTCAAAAGCACCTTCCTCCAAAAAAGCAAAATAATGTACGTTTTTAGCCACAGCCCAATTACCATAGTCCGATGATTGCAACTGTGTTCTTTAGTATGAGACCTGTGAAATATTTTAATTTGTATGAGTGTGAAGTTTGCTTTAATAGCCCTAGCCTTGTCTTGAATCTAGAGGGGTGCTCTAGGCGAGCCCTCAGTTGTTAGAAGACTACCTGGAACGGGTAAATCATCCACTGTGAACGGTGCTGTCGGAATTGTTCAACAGCGGCACTTATGACAGTCTGCCACAAGGTGGCGCTGTCTGTCAAGTTTAGACATGAGCACAACAGTCGTTTATTGAGGCATGTACGTTAAAAGGGACTAATACCCGCCGCCAAGCCATTCTTATAGTGTGGTGCGCCAGGAAAATTCAGAATTGTCACACTTCTAGGAGTGTGATGGTTAGTAGTTGTGTTAATACTGTTATTTGCTGCTCTGGCAAGGGCAATTGGTGGTGGAAGTGGCACTTTTTTAAAACAAATTAAGCACTTCTCCTCCCTAACCTTCTAGTAGGACTGATCCCAATACAGAAACCCGCCTTGGCACCCCTCCCCTCCTTTCCCGCAAATGGTGTCTCATAGTGAGCGCGGCTCGGGTAGAAGATGAATGTAAAATTGACCTAAATTCTAAAATCATTGCTCATCTATGAATTGGAAAATGTGAGAAAAAGTATTTAACCACATGGGGTAGTGCTTCAGTTTTTTTTTTACAAAAATATCTAAGAAATGCTGTTGCTGTATTTAGACTTAATTTTAAATGCAAAATATAGTGTGTATGTTGCGCTAACCATCCTTCCAGTTACATTACCTTTAACTAAACCTTTAAAGACCCACTGCTTCATTTAATGTAGACGTGAATAAATATGACTTAAAATGTAAGCCTCGTATATGGATGTCCTATCCAATTAAATATAAGTAATTGAGAGAGAGGGCGACTGACAGCTTGTTAACGTACCCGAGTGCCTTAAAGGAACCGCTTCATATGGGCATTGAAGTGTGCATTAGGAAAACCCCTTCAAAGAGGAAATGTATTTCTGTTGCTCTCTCAGGGGGCAGAACGAGAAATGGCACGTATATATAGAGAAAAAAATAGCGTAGTATTTTACAAAAAAGGAATGCCGTACAACTTGTATTCATTTGGAAGTGAAGCCAGCCATTAGCTAAGAAACACAATATCGCTCAAAAAGCACACTACACTAGTTACAACAGCATCACAGGTACTTGCAATGGAGGGGTATTGCCTCAATGTATGTGCCTGCATATTGGATTCGGTAGGGGTACACCAACCTGGAAGGGGCAACAGTTCAAAACCACTAAGGGCTCAGAGTGGGCCACAAAGGCCCCCTTGTGTGGCTAGTCAGTCAGGTGCTGTACCTCTAGACAGGGCATGCTAAAGAGTGAAATCCGGAAATGAATAAAAATAACAGGTGGCTGAAAATGGGTGTGCCACCGTTATCTCACCCATTCTCAATTTCCCTGGCATGCTACCACCTGTTGCTTTTGCCAGGATTGAGGGACTAAGCAGATTTTCACAAACATCAGTGTCCAATGTAGAAGTCTCTTGGTGAGGCAGTACAGCAGGTGCAAATTATACTTCAGGCTCTTGGTAGACTGGGTAGGAGCTTCCGCGCTGGGCAAGGGCAGCAGTAGGACCAGAGCTGGCATGCAGGGAGAGCCTTGAGTTAGTGCCATCCAGAAGAATGGAGACAGTGCTTGGACTCCACGCTGTAGATATAGCTGTGCAACTAGGGTTCTCAACTAGTTCAAGTGCAGGAGAAGTTTAGTGAGCTGCATGGCAGATCCAGCTAATATTCACAAATGTGGACAGTTGGAATCAGACCAACGCCTAATCACAATAAATTAATCTTTTCAATTGCGATGTGCTTGCCAATCAGGTGGGGGGTCCAGTTATCCCTCCTAAGAGACAACTTTTGCATAACAGGAGCCTCAGTCTACATTCACTTCAGGGGCACCTCTGCCAGATGCGATGTGAATATTGTGTTAATGATAAGTTTGTTTCAGGTTAAAATCCCATAAAACTTTAAGAAACTCACCTCCTCTAAATAAGGATCAAGTTTAAATATACGTTTGTGGGTTATGAAAACTTTGTATATCTAACACTAGCAAAATCCACGGGTCTAGTGGGTCCGGGTAACCCTAAAAAAACTGAATTTGAGTCGCAGTCATCTCATAGTCAGAGGGCCAAGAAGGGGGGAAAAGGGATGTATGACGATACATCGCGCACCTTTTCATCGCGTGCGTTTACCACGCGTCTTTTACCCCGCATAGTACATTACCTCGTCAACAGTTACATCGACAGCTGTAGCAACGCCAATGCGTTGCTTTCTATTGTGCATAACATCACATCGCGGACCCTGATATCGCACGCCGTAACAACGCGTTAATACAAATGGAGCTGGCGACTCCCATTACTAGGAGTGTGCTAGATTACTAGGACACTTGCAACTGGCCATTAGGATCTGATCACTCGAAAATGTATGTATGATCGACTCACCAGCATGATTTATTTTGAATGTTTACTCGCCGAGTCGGACAGGATGCTCCATAGAGAGACGAAATATTTATGGCTATTGAAGCAAAGTTTATGTGACGGTATGCTAAGCACTCTGAAAAGTAAACATCACCTTAACAGTAAGTAGCATGCATAGGTAGTTACTAAAAACTGGAGAAACTGACGATTTCCTGTACTCCGTATTGAAAAAAATAGTGGAGCAATTTATGGTGAGAAAGTTCGTAATAGGATTGCTACAGTCACTCAATATGTAATGTCTGGAGGAGCGAACAATAGGCCGTGGTGATGCCAGGAGTATTTATTTAATAATAAAATAAAAGTAACTGGCAGCGGTGGGATTTGAACTCACGCCTCCAGAGAGACTGAAGACTACATCCAGGACCTTAGACCGCTCGGCCACGGCACCGCATTGAAATATTTGTCACAGTCAAGGAACCTGTGTTACAGTAAATATATGACGCAGAGGAAGATCTGTTGCTGTTTGAAAATGAAAGCAAAACGATTAAACCACTGTAAGCGTCACATATAAAAGTTGAAGGGGAGGAATGGAAATGCCTCACTGGAGAGAAGAGGGCGGGTGCCTGATGAGCAATAGTTACGGAGGGTTATATCTGTATTGCTCACACACCGCCAAAACATTCTCCGGCCAATCCAGTCTCCAGCAATTATCGTACACTACTCTGTGACAGAGGTTTTTTCAAACCATTTTAGAAACATCTGCTCTAAATATGTCAACGTTCATCCACCCTGTACAGACTTACATGAAGCAATTATTGTTAAGTATTTGTTTACAAACCATCCACCTACCCATTCATCCACCCACCATTTGATCCATCCATCCACCCACCCTTCCATCCACCCTTTCAAACATCCATTCATCCACATACCCTTTCAACCATCCAGCCATCCTTCACCCATCCACCCTTTCAAACATCCATTCACCCATGCACCATTTCATCTATCCATCCACCCACCAATCCTTCATGCACCCACCCTTTCATCCGTCCATGCATCCAGCCACCCTTTCATTCAGCTAGCAAGCCATCCGTCATCCACCCACCCTTCCATCCATCTAGCCAGCCTTTCACCAGTTCTACCATACACCCTTCATCCATCCACCCTCTCCCCATCCATCCACCCATCATTCCTCCACCACCCCATTATTAATCCATCATCCATCCACCCTTTCATCCATCCATTATTGATCCCTGCCTTCCATCATTCATCCAGCATCCATCCACCCAGCCACCCATCCACCCATCCATCCATGCATCCATCCACCCATCATCCATCCACCCACCCATCCACCCATGCATCCATCCACCCATCATCCATTCACCCACCCAGCCAGCCACCCACCATCCATCCACCCATCCACCTACCCATCCACCCATCCACCATCCATCCACCCATCCACCATCCATCCATCCACCCATCCACCACCCAGCCCCTACCCATCCATACATCCACCACCCAGCCCCACCCATCCACCTACCCATCCACCCATCATCCATCCACCCAGCCACCCATCATCCATTCACTCACCCAGCCACCCACCAACCATCCACCCACCCATCCACCCATCCACCCACCTACTTCTCGACCCATCATCCATCCACCCAGCCACCCATCCCTCCACACATCCATCCACCCATGCATCCATCCATCCATCATCCATCCATCCACCCTCCCATCCACCCATGCATCCATCCACCCATCCACTATCCATCCACCCACCCACCTATCCACCCACCCATCCACCTACCAATCCACCTACCCATCCACCTACCCATCCATCCACCCATGCTCCATCCATCCATCCATTCACCACCCAGCCCCCATCCATCCACCACCCAGCCCCCCACCCATCCACCACCCAGCCCCCCACCCATCCACCACCCAGCCCCCCACCCACCCACCACCCAGCCCCCCACCCACCCATCCATCCATCCACCACCCAGCCATCCACCTACCCTTCCACCCATCACCATACACCCACCCATCATCTATTCACTCACGCAGCCACCCACCATCCATCCATCCATCCATCCATCCACCCATCCTCCATCATGCATCCATCCATCCACCCATCATGCATCCATCCACCCATCATGCACCCGTCCACCCATTCATCCACCCACCCATCCATCATGCATCCATCCATCCATCCATCCACCCACCCATCAAGCATCCATGTGTCTGAATGCGCACACAACAGCGTTGCTTTTCTGCAATGCTGTCCTGACAACATTGTTGAAATTGTTGGAATATTGCAGGTAATCATAAAACAGAAACATAAAAAAGAAGCACTTGTAAGTGTGTATTTTATTTGTTGCTCAGGCGAGTCTCGATCCTTGGTTCCCAGCACCAAAGTCAGCAGCGCTATCCGTGTTGCCACCTCCTCTCCCTCTGTGATCGCCTGCATTTTGCATGCCTTTTACTTATTCTCCTGTCGTCTCTTCTCAAAAGGGCCAGAATATGTTTAAAAAACATCGGGTTGTGCCCTTCAACGCGTGCACCTGCTTTATTTCGATCTGTAAGTGCTTCGTGTTGATGCTCCTGCCCCAAAAAGTAAAATTTAAACACAAAGCACTTACAGATCAGAATAAAGCAGGTGCACGCGTTGAAGGGCACAACCCGACGTTTTTTAACATTTCCTGGCCCTTTTGATAATCCGTTTTTTAAAATAAAGCAGGTGCACGCGTTCAAGGGCACAATCCGGTTTTTGTTGTATCAAAATAAAGCAGATGCACCTGCTTATGTTAAAAAACGTCGGTGCATCACCACAGCTGTGTGAATAATAACATAAAGCAGGTGTAAAGGTGGCTCAGCAGCTTGCCATAAATGTATTTCAAAACGCGTGTGTGAGCGCATTGGCAGTGACATGCCTTGCGATGTAACTGTAAACGCTCAGTAGTCGCATGCGTTGAGAAAGCAGGCGATGTAACTGCCCCCGCGATGTAAAGGTCGCGATGTAACACTGTCGGTGTAATGGGTGTTCCCCGGGGAAAAGAAAAAAAGAGGAAAATCCTAAAAGGAGGATGGATTCCCATCACTCACTGAGGTGACATGCTTCATCTTCTGAGATCTCCTCCTGGTTACACACTGAGGTAACCAAGGGCTGCGACCTTCTGTCTATCAGAAGGGAGCTTGCGGATGTTTTCAAATGTGATCTAAGAAATGGAGCTCTACTGGACCCATCAGAGGTGAAGAACAAGAATTTCGGAGTGAAGGTCGCAGTGCAAAATAAGAGGGAGTGATAAGTGCAATTTAAAATTGGAGACCACAAGAGAAAATATTTTAATGGGTATCTTCTGATATCCAAGCTAAAAACAGAGCTCAGTACTGGGCTGGGGTACCGACGGACAGAGTGGGGCCTCTATTCCTGAGCTGTTGCCAGGTGAGGTGAGGTCCGGTGCTCGTGAATCACAGGTGCCATCAGCATTCAGGGATTTATGGAGGATTTCTACACCTGAAATTCAGGTTACTTAGTTGTATTTGTTCCAACCTTGGTTGTATTTTTTGGCAAATTTTTTTTTACACTGTTTATTTTCTCACTACGTAGTAGCAATAGTTTATATAGTGGTCCTGAGGAAGGCCTTGGATTATCTAACATCCAGTTGGCTGAAACATGTAGACCCAGCTTTTTCAGCAGTTATTCTGTCAAAACTGCTTTTGCACCCACCTTGTACCGGCACAAACTTCCTCAGAGTCACTACATGTCTGTGTTTTACCATCAATGGCTAAAGATAACTACGGACAAATGTGTGCTGGACAGTATTCATCAGGGAGACACTTTGGAGTTCGTCCAGAAACCTCCTGCACTCCCTCCTGTCTCGCGAAAACAACAACATCTAGCCTTGTTAAAACAAGAAATTTCGAACATGCTTCTTAAGGGAGCGATTGAAGAGGTTCCACAGCAACACCTCGGGAAGGGATTCTACTGAAACCTTTTTCTAATAAAAAAGAAGCGAGTGCCAAATGGAGACAGGTAATGGATCTCAGGGGTTTGAACAAATATATCCACAAACAACCCTCCAGGGTGCTACTTAATGATCAACAAAGGAGATTTTATGACATCTCAAGATCTCTTGGACTCTTATTTTCACATCCCTATTCATGTCAAACATCAACGATTTCTAGGTTTCGAGGTGGCGGGTGCCACTACCAATTCAACGGTGTCTGAAAAGCAATGAAGTAGCGTCAACTGATTTTAAAATTGTTACTTCGTTGTTCCGTTAGAGTGCGAGATGTGTGAAGTAATAGCTTACAAGTCAGTAAGTCCTTCCACTCTCCTTAAACTTTGAAGACACGGACCAAGAGACTAACACTAATATTCTTACCTCGAGAAACAGTGTCCTTATCAAGATTTTCAACAAAGGATCTCTACAATACTGCTGGGTGAACGTGCAGGAGTGGTGCCTATATAGGCTCCTCACATTACTTCTGAAGTGGAACAGTGTCGGTGTGGAGCTGTGTGGCGCCACCTTGTGGCACGCAGAGGTACTGGTGAAAGATTTCCGAATTCAGTACGACGCTTGGGAAAGGTGCGGAATCTGCCGCTAGATAGTCTCTATCAGAAAGTGTGTTACTGAAGGTAAGTAGCTTGTTCATTTGTACCTTGAAGATGTGTGACTTCAAGGTATGTGGATTTATGAATAGCAAATCTACACCTGCCTTCTCAATATTTTGGTACTCAATATTTAGGCTACAATATTTTTTATATCCATATTTTTTTTAATGTATGGATGTGTTTCATACTAAACTAGCATTAGAATGTTGAGTATATTTTTATTAAAGTATTTTGTTTATAGTAATGTTAGTTTCCTGATCATGTGATTAGCTATGTGATCCTTTCTGTAATTATACCCTGCACCAGGTTAATGTAAAGGATTACTATTTTAATCTTCATTTTGTGTTTGGTACGATTATAATTAATCACACCACAAACGTATATTGAATGTAATGAATGTACTTATCGCCACTATACTTTGGGGACTGAGTATTTTGGCTACAATAATTTAATATATTGAGTTTCCCCTATGACTCGCCCAGATGGTGACTGTGAGGGGTCCGTCATCCCTAGACAATACCCAAACTGCAGATGAGATGTCTCAAACTGTCACCATTTTTTTTTATAATGGGTCAAAAGAAGTAATGATGGGTCTGCATATTGAACAGCTTGGCTTCAGACTTAAAGAATATACAAAAATACTTTAGACTAGTGATGGAATTGGAAAATATGTACTAGGGGGAACTCATAAACTGAGAGGCAAGGAGTGGTAGAGGAAAGGAGTGGGGTCAAGAGGGCCGAAGCTTGAAAAGCAGAGTCTGACAGGCATCACCTTAAATACTTATTTAAAGAAAACTCCGATGCAAATAAATTGACAACAAATCTAGCTTACTTAATTGGTCACAAAGAGGTTGCATTTTAAAATTTCGTACAGAGTTAAGATGCCTGCTGCAGAGACTTTTGTGTGTCCAGCAATTTTGAGGGGATTATAATAGCGGTAAAATAACTCTGGTGGTTAATGTAGTTTTTCAAGAGTTCTCTGTTTTCTCTAATCACAGTTTTTGGCTCATGAAGTAAGGGTTAATGTACCTGCTGCAAATCACGTCATGTAACATGCAGGTCACAGATTTCTATTTTTATGTAGATAGGTAGATGAGCTGCTGCTTTTGACATGAAGATCATTTTGATACTTCCAGTTCATAAGTTGCAATCCTTCTACTTTAGCTCAGTGATCTGTTTACCAGCATCTGGGGGCTGCATGCAAACTAAGTCATGGGTTTAGGTCCTTATTGTTTTTTTGTTTTGGTCTGTTGTTTTTCTTCTAAGAATGCAAAGAAAAGCTCCTCTTGGAATGAATAAAGGCTTGTTAGAAGAGACAACCGTAATCACTGTGTTACGTTTTATATCCTGACTTTCTGTTTCTCTTGACTTTCACTCTTAATATGTAATGTCTCCAAGAATTGACTGTAGGTGATTTGTACACATTAGAATCCTCACTGTCTCAAGTAACATTTCCTGTACATTGATTTACACACTTCTCGGATTTATTGTGTCTGTGTGTGATGTAAAGCATTCTGACACCCTACACTGGAACGAGTACTATAAAGAAGAAAATAAACAATACATTAGTAGGCGCCCTTTGAATAATTAGAGGTGTAATTTCTGATGCACACAAATAAATCTTACAATATTATAGTGCATGCACGTCTCACAAAGTCAAAAACCTGCAGCAAAATCATAGTTTATTTAAAATAGTTGTGAAATCATAAGCGACATGCCTTTGTTTTCTTCCATTGCATTGGCATCTAGGTGATAGGATCCAGGTGGCTCCCAGCCAGGATGATATTGGAACAAAAGAAGGGCCAACAGCCCTTTAAATCAGGTCTGTCTTTCTGGCTGAAAGTGAACATGAGAAGTCCCCTAGATGCTCGCAGGTTGCCGCACTCAACGGAATACAAACAACGTACAGGTGCTGCTGAATTGTGTCCCAGTGTCTGAAATTACACGAGGACAAATTCAACCTATTTCACTGAGTCAGCCAGATCCCAGATCGGCCCAGATATAGCTGCTCGATAATGCATCCACCCACAGGATCGCAACAGCCATTCCCTAAATACCACAAAGGAATCTGAACTTCAATGTTCCTGTTTTGTGTGCTTGCATATGTATATATGTTGTTTATCGGATTGCATGCACAAAATACCCAATACATACATAGACATTTATAATGAGATGTATGCATAGTTGCTCAGTTCAACTGGAGTCCTATCTGTGCAGTTTGTATGCACATGACAGCACATGAACCCTTTTTGCCACAATTGGAGCGGTCTCTGGTGCTATATATCAATATGTTTCTCTTGATAACCATGAAATTGCTCTATTGTGTTTTCAATCCTTTATTTTGTAGTAGCATGAACGATATATGGATATCTTTTGATAGTTCATTTTACGTTTCTGAAATGTACGCTAGGATTTGGTGTTAGGGGAGGGAGGATTACGACTTTTCTTCATTCCACAGCTTTAAAAATATGTATTTGTTAATACTGGACACACAAACATATTTGAAAAGTTTTCTTAGTGTTTTACAACTGTTTAAAAACCAGAACTCATGTAATATTTAATTTCTGTGTGTAGGAAAGTGCCATCTTTTGACATGGTTACCCCCATGTTTTGTCCGGCTTCTGGTGCAACTTTGACTTAAAGTGTACTGGGTTCCTTCTAGCTAGGTCCCTAGTACCAGTGTTCTTTTCCTAAATTGTACTTTTGTTCCACAATTAGCACCCCTTTAGGATTGTTGTAAGTCTCTTGTAAATGGTACCACTGGTACCTAGGGCCTTGGAACTAAAGAGGGTCCCTAAGGGCTGCAGCACCACTTGTGCCACTCTGTGGGATCCCTCACCAAGCTCATGCAAACTGCCATTGCAGTCTGCGTGTCTTGATGCAGAGAAAACCGAAGAGTCAACATATCCAGCACTGCATGTGGTATTGGTAAGTTACCCCTACAAGCCCTAATGCAGGTTTTAATTTACTCATGTGTGGGCATACCTGCATGAATGGATGTGTCCTGGTGGCATCTAAGTTCATCCTTCGAAACCTGGAGTGCACAGGGAAGCCATACCAATTACATGGGCTGGTTACTTGTCATTACGAATTCCCTAGCTACATGGTGGCTTCACTGTAAACCAAGGTGTTTGGTACCGAACACCTCGGCTTGATAAACCCACACTGATGCCAGTAATGGATGTATCAACAAGCATTTGCAATGCAATAGGTCTCGCCATTACGTAAGTTTGAGCTATTAACATTGCAAATGACAATGCCTTTTATTTTTGTTTTCGTTTTTAAAACCGAAATAAAAGGCATTGTCCTTTACAATGCCAGTAGCTAAAACTTGGGTAATTGTGAGACCTATTGCATTAAAAAAGCTTGTTAGAAAAAAGGATTTAAAATGCCCAATAGAATTATATGGTTACTTCATTAAAGGGTTACTCTATTTACCTAAAGTCAAACTAATCCAGTCTGCCGCCTGCAGGTATAAATATACAAACTCACCATGTGGAGAGAGTGCCAGCATGGATTATATGATATGCCTGCTGTTGAATCTGTTCTGCGAACTCAAAAAAACACATATATTGTAGCAATGAGGCTTTCTTTTATTTTTATTGGGCGTTTAAAAGTTGCTCTGGAAAGGCAGGGTTCAATACTCCACTTCACTATTGTAAGTCATTTTACCATTACCCTAATATCACTTCATGTGCATCACATGGGGTCTGCACCATACTGGGGTTCTCCCCTTGCAAGTGAGCCATTCACTTCTGAGTAAAAACATAAGATGCGCTATATTTAGCCGCATTTCTAAGAGAGAGTAGAGCCGTGCGTACTCCTATAGACAGTGTGCCAGATGAAACACCATGGGATTACTAACACCTGATAGTTAATGTCAAAGAGAGATTGTGGGAAATGAAAGAGATGAACAGACAGGTGAGACAGAGAGCGAGAGAGTAAATGAACAAGCATTTGCAATGCAATAGGTCTCGCATTAGGAAAGTTTGAGCTATTGGTATTGTAAATGGCAAAGTTTTTATTTATGTTTCTTTTTTTTAAATAGCTAAATTAATAGCTTCGTCATTTACAATGCCAATAGTTATAACTTTCGCAAATGTGATACCTATAGCATTTGTAATGCAATATGTTTTGTATTTACAAACCGCGAGAGGACAAAAAAAAGCTCCGGACCACCGCCTCCTCCCAGGCCTTCAAAAGGGACCTCAAAGTTCTCCTCCTCCAGAGACACCTCCAAAAGTAATTCACGTCCTCTTGCTATTTGTGAGGAAGACTTCCCACTACTGATAATTTCTACTTTCCATGACCATGGAAGTGCCTTCCCAGTGTATGCCTGTGATTGGAGGGTCTGCCTTTTTGCAGTATTTTCCATGTACTGGTGTTCGGTGCCCTTTTGTAACATGCACACACCACTGTGCCCTTGCAACACACGGCTGCTACCTCTCACATGTCTTTACCTTTGATACTTGCACAAGTGCCACCTTGCCCATGTAACGCTTGTTCCTGAGCCTGAGTGTCTAGCACTTATTGCAGGACTATACCTCTAATTATACTCTGTTTTCTCTTATAACTGCACACTTGTCACTTTCATTTCCTCTTGTGCACTTTTGACTACCTCATGTATTTTGGTTGCTCACAATTTTTACTCAAGTATTTTGTTTGCTCACGATTGTCACTATTACCTTTACTACCTCATGTATTTTGGTTGCTCACAATTTTTCCTCTTGTGCACTTTTGACTACCTCATGTATTTTGGTTGCTCACAATTTTTACTCAAGTATTTTGTTTGCTCACGATTGTCACTATTACCTTTACTACCTCATGTATTTTGGTTGCTCACAATTTTTACTCAAGTATTTTGTTTGCTCACCATTGTCACTATTACCTTTACTACCTCATGTATTTTTGGTTGCTCATAGTTTTTACTACCTCATGTATTTTGTTTGCTCACAATTGTCACTATTACCTTATGTAAGTAACGTATGTTTTTGCAACCTGTTCTTTTGTAATGTTTCTCATTATGTTTCATTTCTGTTCCTAATGTGAAGCACTCTGACGCCTTCGGGTAAAGTCCGCGCTATATAAAAATGCATAAATACATAAATACCGCCTTCGGGTAAAGTCTGCGCTATATAAAAATGCATAAATACATAAATAAATAAATAAATACCGCCTTCGGGTAAAGTCCGCGCTATATAAAAATGCATAAATAACTAAATAAATAAATACCGCAAATCACCGCCGTCACTCTGCCGGCCTGCGACCAGGAAGTCAGGCAGGCCGGCGCGACAACCGGAAACAGGAAGTAGGAGGGCGGGAGCCTACCCCGCCTCCCACGGAAGAGCCGCGATTGGAGCCGTGTTTGGAGCACCGGAGCAGGCAGGAGCCTACCCTGCGCCCCGGTGCCGAAGGAGGGAAGAAGAGTCCTGCTGCCGGGCCCTGCAGCTGAGGAGAGCCGCCGCACGAAGGAAGCCGGTGAGTGGGTTGCTGAGCTGCGGGGGGGAGGGGGGGAAGAGGGAGAGAGAGCATGTGTGTGTGTGTGTGTGCGCGCGCGGGGGGGGGGCGCGGGCTGTGTATGTGTGTGTGCGTGCGTGTGTGTATGTGTCTTGGAGTGCGTGTGTGTGACTGTGGGGGAGGGGGTGTGTGTGTGTGAGCGAGTGTCTGTCTGCGCGCGCATGTGTATGGCGCGGGACGCGACGTGCGCGTTCGCGCACACGAATCCAAGCAATCCAAGCTCGTACACCCTCTTGTCCTCCTTCCCCCCACACTGATCGCTATTGGTCTCCAGCTGGACAGCGAGACCCAAAAATCAATGTGAGCCTTAGAAATGGAACAAATGCAATTAATATGATGGCTCGAAGAGAAGTGAGGCAAAGTAGAGGCAGAGAAAATGCAAAGTATAGGCAGAGAAAATGAGAAACAGAAAAATAAGAAAGGAGAACTAGTAGCAATTATTCGTAGGCTAGCTCAAGAACAAGGCATGGATTGGAGAACAAGTGGGTCGGAAGAAGCCATGGGTGATAGCTGCCTGCCAGTAATGTCAACGTGTGCACACATTAACATATATTTTCTAATTATTATCTTTGGTACTAAAAGTGCAAGGTGGCTTGATGGCTGAATAAGTCAAGTGCTCATTATTGACATCGGAGGTAAACTGGAAGTTATAAGCTCAAATTATGGCAGGGCCAACTAGCCTTTCATTTTCATCAGGCCGCCAATTTGAATACAATAAAAGTGGAGAACAGTTAATTCTCTTCCAGGGGATCCTCATCAATAGTCATAAGCATTAGAATATTCCCGCCCATGCGCGGGACCCCGGAAACACTATATTATATGTGCCCCACATATATATATAACATGCAATAGCAGCCAAATCACATCAGAGCTGAAATATGCTGTGAAGAATTTCCACATTTCCACCATACATAAATAATATGCATTAAAAACATGAGAAACAACACCAAAGATTGTTTAGAAACTGTTTTAATGCGTAGGCATCAGTAGAAATTCTTATAACTCCCTGAAAGCATAGAAAGCTCCCAGGCTGCATTGCAAACACACAGTCTAAAAAGACTGAAAAGCTAACCTGTAGCTGTATACAAAAAACTGACACCGTGCCTTTAAGGCACCCATGACCCCCGGTATCCCATCATGCCTCAGGGGTGACGGTTAGGTCAGTTGTTCTTTGAGGCTCGTTCAGGAAGGATCCTGGTAACACAGCTCCACTAATTTCTGTTTTTCTGACAGAAAACTACTTCATCTTAATAACTTTTTCTACTTACTTTGACATTTTACAACTGGTCAAGTAAGGAACTGTCTTTTTTAGTCAGTTTAGTGAGCATTTTCAGCTGAGAATGCCTTCACTTTTTGACAAATGTCCTTCTTGTGGTAACAAGAAATCAAAATCAGACAACCACGACGTTTGTATCCTGTGTCTGCCTGAAGAACATGATCCAGGCACCTGTCCTCATTGCGAGCACCTGTCAGGAAGAACTCTCAAAGACAGGGAGAGAATTTGCATTTATGGCCTGGCTCACAGGTCATCCAGAGGAAGGTCTCTGGTGCAGAAGGGTTCCAAGAAGGCTAGACCATCTTCAAAAGAGAAGTCGTCACACCCTTCAGCTTCAGCGTCCGGCTTGGCGCTGAGGAAAGAGCCACCGGTGGGTCATTTATCTTCAAAACTACCGGCGACGGCGGGCTCGCCGTTGAAAAGAAGACCAGGTACGTCGACGACGTCGAAAGATCCAGCTCCGTCGTCGAAATACCCTCCGCCGTCGTCAACCGGGCGACGATCGCCGTTGAGAAATGTGACTCCGCCGCCATCAACCGGGCGACGGTCGGCGTTGAGATCCAAGGCCCCTCCGCTGTCGTCAACCCGGCGACGATCGGCGTCGAGGGAGGTCAGTCCTCCGCCGTAGTCATCCTGGCGACGACCGGCGTCGAGAAGTGTGACCCCTCCGCCGTCGTCTAAGAAACGACATTCGGCGTCGAGGACCAAGACCTCTCCGCCGTTGAAAACAAAACATCGATCGGCGTCGAGGACACAGTCTCCGTCGATTTTTCTTCGACGGTCGGCGTCAAGGGTGACCAATACCCCTCCGCCGTCGTCGCAAAGACATTCGACGTCGAGAGAGAGGGCTCAGTCGACGGCTGGTCATCACCATTCGACGTCGAGAGAGAGGGCTCCGTCGACGGCTGGTCATCGCCGTTCGACGTCGAGAGAGAGAGAGAGCTCCGTCGACGGCTGGTCCTCGCCGTTCGACGTCGAGAGAGAGGGCTCCGTTGACGGCTGGTCATCGCCGCTCGACGTCGAGAGACCGTAAATCCTTGCATCGATCGCCGTCGAGGCATTCGAAGTCGAGGTTGATGGACCCGCCTACTCCCCGGAGGCATTCGGCATCGAGAAAAAGACAGACGACGCAAGAACGCTCGACGTCGAGACATTCAGAAAGAGCTCGATCGTCGTCAAGGAACTCTGTGATCATGGTTACGGAGTCAGCTTCTCGTCATTCCACTTCAGTCTTCTGGCTCCTCAACAACTTCCTCAAAATCCAGAAGTCCTGTCCTCGGATCTCCTGTGCGTTAGTATGACCTCCGCAGCCGAAGGATCTGGCTGTCACCCAGATGGTACAAGTCATTTGACCAGTGGCGAGAGTCAGGGGCTACCAAACGTATGCACGAGTATGTCAGTCCGCAGCACAGATCTCCTCTCCAGAGACTGGTGGATGAAGTGGACAGGCGTAGTCCTTCCAGGCGCCAAGCAGACAAATCACCTGTGAGAAGACCAACCAGATCTCACTCTCCCAGAAGGGAAGATCCGATTAGATCTCACTCTCCCAGAAGAGTAGACACGGTCAGATCTCGCTCTCCTAGAAGGGAAGAGCACCCTAGAAGATCACGTGAGAGGAGGCACGGTGCTCACCGTAGACGTCGAAGAACTCCGTCTACTTCATCTACCTCTTCTACCAGGTCTTCCAAGAGGGATTACTCTCCCACGCTGACGGATAGTCCTACTTCTAGATCCTCTCCAGTGGATGACATCAGCACTTACCTAGATGTCCTACAAAGAGGAGCTCAGAAGCTGAGCATTGAAATGTCTGTCCCCTGGTTACTACGACAGTAATTTTTGAGACTTTGCACAAAAAGTCTATCTCTCGTCCACTGCTGCCTTTAGTCCCGGGATTATGGACCCTGTCAAGGACGTTTTCCTAACTCCAGCAACCATCAGAGCGGTGCCAGCCCGCATACAGAAGAAATACAAACCAGCTTCTTCGGACCCAGTTTTTGTAAAATCTGACCCTCCAGCAGAGACTGTGATCGTGGCAGCGGCAAGGAAGACGCATGCAGTTGCTGCTTCCTCTTCAGTCTCACCAGATAAGGACAGTAAATCACAGGACTCGTGGGTTCGCAAGGTTTGCAATTCAGCTGCCTCCACGCTGAAGGTCTCCAGTGCGGCTGCACTGCTGGGTAGATCCGACAGAGCCTTGTGGGACTCCATGGAAAGGTTGAAGTCCAAGCTGCCAAAGGAGGACCAGAAGGACTTCGAAGAAACTATGACAGAAGGATGTCTGGTGGCGAATCAGTTGATAAGCACAGCAGCGGACGATGCAGTGCTTGCGGCACATTCCTACTCATATGGGGTTTGTGCCAGGAGGTCAGCTTGGTTGCGCCTCACAGGGCTGAAGCCGGATGCTCAGCATCGCATCCATAATCTCCCCTTTTCGGGTTCCTCTCTCTTCGGAGAACATGCTGACGAAGAGATGACTCGTATGAAGACAGAGCTGGATACGGTAAAAGCGGTGGGTTTGGAGAAGAAAAAAGAATTCAAACGCCGCTCTAAGACCAACAAGGGGAGAGGGGCTCAACAGAGGGTTCAAACCCCTCAGTGGTCCCAAAATAGGAACCAGGGAAAATCCCAGTTTCGAGGCAAATCCAACAGGGGTAGAGAAGGTCACCAGCAGTCCTCTACCACCACGAGAGGAGGAAAGGCTTGAGCAGTGGCTTCCTCTGGCGCCGTTGCCCACTCCAGTGGGAGGAAGTGCTTCACAGCACCTGGCAGAGTGGGTCAGCATCACAAAGGATCAGTGGGTGCTGAGTATACTGCGCAATGGATACAGGCTACGTTTCCGTGCGCTTCCGAAGAACATTCCTCCGAAGAACTCTTGCCCTCACCAGCTAAGCTTGCTCCGAAGAGAGGTGAAAGTTCTGCTACAAAAAAGAGCTATAGAGGAAAGGGAGTCTACTCCAGATACTTTCTTGTCCCCAAAAAAGATCAGGAGGAGCTCTCAAAGCTTTTCTTCCAGTGATCGAGTCCAACTCAGTCTTAGTTCAGACGGACAATACAACCACCATGTAAATGTAAATGTAAATGTAAATGTAGTATACTTGTAAAGCGCACAGCTGCCCCAGCAACGGGGCGTCCCGGCGCTGTATAACTCTGGGGAACCCGTCCTGGCTTTCCCTGTGGGATGGTCCCTTGCTGGGAGTCCCCAAGGTGGAGCCAGGCATCCCCGGAATTGGTGGGGCCGTTGTGGAGATTAGGCAAGCTAATGCCCAGAGTTGCCGAGTGGAACCCCTGATTAGAGTAAGCACCGAAGCGAGAATTATCGAGTCTGCTGACCAAGGTCCACGACCCTGCCGCGTCGGGAATTGAACCCTGGTCCCAGGCTGACTTCTGCTCTCAGGCCTGCCGCCTCTAACCAGTGAGCCACACTACTCCACAAACTCTATCTGAACAAACAAGGAGGCACGCGGTCACGCCCTCTCTCCCGGGAGGCCCAAACCATCTGGCACTGGCTTCTCTCTCGAAACCTCTCAGTGGTGGCGGTGCACCTTCCAGGCGAGTTAAACATCAAAGCAGACTCACTCAGCAGGCGCTTCGAAGATCAGCCAGACTGGGTGCTAAACGACAAAGCGGTAGAAGAGCTTTTTCGTTGTTGGGGTCGTCCAGACATAGACTTGTTCGCGGACGAAGAAAACGCAAAATGCCACGCCTTCGCGTCCAGATTCCAGCGGCCAGGGACACAGGGGAATGCTCTCCTGATGTATTGGTCGGAAACGTTTGCTTACACGTTTCCTCCCCTACCTCTGATTCCGAAGGTAGTTTCCAAGCTCCTCAGGTCGGACATGGAGATGATCTTGATAGCTCCGGATTGGCCACGACAGTGGTGGTACCCTGACCTTCTACATCTGTCTGGGTGTCCACACAGACGACTTCCTTGCAGACCGGACCTGTTGAGCAAGATGAACTGGAGGATACTACATCCCAACCTCTCATCACTGAACCTGACAGCATGGCACCTGAGGTCCTGCAATATGGGCATCTGAACCTACCTCCCGAATGTATGCACATTTTAAAGGAGGCTAAGAGACCTTCCACGAGAGCGTCTTATGCGTTCAAGTGGAAAAGGTTTTACATATGGTGTAGGGATCATCACCTAGATCCGACTAAAGGGCAGGAGGAGGTAATCCTGCCATACCTCCTTTCCTTGGCAACTTCTGATTTGAAATATGCTTCCATTAGAGTGCATTTGTCAGCCATAGTAGCGTACAGGAAATCACCTACTCAGATTTCTTTCTTTCAGGTTCCGTTGGTTAAGGACTTCCTTCAGGGGTTGAAAAAAGTGTATCCCCCTGTGCGAAATCCTTCTCCTCCTTGGGAATTGAACCTGGTTCTATCCAGGTTAATGTCACCTCCTTTCGAGCCCATCCACAAGGCCTCTTTACAACATCTCTCTTGGAAAGCGGCCTTTTTGTTGGCGATTACCTCAGCGCGCAGAGTAAGCGAGATACAAGCGCTCTGTGCGAAGGAACCATATACTGTTTTCCACCACAATAGAGTAGTCCTGAGGGCTCATCCATCTTTCTTGCCTAAGGTGGTTTCTGATTTTCATATAAATCAGTCCATTTCCCTCCCTTAGTTTTTTCCAAATCCTACGACCCCAGCCGAGCGGTCACTGCACTCCTTGGATCTTAAGAGAGTGCTCAAGTTCTATTTGGAAAAGACTAAAGGGATTAGGAAAACGGATCAGCTGTTTGTGAACTATGGTTCAATGAGAACGGGTTTTCCAGCGGCCAAGAGGTCCATCTCCAGATGGATTGTCTCTTGCATTAAATTGGCCTATCAGCTTGCAGGCAAGCCTTTATTGGTATCACCCTAAGCGCATTCTACCAGAGGGAAAGCGGCCACAGTGGCTTTCTTGCATGACATTCCAATGTCAGAAATATTTTCTTAGCTGCAACCTGGAAATCAGTTCATACATTACGAGGCATTACTGTCTCAAATCTGATTCCAGGGCCGATACTCAAGTAGGGCAAGCCTCCTTGAGAAATCTGTTTGGGTAGCCTATAGCCTGCTCAGGCTTGTTGATGAGATTACTGTCTTATCATTCCTTTGCCCGCAGGGAAGAGGAGAGGCTCGCTATTCTATTCTAATGCTTATGACTATTGATGAGGATCCCCTGGAAGAGAAGGATTAGTTACTTACCTGTAATCCTAGTTCTCTTCCAGGGGTATCCTCATCAAAGTCATAAGCAACCCTCCCGTCTCCCCGGGCAAAGTATGTTCTTTAATAAGGAGATATTGTTGACCTATTTGTTACTTGGTTTTTTCAGTCAACGAAAAGAACAACTGATCTAACCGTCACCCCTGAGGCATGATGGGATACCGGGGGTCATGGGTGCCTTAAAGGCACAGTGTCAGTTTTTTGTATACAGCTACAGGTTAGCTTTTCAGTCTTTTTAGACTGTGTGTTTGCAATGCAACCTGGGAGCTTTCTATGCTTTCAGGGAGTTATAAGAATTTCTACTGATGCCTAAGCATTAAATCAGGTGGTGTTGGTGTTGTTTCTCATGTTTCTAATGCATATTATTCATGTATGGTGGAAATTCTTCACAGCATATTTCAGCTCTGATGTGATTTGGCTGCTATTGCATGTTTATATTTATATATATATATATATATATATATATATATATATAAGCTCCAAGTTTCCCCTCCGGAATAAGAATCACTCTAACCAAGGCGTGCTGAAAGCATATTTATTGGTATGGTCACAGGTCCGCTTCTCGATACTCTTATGAGACAGCCACTCCGTTATTGCCTGACGCGTTTCATCTTTCGACTTCTTCAGAGGCTGACGGAGATGGTGCGTAATCCGAGCTGCCTCCCTTTGAACTGCTTTTGCGCTCTCTGAATAGGGCGGTTACCTCAAGGCAAAGCATTGTGGGAGATGCAGTCTCGGTAATTAGTTCTCCTGTATGGATACGCACCATCTCCGTCAGCCTCTGAAGAAGTCGAAAGATGAAACGCGTCAGGCAATAACGGAGTGGCTGTCTCATAAGAGTATCGAGAAGCGGACCTGTGACCATACCAATAAATATGCTTTCAGCACGCCTTGGTTAGAGTGATTCTTATTCCGGAGGGGAAACTTGGAGCTTACATATCACGGCAGCAGCCCTGCTGTCGAAGAATGCACCACCCGACCCAAAGTTGGAGAGGGGCCACGAGGCTCGGTAACTACGGAGCTTTATTGTGGAGCCAAGCCGATGGATTTAGGCGACAGTCTGCTGATTGAGGCCCATCCAGGGTTTTGAAATGAACTTTGACAGTTAAATTCTGCGCATCCATACAGGAGAACTAATTACCGAGACTGCATCTCCCACAATGCTTTGCCTTGAGGTAACCGCCCTATTCAGAGCGCGCAAAAGCAGTTCAAAGGGAGGCAGCTCGGATTACGCACCATCTCCGTCAGCCTCTGAAGAAGTCGAAAGATGAAACGCGTCAGGCAATAACGGAGTGGCTGTCTCATAAGAGTATCGAGAAGCGGACCTGTGACCATACCAATAAATATGCTTTCAGCACGCCTTGGTTAGAGTGATTCTTATTCCGGAGGGGAAACTTGGAGCTTACATATCACGGCAGCAGCCCTGCTGTCGAAGAATGCACCACCCGACCCAAAGTTGGAGAGGGGCCACGAGGCTCGGTAACTACGGAGCTTTATTGTGGAGCCAAGCCGATGGATTTAGGCGACAGTCTGCTGATTGAGGCCCATCCAGGGTTTTGAAATGAACTTTGACAGTTAAATTCTGCGCATCCATACAGGAGAACTAATTACCGAGACTGCATCTCCCACAATGCTTTGCCTTGAGGTAACCGCCCTATTCAGAGCGCGCAAAAGCAGTTCAAAGGGAGGCAGCTCGGATTACGCACCATCTCCGTCAGCCTCTGAAGAAGTCGAAAGATGAAACGCGTCAGGCAATAACGGAGTGGCTGTCTCATAAGAGTATCGAGAAGCGGACCTGTGACCATACCAATAAATATGCTTTCAGCACGCCTTGGTTAGAGTGATTCTTATTCCGGAGGGGAAACTTGGAGCTTACATATCACGGCAGCAGCCCTGCTGTCGAAGAATGCACCACCCGACCCAAAGTTGGAGAGGGGCCACGAGGCTCGGTAACTACGGAGCTTTATTGTGGAGCCAAGCCGATGGATTTAGGCGACAGTCTGCTGATTGAGGCCCATCCAGGGTTTTGAAATGAACTTTGACAGTTAAATTCTGCGCATCCATACAGGAGAACTAATTACCGAGACTGCATCTCCCACAATGCTTTGCCTTGAGGTAACCGCCCTATTCAGAGCGCGCAAAAGCAGTTCAAAGGGAGGCAGCTCCGATTACGCACTTTTGTAAATTGGAATGCTGAAAAACATTGACAAATAAAACGGAAGAACTGGGTTTAAAACCTTTCTGTGAGTGCGAACTTGTTTCCCTTGTTGAAGGGAGTTGGAGAATATATATATATATATATATATATATATATATATATATATATATAAATATATATAAAAGCTCCTAGGTCCCCCTCTCGTTCCAGAAAGAGAGTTAAAGCACTCCAGGTTAGGCAAAGTGTCTTTATTTAGCACACAGCACAGATGACAGACGCGTTTCGAACTTTTAGTCCTTCTTCAGTGTCACCGACCTAAAGTCTATGACGCTTATTTGTACCGTGTAACACAGAAACAGAAAGCGGACTTGGCGAAAATGTGTGAATGCAAATTTAAACGCAAAGATTGGGTAGTTGTGGCAGCCATATTTACACAGGGGAAAACAAGATTTACTAACAACATATGTATAGATAATATACAATTAATCTATCATGATTGTATTCATATATACAGAGTCTTTAGCTATAATTCACTAGTACTCGTTTTTATACCTATGTGCCCATATTGCTTATGCCACTGCCAGAGAACATAAAATATTGCCGTGTATCGGCATTGATCTGGCATGTCTACCCCATGATCAAAGGTCACAAGTTTATTAAATGGCAACACGCTGTGTAGAAAACATAGAGATAAAACATAATCTAGCCGTGGATCGGCAAAGCTCCCATAACATTCAACTTATTCTCAATTGAAAATTACCCCGCGGAAATAGCAAGGCACAATATTTACAAGATTTACAAAAAAATGATCTCGGAATTGCAAAACCACAATATTTTAAACATTACCTCAGGTCGATCAATTGAATTGACTTAATTATCATATTCTATTTCTAAATACAACTTAGATATCCTAAGGGCTGGGTCGCAAAAAGAAGAACATTTCTCTATATATCTTATGAGAATAGAATGGTAGGGAAGAATATAGATTTCATGAAAAATAAGAGAGCAGAGGATGGGAGGGAGGGAAAGACGGAAAGGAGGGAGGGGAAAACATTTGAGAAGGAAAAGGAGCCTCAACCCGATTATGCGTGCATTTCAAAGTGAAGATATTACAATTCATTACAGTTTCATCATAATTGTAGGAAGCTACGATGGCTATCATAATCTATCTTCCGAGGTGTACCGTCATTTCTTCTCCTACATTCAGTCCCTGAGGCTGTTTGGTTTGCAGGTCTATTATGAATCTAGATTCGAGTCTGCGGAGACGGAGTACTCTGTCTCCACCTCTGGGATTCTGAGGCACATGATCAATCCCGAAAAAACTGAGCAATTCCCTGTTGCTTCCGTGTTTCTCGGCAAAATGTCGTGCAACGGGGTAGTTTGCATCTTTATTCATGATTGCCCTTTGGTGTTCCAGTATCCGGAGTTTCACGTTGTTCATGGTACTCCCGATATACTGGAGACCGCACGGGCAAACTAGACAGTACACCACAAAAGGGGTTGTACATGTGATGAATTTGTTTATACGTCTAGGTTGACTGAGTCCTGGAACCTTATAGGTTAATGTTCTTCTGCTACTTTCACAGGCTCTACATTTTCCACAAGGATAAAATCCCTGCATTTCTTTGAGAGTTCTTGTGGATTTAGATGGTAACGGCAATAGATGGCTTTGCACTACCGTATCTTTAATTGACTTCGACCTTCTAAAGGTTATGAGTGGTTTAGTTGGAACATCACTCCCTATGATAGGGTCGGTTTGTAAGATGTGCCAGTTCCTCATAAGAATATGTCTCAGTTGAGGAACCTCATCCGAAAAAGTTGTTATCAGGCGGAATTTAGTTCTGGAATCCGTATCTTCCACAGAGGGGGGCTTTGGGGAAAAAAGATTTTTTCTTGGGATCTTTAGAACTCTCTTGTAGGTGCTGTCAAGGAGAGATTGTGCGTAGCCCCTAGCTCAAAATCTAGCAATGCTATCATGTGCAGCTCTGACGAATTCGGACTCCAGAGAACAATTCCGTTTTAATCTAAGTAGCTCCCCGTAGGGGATGCTACGGATCAAACTCGAAGGATGGCCACTCTCGTAGTGCAAGATACTATTGCCAGCTGTTGGCTTACGATAGAGACTTGTCTCTAGTTTGCCCTGGTGTACATAGACTCTTAAGTCAAGATAGTGCACTTCATTTATACTGATTTCTGATGTAAATCTCAGGTTTAGATTATTGGTATTGAGTGCTTCAACAAATTCCTCAGCTTGTGTGGAGGAGCCCCTCCACACCAAGAAGAGGTCGTCGATATATCGACGCCAGACAACAATCTGGTTGGCCCATTTGAGGTTTCCACCTACTAGGGCAACCTGCTCCTCCCACCAGCCGACGAAAAGATTTGCGTAGCTGGGGGCGAAGCAGGTTCCCATCGCTGTACCATTGAGTTGTCTAAACAATTCATTCTGAAACAAGATGATGTTATTAGTTAGACAAAAACTTAGACATTCGATCAAAAATTGCCCGTGCAGGGCATATTTAGCCGGTCTCTTATCAAGAAAGTACTTGACAGCCTCTATACCTTGATCATGTTGAATACATGTATAGAGGCTGGCTATGTCTAAAGTAATTAGTAGGTAAGATGGGTCCCATGCAATCTGGTCAATTTGTTGGATGAAGTCTTTGGTGTCTTTCACAAAAGATGGTAAGGAAACAACCAACGTTGAGAGGAATGAATCTATATAGATGGATAAGTTTTCAGTTAGACTCCCCTTGGAGGAGACGATAGGTCGTCCCGGAGGGTTCTTGGAGTCTTTGTGAACCTTCGGTAATTGATAGAAGGTTGGCAGTATAGGTTCCGGATTACGTAGAAACAAAAACTCATCTGTATCCAATATGGATTTGTTCCGCCATTTGGTCAGCAAAGTATGATATGAACGAATGCTTTCTTTATATTGTTCCATAGAGGTTCTTTGATAGTCACCAGGTACCTCAAGTTGTCTTAGGGATTCCTTACAATATTGATTACGAGTTAATAAAACTACATTCCCACCCTTATCCGAGGGTTTTACCACTACTTCCTTGTTGTCTTTGAATGTGGAAAGAATATTCAATTGTTCTTGCGTTAAATTGTTCTTTTTGCACGCTCTGTTGGCACTCGACTGTCTATGTAATATGAGATCACGTGTTACAGCATCCGCAAAGGTGTCGATTGCGTCATATGGCATTTGCGGATTGAACTGTGAGGGTGCCTTAAAATTGGTAATGGGAGATTGTTGTTCAATGTCCATTGCTACTGAGCTGGTATTGGTATCATTATTTACATCATGATGTTCAGCTTGCAAGTCTTCCAGCACCCGTATTGTTTGCAGATCTTTGATAGATAATATGTCAGTCGGATACACAGTGGTTTTCTTGCGTGTTTTCTTTAAACCCTCCGTATGAGGTTTAAGTTTGTGGAATTTGTGTAGTTTTATCTTTCTGGTCAAGTTGAACAGGTCAATACGAGTTTGTGTATATTCTAGTCTCTTGTTGGGACAGAAACTCAGCCCTAGTTTTAGAGTTTCTTCTTCGGCTGTTGTTAAGGGATTGTCAGTGAGGTTAATTATGGTATATATATATATGAGTATATATATGTGGGGCACATATAATATAGTGTTGGGCGGGAATATTCTAATGCTTATGACTTTGATGAGGATACCCCTGGAAGAGAACTGGGATTACAGGTAAGTAACTAATCCGTCTAGTATTTACAGCACAGCAACAACTCTGGTGCAATACGCTGCATAACACAAGTAATTATTTTGCATTATTGTTGGTAAATGGCACTAAAAATGCCCTTTTATCATTTAAAATGCGTTCAATTTAATTGCAATGCTGAAGACACTATGGACTTCTCATCAACTTCCAGAGTAAGGAAACAAAAGCGGATTAGGAATTATACGGGCGATACCACTGCTTTCAAATATTTATTCTTGATACATTTCACAAGCGAGAACATGTAGGATTGTATGGAAAACAAACACTATTTCTGCAATTACTGCCATGCCACAGGAGAAAGCATATAATACCACATCTGGCAATTAGTGAAGCCCATAGTACTGTAATTTTTTGGTTTTTGCAGATTTATATAGGACGAACTCGACCCGACGTTATTGGAGCGCTTTACATTAGCACCAGTTACAATACAAAAGGGAACATTCCTAGTTTCTGATAGGCCCGGGAGACTAAGTGATTTGACCAAAATCACAAGCTGTTGAGGTGACCTGATACTCAAACCTGGTTCCCGAGCTCTAAAGTCGACCGATCTGACCGTTAGGCCACATCCACATGAGTGGTAAACAACATATTAGCCTGGTTTTCTCTAGCCTCTGGCCTGGTCGCCCCCTCAGCCTACCTGCTTACCTGCTGCCCGCTGCACCAGATCCTCGCTGCCCGCTGCACCAGATCCTCGCCGCTGACGCTGCCCCAGCCGCCGCAGGGCCGCCCTCCGAGCCTCGGCCTCCCGTTTTCCCGCCGCTGCCAGCCCGCGGCCCCGCCCCCCCGCCAGCCGATTGGTCGGCCCGCTCCCGCCTCCCCGCAGACCCTCCCTACCGGCTCCCTTCTTATGACGCCCCCGGAGCGACCGCGCAGCGGGAGCACCGAATGAGCGCCGAAGGTGCGCCAAAGGTAAGCCCGTCTACGCCCGTCCGCGCCTGGACCGCGCCCAGTGCCAGGACCCCTGGCCCCCACCGTCGGAAGCCGACCCGCCGGACCTACGACGCCACCGAACTCAACGCACTCAACACCGGCCGAACCCCGGGTTGCTACCGAGCCACACCGAGACGCACCCACGGATCCTTCAGCTGCCACTCCTGTAAGTTCACCTGCAACCGGACCCACGCCACACCAGCACCCACCAAGCCGAACACCAGCACCACCCACCTGAAGTGCATCCTGATCAACACCCGCTCCGTCCACAGACACGCCGTCGAGCTCTGGAACCTGCTCGACACCACAGACCCAGACGTCGCCTTCCTCACGGAAACCTGGATGAACGACTCCTCAGCGCCCGACATCGCCATCGCCATCCCAGAGGGTTACAAGATCACCCGAAGAGACCGCGACAACCAGACTGGAGGAGGCCTCGCCATCATCTACAGGGACACCATCCGCATCAAGACCAACACCGACGACACCCTGACAACCGCCGAACACCTGCACTTCCAGATCCACACGGACCCCAAAACCACCCTCAGAGGCACCCTGATCTACCGACCCCCGGGACCACGCACACAATTCAGCGAGGACATCGCCGACTTCATCAGCCCGCACGCCCTCCCCTCCGCCGACTACATCCTCCTGGGGGACATCAACTTCCACCTGGAGAACAACAACGACCGCAACACCACCACCCTGCTCGACAACCTCGCCACCCTCGGTCTCAAGCAGCTGGTGTCCACCCCCACCCACCTCGCCAGACACACACTCGACGCCGTCTTCTCATCCAGCAAAGACATCACCTTCAGCCACACCACCGGACTCCACTGGACGGACCACAGCTGCGTCCACTTCACCTTCAGAAGAACGACGATCCACCACCACCAGCAACAGGTTGCTCGAAGAAGCTGGAACAAGATCACAGCCGACCAGCTCGCCGCTTCCCTGAGCCAGCACCCTTCCGCCAGCTCAGCGAACCCCAGCCAGGCCGCCGACAACCTCACGAAGTGGATCAGCTACTGCGCGGACGAACTCGCCCCACTGAGGACCCTGCCCAACAGACCCGGCAGCAAGAAGGCCCCATGGTTCACCGACGAACTCATGAGTTCCAAGAAGAACTGCAGAGCCCTCGAGAAAGACTGGAGAAGGGAACCAACTCCGCACAACATGACCACCCTCAAGCTTGTCCCCCGGAAGCACCACCAACTGATCCGCACCACCAAGAAAACTGCATTCAAGGACCGACTGGACAACAACGCACACAACTACAAGGAACTCTTCAACATCGTGAAAGAGCTCTCCAACCCCAACGCCGGAAACAACGACATCACCCCTTCGCAAGACCTCTGCAATTCCCTCGCCTCCTACTTCCACAACAAGATCGCGGACATACACAACAGCTTCAGCACTCAACCGACGCACGCCACGACCGAACCACCGCCCCCCACCACCACCCTCCGCGCCTGGACGCCGATCAGCACCGAAGACACCGTCCGCATGATGAACTCCATCCACTCCGGATCTCCAACCGACCCCTGCCCTCACCACTTCTTCAACAAGGCCGACGCTGTCATCGCACCCCACCTGCGGGACATCATCAACACCTCATTCGACACTGCCACCTTCCCGGAGAGCTGGAAGCACGCCAAACTCAGCGCCCTACTCAAGAAACCTACAGCAGACCCCACCGAACTCAAGAATTACCGCCCCATCTCGCTCCTCCCGTTTCCAGCCAAAGTCATCGAGAAGATCATCAACAAACAGCTGGCCACCTTCCTCGAGACGAATGGATCCCTCGACCCCTCACAGTCTGGCTTCCGAGCCAACCACAGCACCGAGACCGCCCTCATCGCTGCCACCGATGACATCCGAGCCCTGATGGACAACGGAGAAACAGCGGCCCTCATCCTCCTAGACCTCTCCGCAGCTTTCGACACTGTCTGCCACCGCACCCTAGTGCAGCGCCTCAGCAACGTCGGAATCCACGAGAAGGCACTGGAATGGATCATCTCCTTCCTCGACGGAAGAACACAGAGAGTCCGCCTACCACCGTACAAGTCAGAGGCCACCGGAGTCATCTGCGGCGTCCCTCAAGGATCCTCGCTGAGCCCCACCCTCTTCAACGTCTACATGAGCCCCCTCGCGGCCATCGCACGCCAACACAACCTCAACATCATCTCCTACGCCGACGACACCCAGCTGATTCTCTCCCTCACCAACGACCCCGCCACCGCCAGAGCCAACCTTCACGAAGGGATGAAAGACGTAGCCGAGTGGATGACAACCAGCCGCCTGAAACTGAACTCAGACAAGACGGAAGTCCTCATCCTGGGCTCCTCGCCCTCCGCCTGGGACGACTCCTGGTGGCCCCCCGCCCTGGGCACCGCACCCAAACCGACAGACCACGCACGCAACCTGGGCTTCATCCTGGACTCCTCCCTCTCCATGACCAGACAAGTCAACGCCGTCTCCTCGTCCTGTTTCAACATCCTGCGCATGCTACGTAAGATCTTCCGGTGGATCCCCACCGAAACCAGGAAGACGGTCACCCAGGCACTCGTCACCAGCCGTCTGGACTACGGCAACGCCCTCTACGCCGGAACCACCGCCAAGCTCCAGAAGAGACTCCAGCGTATCCAGAACGCCTCGGCGAGACTCATCCTCGACGTCCCCAGACGAAGCCACATCTCCAGACACCTGAGAGACCTGCACTGGCTCCCGATCAACAAAAGAATCACCTTCCGGCTCCTCACCCACGCACACAAAGCCCTACTCAACCAAGGCCCAGGATACCTCAACAGCCGCCTCAACTTCTACGCTCCCAAACGCCACCTCCGATCGACCAACCACGCCCTCGCCGCCGTCCCCCGCATCCGAAGAGCGACAACAGGAGGAAGGTCCTTCTCCTACCTGGCCGCCAAGACCTGGAACTCCTTTCCGACCCACCTCCGCCTGACCCAGGACCACCTCTCCTTCAGGAAGAAGCTCAAGACCTGGCTGTTCGAGCAGTAGCAGCACCTCCCCCCCCTAGCGCCTTGAGACCCTCTGGGTGAGTAGTGCGCTCTATAAATGTCCTTGATTGATTGATTGATTGATTGATTGACTTGTTAAAAGCAGGTGGAATTTGCCCAGGGAAATATCCATGTAATGAGGAGAAAACCCGAGGAATTCAGTGCAAAAACACTATTCTCGCAACTGTTCCACAATCCGAGTGGGAAAACCTGCAATAGTGTGGTAACCTTATAATACTACACCGCGTAATTAAGGTATCTAACGATAACTGTAATTCCAGATGCGCTATGAAAGCATGAACTGTCTCTGCCCTCTCACCTTGTAATGTGGGCCATTCCTGTAACAGGCACAGCTCTCAGTTCATAGAACTGATACATATGCATATATTTCATGCAAATCACTTCTGGCACGAGCATGGGTGAACGTGTCGTGGCCCTTCACGAGCCCGGCCTAGATTGCTGAGAATGGCTCTTGACAGACGGATAGGGGAAGATTATGGAATGAATAATTAAACCATCCTCATCCCAGCACCACCATAAAATTAACACATGATTTATTGCTCTCGTAAAATACTTACCAGTTATTAGCAAATAATATTTTCCACTGGATATTTATTTTGTTAAAAAAGCAGTAAAACTACTTAGACCGCTGAGCCACAGCACAGCCAGGGTGAGCAAAAATAGTGGTATAAATAACACGTCCGTGCAGTGTAATACTCAAAGTAAAGGGGCCAATACCCATGGTAGGGTTGTATTGACGACATGGCATAATAAGGCGGGACTAACAAGCCTCATAATCAATCAGAAGACAGAATGTACGAAGGACTAAGACAGTAGCCAATGAAAAATATGGGCTGAGAATGAGGGCAGCTTGTCTCCCATACTGGAGTACTGCTTCCATCGCAAAGCGAGCAGCGCTTGCTCGCTGCTATTAAAGCTCAACCTAATAAATGCACACAGAGAGCACCTTAGAGGTGCCCTCTAAAAGCCTACCGACTACTAGTGTGTGGTCTGACCTGTCTCAACTAGCCAGACACCCTACGCTAGACCGGTTTCTGACCGCCTAAGGTGAGAGCCTACACTCTCGGAGGCCAGGAACAAAGCCTGCTCTGGGTAGAGGTGCTCACACCTCCACGCAGCATGTGCATTCCAGGACGGGAAGCTTCAAAGGCTCTGCCGCCTTTGTTATGCGACACAGGCCTCTCCAGATAGTGGAGATGCCCACCCCTCTGCCCTAAACCCACTTTTTGGCGGCAAGACAGGCAAAACATTTGTAAGATTAGGAGGTGTGCCCACATTCAGCCAGCACCCCCCTTAGGGCAGACCAGCTGATGCAGACCCCACTTTTCAGAATCCTTGATCTTGTTTTGGATGGAATTAGTATTCAAGGGTTCAGGGTTATGCCCACCTCCCACAGGAAGTGGTCATATAGAGGGTGTAGACAACCTAAAGGTTGATAGTCCCATTGGCTACTACCTGTCCCTCCCCATAACGCCCCTAAATTGAGTATTTAGGTGGCACTCAAGAACTCTGATTCGATGGATCAACAGAAGAATGACGAAGAAGAGTCCCTGTCTGGCAAGAACTGCAGAAGAACTTTGGACTTTGAGACAAAACCCTGCCCGTCCTCAGCCCTCTCTCAACAATCCCAACAGAGTAATTCTTCCTGCAAGCTGGAGAACTACCAAAGCCTTGGATAGCCTGCCAGCACTTTAAAAATAGCTGCAGTAGAGGAGCTACTCCCCTGCAGCCCGCAGGCACTGACGAGCCGCGTCTGGTCCACCGCCTTGCACCTTCCCAGCCCGACCGATGCCGCAGACGAGCAGGAGAAGGTACTCATGCACTGGAAGGTCAGATCTGTCTCCCCACTGAGCGTGAGGATAACAGGACCAACCAGAGCCATGCAGTGCCAAACCCGTAGGTACTGGAAGCCTTCACCAGATAACAGCAGTGAGAGTCCAGTCTGGCTTCTCACTGCACCACGAATGAGTAGCCATCGAGGGACGTCAACATCACTGAGACACACATCAAGAGTGGCCCATCCACCTTGATTTTCTCCCTGCCAGCTGTTTGTCCCTGACTGAGCGGTGCATCACTGCTCACCCCTCCGACCAAACCACTCCCCTCCCGAGCCACCCGGCCAAGGTCCCGACGAACCGGCTGTGTCCCCGTGCCGAAGGACCCCTTGCGACCTAAGCCCGCCGTTCGGGACCCTTTAGACAGGTCCGCAAGTCCCCCTGTGCAGCCTCTTTTCAGGAGGCCCTCCCTTTTCTGTTGCACACCCTCTACTAGCCTCACCAGCACCCTGCTCTCGGTAGGACCCGGGCAGTTCCCGAAGAACTGCTGGTAGTACTTTGAACCTTGACGCCCTACTCCTATCCCAGAATGTGTACCTACTTTTGTGCATCTTTGACCTTTCATTCCATAGGATTGCAATGTGTGTAAAGGTGCACAACTTTAAAAGCTTTATTTACTCGTGCGATTTGCTATTGAGAAAAGTACTTACCTTTGAACGAAGGTCTTGGTTTAAAATCATATATAACCAGAAGTGTTCTGTTTCTAAATTGGTTTCGGATTTATTCATGAAGTGTGTCTCTCATTTATTGCCTCTGTGAGTAAAACAAATGCGTAGCACCCTACCCTCTGATAATGATAAGCCTCACTGCTCACCATCACTATCACAAAAGAGTGTTAGTATTTTCTTCTTTAGACTCCGTAAACCAATTGGGGACCCACTGGACTCTGCACAGTGTACTTCCATTGAGTACACTATATAGAGAGCCAGGTTCCTACACCGTGTCTGTACATTCTCCGTGGCTGATTCACAAACTTCATGTTAATAGTAGGAAATCTAATTATAGTGAAACCATTCCTGTAGATTTTGGACTTTCTAATAAATTCGCAAAAAATCCACAGTTAGACCTGAAATTCTGCATCATAGATTGCAAATACAGTCCAATTACACCTGAGTGTAGGTGGATGATTTTAACACTGAGTTTATGCTCTTCACTCATTAAGTGCAGGTGCACACGTTGATGTTGAAACATTATGAGGAAGGAATCTGAATACTCAGTTACATTTTATTACATGGTCACTAATTCCAAGTGACCTTCCCTTAACCTTCTTCCAAAGGATGTTACGACATGAGCAAAGTGGCAATTGTCCAGGGCTCCTACCTTCCATGGATCCCAGGAAAGTGTTTTTTCTTGCTTTATCTCACCTCTATCAGTTTGCCTACCTCTACCTCTCTTCCTCTCTCTCTCTGCCTATCACTACTTCTGACTCTGTGTCTGTCTACCTACGGCACTTAGGCAAGATATATTTGGCTTTTTTTATCTGAGCCTGTTTCTGAAAAGTTTTTTAACACTGGCCCCGAAATGTCTTGCCGGGTGCCCCAAAAAACCTTTGCTGACACAGTCTGAGGCTACCTCTGAGAATACCCATGTTCCACCCACATGCTAAAGCTTAAGGCTGTCGATATTCCCTAATGCTAAGGGATTCTCTATTGTATTAGGTTGTATTTTTGGTTGTAAATGTCAGAAGATCCTGGTACTTTGAATTTGTATGTTATTATCAGCCACATGTCATTTATTATGCACACCTGAATTTGATGACCAATAAAAGTTTCAGATCGGGTCCCCGTTCTTCACTTGCTTATGTCACTTAGTCCCTTTACTCCCCTCTCACACGGTACTAGAAATGACATGAAATTTGCCCGTAAGATACATTGTACAGCCTTTCGAAGAACATTTACGCTTTACACTACTTGCTGTGCTATCGATGGTCTGCCCTATCAGCCATGTACTAGCTAGTGACACTTTTCGATCCCATATCCCAATTCGACTTCTTAACGTATTTACATGCATTCATTCTTATGGTCGAGATTGTTCAATTTGCATCGTTAATTCTCGTTTGCTGCATTTACTTTTGAATGTGCATTTGCTGATATGGCTCTGTCTTTGTGTTGTTGCAATTGAATGAAATCAACCTACTTTTTAATGTGTATTTATATAGTCTGTTTTCATGGCCAACATCAATCGATATTCAAACCATTTTGCGAGAATGTCCTTGTTGGCTCTGGATCATGCTGAAATGAATATATTTCCCTTTATTGGAAATTATCCTTGTCCAAGGCCAAAGTTGGTGTCTTGCATGGTCCAGAAATACTGCATTTAGCATGTCAAACGCCTGCCATAGGGGTAGTCTGTTATTCAACTGTGCCATGGTTGCTGCATCCATGGGCAGTGCTCCGCACAATCACATTGAATATACTGAATGCCAAGCTATGACGTCTAATTTGAGCTCATCTCTCACAAGGCCATAGTACTTAGAAGAAGTAATGTCAATACGATTTTGAAGTAGTGTTTTGAGGGCAGACCTGTCATTTGATTAAATGTGCTTGTTCTGATTTCAGATTCAGTTGTGGTGGCATCTGGGCCGAACCATGCTGCTTTTGGGCTGGACACTTTGGAGGAACAGGAGGAGAAGGAACGTTTCTTTTCTAGACTCGAGAGAGGGGCATCATCTACAATCGATTATTCTCGATTAAACAAGGAGCTGGATTCTGCAGACTCCATTCAACTCGCAGCCTTGATTGGGTAAAAAAACGAATACGAAGAAAGATAAACCATTTGTTTATTTATTTTTATGGTTCCACGCCTCAAGTATTTACGTGCTTTAAACAAAAATATGTGGCCAATGTTGTTAGAAGTAGTGGGCTTTCGACTGATCAGTGGTTTGAGCTGTTCCCACATGCATACATCAGAGTCTTCTCTTGTCTGCAGGACTCGACCAGGAATTTTAGCGTTGAATAGTTTTATATTGCACAGTCCGTAATTGTTGATGCATCTGTGCACTGCTTCTACGGAGTGCTTAATTTGTGCCAGCTGTGCAGGTGATGAGCACCAGCATTCATTTATCAAGAATGGGCGTTATATTTCATCATCAGAGCAAGAAAGAGAAAGGCAGAAAAAGGAAAGAGGAAGCGACAAATAGGCAGACGGTGACAAATGGAAAAACAGGAGTGGAAAGCAACCTGCAAGAGTGAGATAAAGATTAAAGTCAAAAGAATCACAGGGTGGTGGAAGAAAGAGTTGTGGGTAGAATCAAGACCTGGTAGAATTGGTATTCGACAGAACCCTGCTAGTAGACTCCCTAAGGAAAACTTTGGCTCCACGCGCTTGTTTTTTTCCACAAATTAAAGAAGATTGTGCATGTTAATTCAATGGCCTGCCTGAAACGTGTCTTTACACACTGTCATTAGCAATAGATTGCACAGCTACAGTTGTTATTCACAAAAACTTGTACAGGGATGGCGAAGATTTGAAGATACGTGAGAATTCGAAACAAGATGCATCTCAGAAAACGGTACTACAATTACCATGGTCCTTAGGGGCGATCCCGCTGGTGTATTAGCAGTGTGCGACCCCATTTTGTGAATGTTTATGCTCCTTGGAGCCGTGTGCTGATGAGCTCGGGATCCCGCACCTGCTTGCCTTTGTGTGGTACTATACCTGGTAATATTTGGCAGCACGCAGCAACCCCAGCAGATAGCCTAATCCCTGCTGACGAGGGGTAAATACCCCGAAACACGTGTACAGGGATGGCGAAGATTTGAAGATACGTGAGAATTCGAAAGAAGATGCATCGCAGAAAACGGTACTACAATTACCATGGTCCTTAGGGGCGATCCCGCTGGTGTATTAGCAGTGTGCGACCCCATTTTGTGAATGTTTATGCTCCTTGGAGCCGTGTGCTGACGAGCTCGGGATCCCGCACCTGCGTGCCTTTGTGTGGTACTATACCTGGTAATATTTGGCAGCACGCAGCAACCCCAGCAGATAGCCTAATCCCTGCTGACGAGGGGTAAATACCCCGAAACACGTGTACAGGGATGGCGAAGATTTGAAGATACGTGAGAATTCGAAAGAAGATGCATCGCAGAAAACGGTACTACAATTACCATGGTCCTTAGGGGCGATCCCGCTGGTGTATTAGCAGTGTGCGACCCCATTTTGTGAATGTTTATGCTCCTTGGAGCCGTGTGCTGACGAGCTCGGGATCCCGCACCTGCGTGCCTTTGTGTGGTACTATACCTGGTAATATTTGGCAGCACGCAGCAACCCCAGAAGATAGCCTAATCCCTGCTGACGAGGGGTACATACTCCGAAACACGTGTACAGGGATGGCGAAAATTTGAAGATACGTGAGAATTCGAAAGAAGATGCATCGCAGAAAACGGTACTACAATTACCATGGTCCTTAGGGGCTATCCCGCTGGTGTATTAGCAGTGTGCGACCCCATTTTGTGAATGTTTATGCTTTTTGGAGCCGTATGCTGATGAGCTTGGGATCCCGCACCTGCGTGCCTTTGTGTGGTACTATACCTGGTAATATTTGGCAGCACGCAGCATCCCCAGAAGATAGCCTAATCCCTGCTGACGAGGGGTAAATACCCCAAAACACGTGTACAGGGATGGCGAAGATTTGAAGATACGTGAGAATTCGAAAGAAGATGCATCGCAGAAAACGGTACTACAATTGCCATGGTCCTTAGGGGCGATCCCGCTGGTGTATTAGCAGTGTGCGACCCCATTTTGTGAAAGCTACAGTTATTACCTTTAACCTTATGCAGTAAGGAAAGTAACCAATGGGGTAAAGCTGGGAGGCTCAATCTGTAGTGGCTTAAACATCTTCAGTACATTGAGAAGTGAGCAAACTTTATGATGTAATGGCCTGTGGTAATTATTATGTAATTTATTCCCTAGGTCAGAGGCCTGTCCCCTTGGCACCTCTCGTTATCCTGTTTGCTGGTCTACTGGGGATATCGTCCCTGTTTCAAAACATTTCATTTACATTTCAGATCAGTTCTGAAAAAAGGTGTCTGTTACTAAGGGCCTTATTGAGATAGCGGGCGGTTGGACCGCCACCCTCTATAATGGTGGTCAGGAGACCGCCCCACAAGCAGGTGCCAGTCTGACCACCCAAATATGATACGACCGCCGCATTGGCGGTTTCAAAGTGCTTATTTTCATGGCAGCTTGTGCTGCGAGCTAGAAAAAGGGCCATAGCAGAAGACGCCGTGAACAGGACCACATCCGTGGACTGTGTGCCATGCACCATGTG
This sequence comes from Lissotriton helveticus, assembly GCF_964261635.1. Classification (NCBI taxonomy): domain Eukaryota; kingdom Metazoa; phylum Chordata; class Amphibia; order Caudata; family Salamandridae; genus Lissotriton; species Lissotriton helveticus. Next base: position 689,969,503 of record NC_136067.1, on the reverse strand, counting down.
GTGCATGGCACACGGTAGATGGATGTGAGTGGGGCCACTACATGTGCTCCCATGGCCACTTTGCAGTGGACCACCAGAGACGGGGTCCATGTTTAGGGTCCTCATGTCAGTTTCCGACAGCCTGTACATGAGCGTGTTCCTGCCACGAACAGGCTGTCTGAAAGCGATATCGTAATCCCGACCGAGGTGCCTGGCTCAGCACCGCCTCCATTCAGGACTACGATTCGGACCGCCGCTCCATTGGAATCTGAGATCCTCTTGAAGGCGTCGGTCTGTCTCCTGACAGAATAGGGTTCGACAGCCAGCATTGTAATACGACAGTCGGACCGAAGGGCTGTCGGTGGGGGGATGCATACAGATTTCCTGTCGGGGGCAGTCCCACCGCCATCGATTTGAGGGCATTAGATGAGAGAAGTAAGTGTTGCTGCAAAATTGGTGCTCAATTTGTGCTTGTGGTTGCCTTTACGTGTACGCTGTAGGGGTGTCCTGCTCATGCAGGGGCATCCTCTGTTTCCAAAGGCCTGCTATAGGGGTGATTTACAGGTTTTAAGTGCAGTGACTCTAGATATAGGAAACTTATATCTGTAGTAAGTTCTGCTAGCACCATCTTACACAGGCTGCAATAGCAGACCTGTAGTTCCCTTTTGAATGGTCGCCCATAGGTGGCTTAATGCATGCCTCAGACAATGGGGGACCTCTGGGTTACCCATGCCCTGGGTACCATAGTCCCATATACTAGGGACTGATAACTGTACCCCCAGTATCCAATCTGGGATGTACCTAAGTACTCACCACAACAATTTAAGGGAGAAAGCAGAGAGACTGGGGTTCTGATTAGCATCATCCCAGTCAGACTAGTCAAATGGTCGACTGATGGAGAGATGAATTTCCAGGCGAGAGGAAGTATACATGTTATTCAGGGAGAATCCACTTTTCCTTTCATATTGATTTTTTTCTTATTTCCAATGCTCAACTAAAAACCGAGTCTGTGATACATGAAAATCCATTTTCTGACCGCACCACGCAGTATGCTCAGTTAAGTTTAAAATCGAAACCCAAGCCAAGACTGGGTATAGATGGGTATTTGACAAATCCCTGTTAATTGATGAACAGTGGATTACGCATATGCGCCTGGCATTGGACTTCTTAAAGCTAAATGTCAATACAGCTTCAGCATTCTCGGTATGGGGCACTCTTAAGGCTTTTTTGAGAGGGGGAGTAATTGCTTATACCTTCTATTGGAGGAATAAAGCAAATTAAGAAAGATTGCAGCTAAAAAAAGAACTCTGTAAGGCAAAGGACACGTCACTTGGCCTTACTTACTCAAGAAGGCAAAATCAAGCTCTCTAGAACGAAGAATAATTTACAAGACTTTTTTACATCAAAAGAAATTCTGAACTACGATTCAGTGCTGCAAAAAAGATACGAAGGAAACAATCACAGAGGTAGATACTTGGCTTGGTACGCCAAGCGATGGTACGATGCCAAATGCATTAACAAATAACTGTCCGGCCACCATGAGATCTACCTCGCATGCCCCAGAAATTTATGAGATCTTTCTCAATCATTACATGGAGCTTTACTTTGAGTCTCATAATACCACCTCAGAGGAAGATATAGATTGGCTAGGTGGGATAAATAGTCCTATATTATCTATGGAGCAGAGAACTTTTTGCTTACAGATATTTCACTCTGATAAGTCAAGCGAGCGGTGAATATATCTCCGTGGGCCAGAGCTTGCGGGCTAGATTGAGTACCTATTGAGGCCTAATAGACTTTCGCTCCCCAATTGAACGCCTTTCTGGTTTCATTATTTAATGGGATTTTTAAAGGGGATACAGTTCCCGATACATTTACCCAAGCAGCGGTGATTAGTTTTGTCAAAAAGGGGAAATCTGAGGAATAGGTCAATTCATATCGACCTATAAGTTTATTGAATGTCGATTGTAAGATTTTCTCTAAAATTCTTGCAAATCGGCTTTCACAAGTTGCCCCCTCGCTAATAAATTGTAATCAAAATGATTTTCTTCAAGACAGACTTTTGTCTTCTAACACCCTTTATCTAATTAAAGCAATAGACTTTAGTACTAATAAAATAAAGCATCAATAATAATGTGAGACGCAGAAAAAGCATTCAATAGAGTGCAGTGGTATTTTCTTTTTGCAGTTTTGAACAAATTTGCAGTTCCAACAAAATTTTGCCAGGTGGTGAAAAACGTATAATGCAAAGGCTTCTATAATTATTAATGGGATTATGGCTGGGTCAATTTCTATTAGCCGGGGGAAACATCAAGGCTATCCCCTAGCCCCAGTGCTATTTTCCCTATTCATTAAGCCTTTGGCATGCACTATTAGGCAAGATTGTGCTATTTCAGCCCCTGTCCCTGGATCCGCCAAACTTAAGCTTTTCACGGACAATATGGCTCTTTATTTAGCAGCAGATAAAGACAAGTTATCGAGAGCCTTCTCTAAAATTAGGGGATTCACAGAAATAGGGGATATAAAAAAAAAAATCATTTAAAATCAGAGGCGCTTCTTTTTATTTGCTCCTTAGATATTTTGCCTCCTGCAGTGCAGGCACATTATACGACAACTAACCCCATAAGGTATCTTGGGATATTTGTGACCGCTCGACTTGAGGATATATTTTTGCTACATTTTATTCCTACATTAAACAAAATGCGTAATCTTTTTAAACAATGGAAGAATCTTCGCATAGCAATCATGGGACGAGTGGCTCTTATTAAAATGAGTATTCTCCCACTTTTTTTATTATTATTTTCTAATATAATGATTAAGGTCCTTCAGTCTTTTTTTATTGTATTTAGTAGGAAATAAGACAATTTATTTGGCAAGCAAAAAAACGAGATTAAAATTACAAGCGCTGCAGTGAGAAGTGTAAGGTGGAGGTGTTGCCTTACCTGACTTACTGTTATACTAACAAGCATCGCTCATCAATTTGCTGAACTATAATAATATAGGAGATCTGTCCACTGCCAATTTTTTTCTTACCTTAATACTTAAGGAATCTCAGATTCTCCTTGCTCCTTATTTGTGTATTCCCAAATTACCAAAAAAGTCTCATAAGATTCCTAGAGTTATTACATCTTATTTCCAAAGAATCTGGGAAGCATATGGAATCCCTTGGCTCCATCCCCAGATGAATTTAGCGGAATGCATTCCTTTGGGGCTTCAATGGTTCTCCAGAACTGCGTCCAGTGGGCAAAGTTGTGGTTTCATAAAATACAAGAATTCTACAAAAATGAGAAATTCTTATCTTGGCAGGAAATCCTAAATCATAATATTAAGATGATTAGAACATTGGAATGTTGGTAGCTCCATTGAAAACAATGGAGTGCTCCAAGATAATAATGGTTGGTAGAAGCTTGGAGCTCCAACATTCCAATGTTTCAACAAAGGCTTCAGGGAGCCTGAGGGGATTTCAATCCCCTCGCGCTCCCTGAAGACTTTGTTTTATTTGTTAGAACATTTTGCCCTCTAGTGACAGAATGTTCTAATAGCCTTATAGCCCTTCGTAGCAGGGCTATACCGGCTTTTAAAGTCCCTCTGCTTCGTTAAAGTCCCTCGCCTTCGGCTCTGGCCTTTAACGCTTCAGCGGGCCTTTAATAGCTGGTATAGCCCGCTATGGGGGGCTATAATATGCTTCTTGTTTTCAGTTGTGCACCAATTAAGCAGGTTTACTCCGGCTTAATATGTACCGAAAACAGCGATGGAATGTATCTTGGGAGGGCCCATTTGGTATTAAGAACAAAAGGGCTGTGGAATTGTTATAGATTATTCAAGTCTGTGGAGAATAAGCAGGTGATTTGAGATCATCTAGAGAGAGTTTGTTCATCCACGGGCTGCCACTTTAACCTTTAACAGTGGCATGAGACAATAAAATGAGTTGCATGGCCCTAAGAGCAACTAATTTAAGAAGGATGGTATTTTTCAGTAAATGGATCTACTTACCCCTGCCAGACTTCACAAAATCTATCCCGCTGTGGATCCTAGATGCTTTAGATGTGGAAAAGAAACTGGGGATTGGCTACACACGGGGTTCACATGTAGGCATTTAATACATTTCTGGCAGAGTATGTTTGTAGAAATTGGAAAAATCTTTCAATTAACTTCTCCCCCGATCCTTCAGCTGCTCTTTTTGCTGGAGCTGATGTAGGTGAAGAGCTAACGCCAATTTATTTTTATGGCGACTTTAGTAGCAAGATCATTAATCCTAGCCAAATGGAAATCTGAGATGATACCGAAAATCTCGCAATGGCTTACTAAAATGCAGAGTTTTTTTACGAGAGAAGCTAGTTATGCAAAAAGAGTGGGTTTGGTAGTAAACTGAACAGAATATGGCAGGATTGGAGTTGAATTGCACTAGTAATTGGTAAACGATAATTTATGAATTGGTCATGACTAACTTAAGCACTTTACTACATGAAACGAATTATGTATGCACTTTAAATTTTAAAATATATTTCTGTTTTATGTATTTGGAACTATGAACACACTTTTGTATTTAAATGCTTGATGGGCTTTTTATTTGATTTAAGAATGTAATGAATGCTGGGCAAGGTTTGTTCTTAGAAGAAAGGAAGGATAATCTGACCTAAGCACTTTACTATCTGAAACGATTATGTATGCACTTTATGTCTATCTTTTTTATTGTGAATTTGGAATGATGTAAGTACTTATGTATTTAAATGTTTGTTGAAAACTCTGCACTTTATTGGATTTAATAATGAAATGAATTCTGGGCGAGGCTTTTTTTTTCTTTCATAAGATGCACATTTTACTGGCCATGACCCATTCTTTGCTACATTGAAAAAAAAATGAAATAGTGCAATAATTTACTTCAGTGCAATTCTTTTGGAACTACATGTCTTACCGAAGAAATTCATAAAACCGAATCAGAAGAATGTAATGTAATCTCATAGCAGAACACAGTTTAGAAGTTTGCAGAGTCTAACTTTAGGCCCTGCATCCTCTAACATCCATTTATATATTTGCTGCACGAGTATAAATGCAAAATTATTAATTTACTTAGTAAAGTGACTGACATTGCAACCTCAGGTGGTGTAGTTTAATGCACCAATTTGGAGGTAGCAAAGAGCTGTGACCTATATAGAATTATCATGTCTATATATTTAAAATTGACATATGTTTCCTATGATAGAAATGAACCAAACGGGAAGATGGCGCCAGATGATGCAGAGGACGAAGACAACAAATTGAAACATGATGACATGTCAGGTAAAAAAATCTTTTTCGCACAATTAAACATTTTTGCTATAGAGTCCAGTATTATTTCTTCGTGCCTTTTTGTACTTTAAGAAGATGCAGATAGAGAGAGAGAGAACGCGCTCGCGCACGTGCAACCTCCACGCGTTTATTAACCAGGCCAGCAGGAGAATTGCTCCCTACACATTTAAGTTAAAAAGCAGAAGCTGGCCATTGTGACATTTCTGGGAATTACCACATGCGATGTATCAATATTTGCTTAACAGGTCAAAACATGTAGCTACGTCTGCAATGCTTTTCATTCCGTGTTTTTCTTAGGCTTTGCTGAAGAGTAAACCGAGAATTATCCTTGAATAAATGAGCAGGGAAAAAAACACACCGTTCTATTAACCAGTTTTCACCTAGAACATTTATTTTCCATAAAATGTAGAACTGCCTTGTTTTCTAACTCCTTGAACCGCAACGTGTGCTGCCAGCTGCGACAGTTCTTTTGGTATTGGGGAGCATGTCAGTTGAATGCTGCGTTAATTGGCGGGCATTGGAGTCTGGATAAAAGCTCTGTAGTTTGTTTTTGTTCTTAAGTGACAGTGCTTCTCATACACTTATTTTCCACGAGCCAATTACCTCAACAACTCACATATGTGCAGGCTTAATTCTTGACTCGCATGTCCCATAGAATGTGTGTCCTGGATCTTAAGTGGCTTTTTAGGAAGGTGCTAACAGCTAGATGCATCAAACAAAAATCCGCTCGCAAAGGGCAGATTCTCAGAATCTGCCCCATTGCGACCAGTATTTTTGCATTTGGGATGCATCATCCCTAATACAAAAATCGCAAATTGAGAAATCGCTAAATTGCGATTATTTACATTTAAGGAATCTCAAATTGAGATTCCTTAAATGCAATCCATGAAAGTTTTAAAAATAGCGAATTCGCTAATAGGGCACGCAAATTACCATAAAGTACAACTTCAAGGTAATTTGCAAAAAATTTGAAAAATGCACTAAAGTGCATTTTTCAAAGTTTCATGTTGCGCACACACATGCCCTAAGGGCATGTGTGTGCGCAACATATGTGCACAGATCAATTTCAGGGGTGCAACAGGGTGTCCTTTGGACACCCCTGCACTCTTGAAATTGCAATCTCAATTTTCGATTCGCTAATTGCGATTCGCAAATTGAGATTGTCTTCCCATTCATTCCTATGGGCCTCTAGGCCCATAGGAATGAATGGGGAGGTATTCCTTATTTGCGACTCGCAAGGAATTCTAAGAAATCGCTATTTCTTTTGTGATTTCTTGATGCATTCCATTTTGCTATTCCTTAATAGCGAATCGGTATTTTTCGCTATTAGGAATTGTAAAATGGGTTGTTGGTGCATCTGGGGGATAGTTTCTTACCTTAGCGCTTATACGCCCGAGTATTTGAAATATTATTCTTTGGTTTTCATCACCGAAAAAATGATTAGTTTGTATTTATTGAGATCGTGTAAAGAAAGTTTCGAATATGAGTAATTTATACTCGTAAACTTTTGTGAATTTTACTTTAGAGAATGGAGTCTCACAACATTTTCTCAGCTGTCTTTTAAGTCTTCAGACTTTCAAGTCTAGAATCAGCATAGCAAAGGACTTCCACTCATGAAGGAAGACACTGCTCCATCATTTACCTAACACACGGCCCGATTAGGGTAGCGGTCGGGCAGACCGCCAACCGCTATAGCCCTGGTCTGGAGACCGACCGACAAGCAGTCAGCGGTCCTACTGCTGCATTACGATGCAACCACCGGGCTGACGGTTACAAGTGCTCCTTTACAAAGCGGCTTGTGCTGTGGCCCAAGAAAAATGCTGCATCACAAGCCGCTTTGTAACGGAGCACTTCCTGCACATCCATGCATCTTGTGGCATGCACCATGTGGTCCATGGCACACGGTGCATGAAGGTGCGTGGCGGTACTACATGTGTACCCAGGCCACCTTACAGTGGCCCACGACTAACAGGGGCCCTGTTGGAGCCCCCAAAATCCATTTCCGATAGCCTTTGCATGGCGGTCTTTCCGACATGGAATGGCTGTCGGAAAAGGGATATCATAATATCGACGGCGGTGTCTGAATTGGTACTGCCTCCATTCGGTATTGAGATTCTGACTGGTGCTCAGTCGGGATCGCAAGATCTTTTGTGAGTCGGTGGTTCCCCCCAACGGCTTAGGGTCTGACCGCCTGCATTGAAATGTGGTGGTTGGGCCGAAAGCATGTCCGCTGTCGGACCGCCTCCGACGGCCTGTAGGTGTCCGATCTGACTGGCATCCTAATCAGGCCCACAGTTACTGTAGGTGCTGATGCTACACCTAAACTCTTCGAGCCTGTGATGGAAAGCATAGAGTGGGTCAAAAATTACATTCCTTCCTCCAAAGTGCCATTCATGAAATTAAACCGCTCCGTTGAAGAATCAGGGAGGGGGTAGGGCGTAGCGCTTTAAGATTAACACTTAGAGACCATCAAGATTTGAAGGAACTGAAAAAAACCTCTGGCTTATAAGAATACAGCCTGTTGTATGGCGTTTTAGGATCCGAGCGAAGTTTCCTGATTTATGCCCTTATACAGGTTATAAGTGGGGTTTTAACACATCATGCTTTAGATATGTTTTATGTGCTTAGAACTTAGTAATGTCGTACATAATAAAGTGGAGTGGGTGATATATGGTGTTTTAGGATCCGAGCAAATTTTCCCGATTTATGCCCTTCTATAGGTACAATTCACATTGCCCTAATATAGGCATAGAAATCATACCCTTATTTAGACATAGCCCATGCAGTCTAAATACTGGCATAGCTACTTTCACCCGTACCAAAACGTCGCAACGATTTCTTGCAAAATCGGCTTAAGCAGTCAGGGAACTCACCTTGCTTAAATATTGATTTGTCCAAGAACTCATGGAGTTTACAAAGAACTACAATTCCCTTGGGGTTCTTTACTGACGTTATTATGCCCGACTTTATGTCAAACTAGGCACCTTCAAGGTATAAATATGCCTTCACTTGCACTAGCAAGACACAGTGATTCGGAGCAGTTCGACTATCTACTTGCCCGACGCAGCTCGCTACAGCAAGTGCCGAAGGAAGCCGACCCTCCAGCTGAAGCACTGATCGAGAAGCTTCCTTCATCTCGCTGAGAATCCAGCTCTAGTGTTTCCAAGCTCCCCTCGCGGTGGTTGGGAAATCGAGTCTCGAGACAGACCAAACCTCTTTCATTCTAAACTAAGGTATGGAGCTGATTAGAACCTAAGAGAAATCTTGGATAGATTCTTGGCAAGAAAACTAAACCTATGCTACACACCTACTTTCTCCCTCCCGCGTACTAGACTTGGGTACATTGGGGTAGGCGTATTTTAGAGAGCACCAGTTGAGTATTTTAGCCTATGTATTTATGTATGTATTTTTTATATGGCTTAGAAACCATACAATGCTTCTACAGTATTATTTCATAATACTATTCTCACTGTAAGCATTATACTTTGCAGCCTGCATTATGATTGTAGCAGTTCACTTTACTTGCAAGAGAAAGAAGACTGTTCAATAAAAACCTTTTATTGAAAACGCCCGTCTCTATTTCTCTGCACCTCTGTTGAAACGAAGCATACACGATTGACTGAGTGAAATATTTATCTATTGTTTCCGCGACTCTAGAGATACATTTCTTATTCTTGGGAAACAATGTTGTCGTGTTTATGTGGTTGTCAGAAACTAATCCCTTCTTGTGAATTCGAGAAAGTTTCTAGTGACCTCTGAGCTAGCTGGCGCTCACTATTAAGTTTAATATATTCGATAGAGACCTAGTCGACCTAAGTCCTACGTCTAATCTATAGGATATATTATTCCAATGCGCAGAGCCTATTGGGAATATAGGAACTACACTACATGGCGCCCAACGTTTGGTAAGGCACTAATTTAATGCTAGATACTAAAGTAACTCAGCCGTGCTTTTATCAGAGACTCAATTTTTCCCGTAAAATACTCCCAATAGACGTCTGGAGTGGGTAAAAGGATAAAATATCCGCCATAACTGAGTAGGACGAAAATCCTATGTATTAGTTTTTGGTTTGTTCAACGTTGAAGGATACAGTGTTCCAAAATATTGTGCACTTTATCTTTGTTTCCTTGACGCTTACCCTGCAAATTTTCATTAAACAATGTCGAATAACGACGGCAATAACGCAACCGGTGGAACTGCAGCAACTGCAACCCAACCGGGCTTAGACGTTACAGGTTTCCAAAAAGACGACCTGGTTGCTATAATCATCCCGGAAAACTTAAGGAAAACCATCACTATAAAGCTCATAACAAACGGCCTATCATCAAGAGGTGGTAGGGTAATTTTTATCATAGAGACACATGAATATCGGCAGACAGAGGTATTCTATTCATGGATTGTCTTCCCTGAAGCAAATCCAGTATCACATGTGTTTCACTTCTACAAAGTAAAGGAACATCCAAGGGAATACGTTCCTTTGGGTATCGTCTAGTTTTGGACTACAGACATTTAAACTCTTGTCGTAAAACTTTTGCAGTACAAAATACACATAGTGCAGCACTAATGAATAACATTGTGCATAAAAAAATATAAAACCACATTAGATATTCCTAACTGTTTCTTCGGTCAAAACATTGCACCTGAAAGCAGGTACTTGACCGCTTTCTCGATTTATGGGGACACAGCGTCACTTCTGTCGTCTCCCCCAGGGATTCAAGACTAGTCCAGGGTTATTTGTCGTCTCCCCCAGGGATTCAAGACTAGTCCAGGGTTATTTTCAGCTAGAGTAACAGAGTTACTACAAATGTATGATGACGTGGCATTATCTTACGTCGATGACCTCTATCTAACAGACGATGACTTGGACAGGCACTTGAACAGAGTGAAAACCAATATACTTGGATTCGCCTCTGAAGGGTATAAATTCAATTAAAAAAAATCAAGAATTGTCCACCTCAACGCCCTTTTTCTAGGATACGAGTTATCAAGTGAAGGCAAAAGCCTAGCAGCCAACGTTTTAGAAAAGTGTGCACTGCTCCAACCTCCAAAAATGCTGAAAAACGTAGTCCATTCTAGGTTTCCTAAATTTCGGAAGAACATGTATTCTAAAATACGCAGAAAGGGTTAAACCTCTCTACGAATTAATAAAACCTGATTTCAAAACCGCTAATTGGACTCAAAAACACAGAAATTTTGCGTTCAGTGCAAACAGACATGTTAGCAACAACACATTTACAGACACGCGTAAACGAACGCAACCTTGTAATCCAAATTATTCCAGGAAGATGCGGATTCACGTACTTGACCTTTAATGAAGGTGAAGAAGTACCAATAGCTTATAAATCACACTTGTACACACAAGCTGAAATGAAATTTACTTCTACAGAAAAAATTCTGACGGCGGTTCAAACTGCGGTAGCAAAAGAGAGAGCCCTCGCACAGGGAAAATGCATTATGCTCGTTATTCCTGTACCTGCTTTAGAGGCAGTGACAAAAGCAAGCATTCCGAATGCAAAGGCTTTACATCCGAGATGGATACAATGGGTTAATTCTTACTGCAAATGACGTTGAATACATTTTTGACCCCTATTTGAAAACACAAGAATTTCTACAATACGAACAAGAATGTCCTCTGCCAACTGAGATTCTGCCTCTTGATCAATATGAATGTATAATGTACACAGATGGATCAGCACAGCCCGCTATTGGGGGTAATCAAGCTTGTAGTGCTGTGTGTGCGATCGTTAAAAGTCGCTGACGCGATGGTAAATTCCTACCTATGGTCACAAAAACGCAATCTCTCGAAGATTGTACAGCTCAGCTGAACTGCAAGCATTCAAGATGGCGCTTGAAAATACCGATCGCGAATTTCCCACACTCATAGTGTGCAATTCGAATTACTGCGTTCAATCTTACAATGAATACTTGCAGAACTGGATTCAAAACGGTTTCAAAGATGCAAAACGTGGCACAATAAAGCATAAGTTGCTTTGGGGACCAGTAGTTCAATTACAGAAAGAACTACAAAAGGCTCACGTGATCCATACACTGAGTCATCAACGTGATTGCGTTCACGTTGCAGTGAATTCAGCTGATGAAGCCTCAAAGGCAGCTGTGCAAACGGCTTCTGTAGCTGCAATCACTCGTTCAAAAATGAAAATAGACGGCGAAATAATGCTAGCTGTCAACGTCGCAAGCAAAGGCAGCGGGGCAGCGTTACCTCAAAAATATCCACTCGAATATTCATACATAATTGATGCCAACTCCGTTCTTTTTGCTCGAATCCCTGGAGAGTGGGAAAGAGTAATTCCAAACAGTAGACGTAGAGTAGCTTTGATACACGAAGCACATATGGGAGAGGGTCTGATACATCAAGGGATCTCTAAATCTATCCTAGAATTAAAGGAGACATACTGGTGGCCAGGGATGAATGTCCACATTCATGAATTTGCAATTAATTGCCATGACTGCAACAGAGATCGCAGCAAAGAACGCCGCCAGATACCGGAGTACAGTGTAGCCAGCCCAGTACAGACACCGTTGTTAGACCGCATTAGACTATCTACACGCAGACGTCACTATGGACCAATGCGGTCCCACAACTATTAGGGTAGATTAATTTGGAATGTGGCTTCAGCGCTCGGCTGACGCCCGAACTGTTACAAAAGATTTGCTAGTCTTTATCGGCACATACGCAGTCGGCAGGCTACATTCTGACAAAGGTCCTGCGTTTAGCTCAAATGCTTACAAGGAGTCCATGGCCAATCTGGGCGTTGCATTGCGGTATTCTAGTCCATTCCATCCTGAGGGAAATTCTGTAGTAGGAAGAAAAAACAGCTAGGGTATTAGGCTCGGGTGACGGGTGGATCAAACATCTAATAAGTGTCCAACGAAGTCTAAACAATCTGCCAAGAAGTTCTCCGGGTGGAATCACTCCATATGAAATCCTTTTTGGTACTAGAATGATTGTCCAGGACCTTGATCATCACACTTCAGTGGTAAGACAAAAACCTTTTGATATCAAAGACCGTTTGGCTGTTTTGCAGGACTTAAATGAAACCAGGAGAAGTCAAACCAACACGTTGCAGAAGCCAATGACCACTGAAGGGGGACAACCCGTCCCAGCAAGGCCTGCCTGGATTCCAAAGATTGGGGATCTAGTCAGAGAAAAGATCGCGGATAAGAAGGAATTTGGTCCTTCTTACAGACAACCAGTACCTGTGCTAGCAATCCACAGATCAACAACAGTGTTACTGCCGCCCCTTGCTGGAAGACAGGAGAACAGGTTTGTATCTATCGACCTGGTAAAACCACATCATGTGGCCAATCATAAGTAGTAGGCCAAGTGGACTCCAAACATGTAGCAGACAACCAAATCTGACAACTATCCAAGAGGTTCAAACTGAGGGACTCATCACCTTTGAGGAATCTGCAGTACGAAAAGAAGGACTAAGCAACAAAGTCATGGAACTTGTGCCTCTTGAGACCCAAATAACAGTTTGTCAAGAAACACCTGTCTACAATGATATAGCATCTGACTATACTAATATGACAAGGGATCCAGTAGCTCCAGCGATTACAAATAATCCTGATGCAATACCTACAATTGACAGAACTGCCTCTGGCTGTTTCATTAACTTTGATACGTTTTCCGAGGATCCTAGTGAACCTGAAACAACACCATCAAAAAGAACTTTCAAAGAACAAGCACCAGAACTTTTTCATCAACTGGAAAAGACCTATCTGGTTTCACCATGGGTTGAACTTTGGATTGTGTTGGGTGTACTTTTTCTCCTTCTTTGGCTACTTCTTATATTAAGTTTGGAAATGCTGATAAATGGAAGATATAGTAAAAAGGACACAGCAAGTAAGAACATCAACTTACCACACAAATCATCTCACCGTGAACAAAGAGACTTGTCATCAGTGAACATCACAGCCGTTCCTATACCTGGTGGTATAGCTTGGGACAGAATTGATTATGACATCTTTGGTCCTGCAGAGCTTTAGAAGATTCCACACCAATTCAAGGTTTCCTTGAGTGACTTTGTTTCATCTAGTACCTTTTCCGATGATTGGGACTTTGAAACTGTTAATAATATGATGTCAGACTTGGAGATGTCTGCGAAATTTACAAAACATGAATACTTAGAAGGTTCATCAGATTATGAACAGATGTACTGTTATAATCACTATGGTCATAATTTTTTGCACAAATCTGTAAACCCTAGAAATGTTTATACTTTTAATCAATAGGAACGTTGTCTAACGCCATCAAAGGGTAGCTCAAAAACATTTTATGAAAAATGTCCACACTTTTTAATGTCTCAAATCCAGAAACATTTTACTTTAAAAATGTTAATAAGACAGGAATGAAAAATATGTTGACTAATTCTAAGCAAATACATTTATTCTGCTGCCTTTTATGCTCAGCTGTCCACATTAGGTTTTGACTTTTGGAGAGACAAAAAATGTCTGGGGCACAAAAGACTGGCAGGTGCAGGGATTAGAAGTTTTATTTCGAGCCTGCATCAACCCTGAACAAATAATGTTTTTAAACGACACTGTTCAACAGACACCCTGTCTTGGCCTAGCTAAGATAAAAGATTTAAACAAACCGTCCATCCCTGATAGTAAAGACACTACAGAGGGGGTGGTTGACGTAAAAACTATTTTACTTAAAACAGAAGAGATCCTGATTGGAAGAAATGGTTAATCTGGCCCACTGACAACATCCAGGGATAGTAACAACATACAGTTCTGATAGATACATCTGCCAGTGGATTCCTCACCTTGTGAATATCCCCCTTGCGTCAGCAACATTCGGAAATTCTTTTGTAGCTTCGCGTGGACGTGGACGACGTCATAGAGGCACGGCATCGCACGCGACTCCGCTGACGTCACCAACACTACAATAGGCCCACGCCGGCGTGATGACATCAGTTCCCTTTTCTCCGCGTTGTCGACGCTAACGGTTTCGGGGAATCTCAGTAGCTATTTAGTGACTTTGTTGCCTTTATCTATGCTTTTCTGCTTCTTTGTTTCAACACAATGTCGACAAAGAAGACCGGCTTCAAGCCCTGCAGGGAGTGCAGGAAAATGATGTCCATCACGGACCCGCACAAGGACTCCATATGGTGTTTAAGCTCTGACCATAATGTGGATGGATGTTCATCTTGTCGGAAGATGAACCCGAAGGCCCTGCGGGAAAGAGAGACCAAACTTCTGGTGGCGAAGCTGAAGGGTGACAAGGGAAGAAAATCTTCGAGATCTCGTTCGAGAAGAGCGAGGTAGAGGTCGAAGTCAAGATCCAGATCTTGAGAGGAGTCGTCTTCGAAGTCCGCTTCAGACCATGCTTCGAAGTAGAGGAGGAGACATAAAAAGAAGAGACATGAGTCCCGGCGTCATTCCGGTAAGGAGTCGGGCTCGAGGTCGAGGTCACCGAAGAAAGTACGTTCCAAGGTGGTTACGATGGATGTCTCTGATCAGGAAGGTGAGGCTTCGCCTTCGGAGTCGCAAGTACAGTCGCCGACTCGGGCTTCGAATCCGTCTCCGGCGCCGTCCCCGGCCCGAGATGAGGAAGAAGTTCATGTGGATGAGGATTCTGCGCCTGTCGAAGAGCCGAATCCGAACCCTCCACAAGACCAGCCTGAGGGTCTTCAGCCACCTTTCCCAGCCCCAGGCCAGGACCCATCAGCGTTTTTAAACGCTATGTATGGTGTCATTTCAAGGGCGTGGAACCCCTCTTGCGCACCTTTGGGTCCCATGGGTCCTCTGGCCTTCAATTTAGGAGTCCCTCACTCCTATGCTCCGGCTCCATTCATGCCGTTCATGCCGGCTCCGAAGCCGCCATGGCAATACCCGGCTCCGACGAGGTCGTCGACGCCTGTACCGGCGTCGCCCGCTCCAGATCGACCTCGAGGGCAACTCACTCGACCATCGGATTCGATACCGACATCGGTTCCGGCTCCGTCGGAGTCGTTGGTGGATCCGGCGGCGAGGCGTGTTAAGCAGAGGTCCAGGAGAGAGGCACAGCGCCTTATGGAGGAGCGCAGATATATGGAGTCACATCCTGATATGGAGGAAGATGAACTGGAGGATGGCTGTTTTGAGGATCTAGCTGATGCTAGTGGCCTGGATTTTTCTCCAGAGTGGGAGTTACCATCTGGTTCTGATGCGCCTTCAAAGGACGTCCAGCCTTATCATGTGGTGATGAGGAAGGCAGCGGAACTTCTGCAATTAACTTCACCTACAGTGGAGTTTAAGTCCAATCTGCTAACCGAAGTATTACATTCACCCAGCTCTGTGGTGGAACCATTGCTTCCGTTTAATGAGGCCTTAACGGAGCCTATTATGGAGGTATGGAAAAAGCCACTATCAGCACCGGCGGTTTCCAAGAGTGTGGCGAGAAGGTACAGGGTTGCGCCTGAAGACCCTTCTTTTCTGACGTCTCATCCTTCTACTGAGAGTCTGGTCATACAAGCAGCCTGTTCCAAAAAGTCTGTGAGTGCGTTTCCTCAGGTGCCTGGTGATAAAGATGCCAAAAAACAAGATCAGGTGGCTAAAAAGACCTTCTCCTCTGCGAGTATGGCGTTGAAGTCAACTAATGCCACTTGCCTTATGGGGAGGTATGTACATGCCCTTATGGATACAATGTGTTCTTTGGCTCCTAAGATTCCTGATGATAGCAGGAAGGATTTTGAGGAGGTGTTATCAGACGCACCGGCAGCGGCACGCCAAGTAATACAAAGTGGACTGGACACTGCAGACTCGGTGGCACGTATCATGGGCACTGCGGTTGCCACACGGAGATCGGCTTGGCTTAAATCTTCAGACTTTTCAGCAGATGTTCAAGCTGCTTTGCTGGATCTGCCGTTCGATGGATCTGGTCTCTTTGGCAAAAAGGCTGATACAGTCTTAGAAAGATTTAAAGACAGCAGGGCTACTGCCAAATCTTTAGGGCTTCAATAAGAGGTTCTTCGGCCAAGAGGTTCAGAGGGTTTGGACGCTCTTCCTTTCGCAACTATCAGCAAGGTCAGCAGGAGCAGCAGCAGCAGCAGAATCCCTTATACAGGTCTTATAGGGGAAAACAAAGGGCTCGGCCTCGAGGTCGTCAAGCCTCTTCCTCCTCTACCTCCTCCAACCCCCCAGCCACAGAAAAGCAGCCCTAGATCCGCCATTCAGGATCATGTGGGTCCGGTGGGGGGTCGGCTTACCTACTTTCTACGAGATTGGGAATCGGTTACATCCGATCTTTGGGTTCTCAATCTCGTAGAAAATGGGTATGCCCTTCCCTTTCGGGAATTCCCTCCCAATTACCCTCCTTGCCAAGGTTTTTGCACAGAGGAACATCTGTTACTTCTACAGGAGGAAGTGCTGACATTGTTAAGAAAGGTTGCGCTAGAGGTGGTCCCAGAGCAGGAAAGGGGTCAGGGATGCTACTCCCGGTATTTTCTGATACCCAAAAAGGATGGCAGGCTTCGTCCAATCCTGGATCTCAGGATCTTGAATCTCTATCTGAAACAAGAGAAATTCAAGATGCTCACCCTTGCACAGGTTCTTCAAGCGCTGCTGGAAGAAGACTGGATGGTGTCGCTAGACTTGCAGGATGCGTATTTCCACATCCCAATCCTGAAGTCGCACAGGAAGTATCTCCGTTTTACGGTGGGACACAACACTATCAGTTTGCGGTCCTTCCTTTTGGAATTACTAATGCGCCTCGAGTCTTCACCAAGGTGATGGCGGTGGGGGCAGCACATCTCAGAAGGTCGGGGATTCCAGTATTCCCCTATTTGGACGACTGGCTGATCAAAGCAGAGTCGTCAGAGAAGGTGCTCCAGCATCTGCAGGAGACAACTCAGTTGTTGTACCGGTTGGGGATTTCGATAAATGTACCCAAGTCTCACCTGGTGCCCTCCCAGCACAACCTGTTCATAAGTGCTGTACTGGACACAACTGTATGTCGTGCATTCCCTCCACCTCAAAGGATTCGCGACATACAGGAAATTATTCCTTTATTCTACAATGGAGCGGTCGTTCCAGTCCTGAAGGTCCTTCGCCTGCTCGGTCTGATGGCTTCCTGCATTCTGTTGGTCAACCATGCACGCTGGCACATGAGGGCGCTCCAGTGGTGCCCCGCAGGCAGTGGTATCAACACAACGGAGATCTCAGGGAGTCGGTGAGGATCTCCAGAGAAACTGCGGCGGATCTGTCTTGGTGGGGTGTGGAAGGCAATCTGTCTCAGGGAAAGCCTTTTCATCTACCTCCTCCGGTGGCCACAGTGATAACAGATGCATCCACTCTAGGGTGGGGTGCTCATCTGGGGGATCTGGAGGTCAAGGTTCTTTGGTCTCCAGAAGAAAGGTTGCTTCACATCAACCTTCTGGAATTGCGGGCGATACGTTTGGCGCTCAAGGCCTTCCTCCCTTCCCTTTGCGGTCTGTGGGTTCAAGTCCTGACGGACAACACGACCGCGATGTGGTATATCAACAAACAGGGAGGAGTGGGGTCGCAGTGTCTCTGCAGAGAGGCTCTGCGCCTCTGGTCCTGAGTTCAGGACCACCAGATTTGTCTGATGGCAAATCATCTGGCCGGAGTTCTGAACGTGCAAGCAGACCGTCTCAGTCGGCAGTTCTCGACCGACCACGAGTGGAGGCTTCACCCGGAGGTGGTTCGTCACGTCTTTCGGACGTGGGGGGACTCCTCAGGTGGACCTGTTCGCCACTCGCGAGAATGCTCACTGCCAGTCATTCTGCAGCCTCCAGTTTCCGATGCAGGGAGCCTTGTGGGACGCGTTTCAGTTGAGTTGGGACTCGCAACTCCTTTACGAGTTTCCTCCCATACCTTTGATTCCTCGGGTTCTGAGGAAGATTCGCCAAGACCGGGCCCAAGTTATATTGGTCGCCCCGGATTGGCCAAGAAGGGTGTGGTAAACGGATCTTCTCCACCTCTCCTCTCCCCCGCCGCTCCGTCTCCCGTTCAGTGCAAGTGTTAGTGCTCTTTGGTAATAGTTATTGGGATTAAATACCGTCGTGGATAATTAAAGGACCCGAAGGATGACTAAAGAGGCTTGATTGTCCGTGGGGTTGTATGCCCATTTTGAAGGATTTCAAATTAGAAGGGGTCTAGTACATTTGCCCTCGTAGTCCTGGTGAGGCCTGGATCAAACAGAGGCTGAAACGCGTCGACACACACGATTCTGAAGACTCCAAAACAAGAAATCTGTTTGAGTAGCATTGTTGTTGAAATATCACATTAGAGAGTGTTAGTTAAAGAGAGGTCAAAAAATGACCAAACCTCGTATAATCCCTTTGTTTTGTCTTGTTTTGGTGATCTAAAGTGAAGGAATGTCATGTGAAGGAACTATGTTTTGACATCCTTGTCCAAAAAGTGGGGCAACAAGAACCGTGAGTTTGGTTCTCTCTAAAAAAAAAAGTGTATATATATATATATGTAAATCAGATGTATATGTGTTTTGTATATGAATGGTGTACAGTTTTGTTTAATGTAAGAGACCAATATTTAAGGTCCTATGTGGTTTAATTAAAAGAAAAAGTTGAACCATACGTTTGATATTTATTGCTCTTTGCGTATGGCCTTCTACCTGGAGATACTCTATATCCATAATTATCTCAATTAAATTGTGTGGAGAAGGATGAATCCAAGATTGGATAATTAATGGTATCCAGTCTGAAAAACAGATAGATGTATCATTGTTCCGTAGGCTTTACCTTGTTTTTTCTCCGTCTCCCGTTCAGGGCAGATCTCCTCTCTCAAATGGAGGGGCAGGTTCTACACCCCCACCTCCAGACATAACACCTTCATGCCTGGAGATTGAACGGGGCAACTTGAATTCCTTTTCTCTCCCTCACGATGTGGTGGATGTCATTTTATCAGCTAGGCGTGACTCCACTAAGTCCATTTATTCTTACAGATGGGCTAAATTTGTCTCTTGATGTGGGTAGATGTCTGTTGACCCTTTAAAAGTCCATTTATCTGATATACTACAGTTTGCTCTTTCTTTGGCGCAGCAAGGATTTGCTGTTGCTACAGTGAAGGGCTATCTTTCGGCATTGTCGGCATTTCTCTGTTTGCCGGACCAGCCGTCTCTATTCAAATCTCCTGTGGTTTTGAGATTTCTGTAGGGCCTCACAAATAAGTTCCCTCCTACTCCTTTTATTGTTCCTCAGTGGGATTTAAATCTGGTATTAACCTACTTGATGGGTTCTCCCTTCGAACCCTTGCACAAGTGTCCCATGAGGCTTTTGTCTTTTAAGACAGTCTTCCTGGTTGCGATCACCTCGGCAAGGAGGGTAAGTGAGCTTCAAGCTCTTAGTTCCAAGCCCTTGTTCTTGACCATTCATGCTGATCGAATGGTTCTTAGGACCAGGGCTGCTTTTCTCCCTAAGGTGGTGTCTCCCTTCCACCTAGGTCAATCTATTACCCTTCCTTCCTTTTATCCTCCCCCTCACCCTTCCAAGGAGAAAGAGAGGCTACACCGTCTGGACCCCAAGAGGGCGGTGAGTTTTTATGTTGATAGAACTAAAGACTATCGAATGGGTGACCAGCTCTTCGTTGGGTTTGCTGGCTGCAAGAAAGGAAGAGCGGTACATAAAATGACTCTTTCAAGATGGATCATCCTCTGTATAAAGATCTGCTACTCTTTGACCGGTAAGGATCCTCCAGAGGGTATAAGAACTCACTCTACTAGAGCTAAATCTTCGACTTCTGCACTTTCAAGAGGTGTGCTGGTTGAGGACATCTGTAGAGCGGCAACATGGGCCTCCCTCCACACTTTCGCAAAGCATTATTGCTTGGACACTGAGGTGAGGAGGGACGGCCACTTTGCGCGCTCTGTCCTCCAGGATTTTCTGGTGTAGAGAAGTGGACACCCTCCTCCGGGAGTGGGGACTGCTGTGGGACTCTATGCACAAGGTGAGGAATCCACTGGCAGATGTATCTATCACAAGAACAAGTTACTTACCTTGGGTAACGCTTTTTCTGGTAGATACAGTATCTGCCTGTGGATTCCTCACTGACCCACCCGCCTCCCCGTTGTCCGCTCTTCTATACCAGAGTCACTGTAATGTATTTTTTTATTGTCAAGGAGTTGTTTATTTCAAATGTTTTATTGCATTTGCTTCACACTGTGTGTGTTACCTTGATATTTGTACTGCGTATACTGTGTATATGTCTACTGTCATTGGTCCGTCCGTGTGCCTCAAAGGCACGGAAAAAAGGGCGGAACTGATGTCATCACGCCGGCGTGGGCCTATTGTAGTGTCGGTGACGTAAAGCGGAGTCGCGTGCGATGCCGTCCCTCTATGACGTCGTCCAGGTCGGTGCAAAGCTACAAAAGAATTTCTGAACGTTGCTGACGCAAGGGGGATATTCACAAGGTGAGGAATCCACAGGCAGATACTGTATCTACCAGAAAAAGGGTTACCGAAGGTAAGTAACTTGTTCTGTAGGAATACTGTGCCTTGAGCGGCTACAAAAGTCCAAACTAACAGAGGTAAAACAACACTTATCTTTACTTAAAGATGGCGTTGATTTAAGGGCCTTCCTACAAGGACCTGCAAAACCGCGTCATAAACGTTTTATATATGCGACACAAGCAGAGACTGCAGAACGAATACGAGAAATTGATCGTATTAATTTAGAGAAATCTCTCTCTGTAGTTGACAATGGATTAATGAGACTGTCATCCAGAATTTATTCTTTGGACAGCATAGTATCCTGTGCCATAGACATAATGGAACAGGGCTTGCTCATGTTACAACATGGACAGTCACAATTGGGTTCTATAATGCTTTTAGGCTGGGCTTTGCAAAATCTTCGTTCTGGCCATGTGCCATGGCGTATAATCAATACCACGTCCTTGTTTTCTGTATTTAACTTTTCAGATAAACAAATCCCTTTGGAACAAAGAGGAGCAGACTATACGGTGCTGAGCATTGAGAAACTGGAAAGATTACCATTAACTGTTTCGTAAAAACCAGCAACAGAATGGCTAATACATGGGACAATCACTCTGCCGGTCACAATTTTCCATTTTCAGTATTGTCTGAAACATATACCAGCTGGCGTATATGAAAGGTAGTGTAAAGAATACATCAAGTCAACCTGGGATTTACCATATACACACAGATGTTGGAGTGGGGGAAAATAAGTATTCCTCAGTGGTACAAACTGCAAAAGCACACTAAGCGGTACACTTTTATGTCAGGGTATTAACTTACACGGAGCCTGTGACGGGTCTTCGACCAACTTATCCTGCCACCTGCAACGTTCTCCAGCTGCAGCTTTCTAACAGAAGCTATATTATGTTGCAATATCACAGCTGCTGTGGCATGTTGCCAGGAATAGCCTATCTCGTAACTGTGTCAGCCAGGGTCACTTGTTGTATGCAAGTATTGTTTCCTAAAACCAAGCCAGACAGGGAGTCGCCATTATGGCCTTCACTGAACATCTCTTCTACATGAATTGATACTTTAAGCAGAATGAAAGCCATTCTTTTACAAAAAACGGTGCCACTGACCTCGTCCAAAGAAACGTATGAACTACAAGTTGCAAGGTCTTCTGCAGAAACGCATGCCCTTTTATCGACAAAATGCCCTACACATTTCGCAGAAATAATAGGTCTTATCTTAAACATGTCTGATACCAGTGGTATTTTACATGTATTTAAGACAGTTTTTCCGGGACTGTTGGCACCATTTGAAGTAGTCCTCAGCATATTTCCAAACTTTGTGCACTCTGTGTTCGGCGGCTTGCCTCTCATTTTGGGACTCGATATGGCAAGTCCAGTCACCAGCGACACCCAGATTACCCTAGAGAACACTCTCCTGGCAATGAAGTGTTGTGAGAGCATGATACAGATTTTGGGCTTGGCTCGTTTACAAGATTTGAATACCACGTGGTTTCTATCATTCCGACCTATCTGGCAAGATTGCATCTTACCTGTTCTACGATGCCTGCTATGTGGAGAAGAATGCGTGTTAGAAATCTGTCTGAAACTCCCATCAGTACTGCCAACGGATATTGATACTTTGCTTGGATCGGTAACGGCTCATGCATTGTGTTGTCCCCAGCGGCTTCCAATCCTGATGACGGCATTCTTTGAAGTCTCACAGATGCAAACTGCTGACAGTGAAATACGTGGATCGACAGGCACAAAGGTACCAACTCCTTCGAACACTGCTAATATGGCTGACGCTGACAGCGATGCTTCTCATTTTTGTGCAATCGATCTGCTTAACGAAGTAGTACAACTTTTACCTACTGTAGTAGACAAATTCTACACCAGCTTAGAAGATTTTATGTTTTCTCCAAACAATGAGACTGACTTTTGAAGTTAGCACACAGAGTTCTATGGGACTCTGTATTCGACCTTCACTTTCCTAAACAAACTTCTAACTTTGGAACTCTATGTTTCTACGATTTGACGTTTTTCCAAAATTTTTTTTGGGCACAAACTAATCTGCCTAAAGTAGAACTATTCCTAGAGAACAATAATTCTTTGAATACTTCCAAGAGACAATATTTGACCTTGTTTACAACGAAACAAATTATAAATTATGTAATGGAATGGTCTCGATTTTTTTTTTCCTTCTGTATTTAAGAGCCATTTCATAAATGTATTTTAGTGATTCATTCGGATAGCATTTTCCAATGTCATACTATATGCTTTGAATGCAACATTGCTTGTAAAATGCGTAAAGCACTAATGCTCTTTTCGTGTACAACCAATACCAATGCATTTTTTTGGTGTTTTGGGTGGGGTTTTAACACATCATGCTTTAGATATGTTTTATGTGCTTAGAACTTAGTAATGTCGTACATAATAAAGTGGAGTGGGTGTTGTATGGTGTTTTAGGATCCGAGCGAATTTTCCCCGATTTATACCCTTATATAGGTACAATTCACATTGCCCTAATATAGGCATAGAAATCATACCCTTATTTAGACATAGCCCATGCAGTCCAAATACAGGCATGGCTACTTCCACCCGTACCAAAACGTCACAATGATTTCTTGGAAAATCGGCTTAAGCAGTCAGGGACCTCCCCTTGCTTGAATATTGATTTGTCCAAGAACTCATGGAGTTTACCAAGAACTACTATTCCCTGGGGTTCTTTACTGCCGTTATTATGCCAGACTTTACGTCAAACTAGGCACCTTCAAGGTATAAATATGCCTTCACTTGCTCTAGCAAGACATGGTGGTTTGGAGCAGTTTGACTATCTACTTGTCCGATGCAGCTCGCTACAGCAAGTACCGAAGGAAGCCGACCCTCCAGCTGATGCACTGATCGACGTGCTGTCCTTTCTCTAGCTGAGAATCCAGCTCCAGTGTTTCCAAGCTCCCCTCGCGGGGTGTTGGGAAATCGAGTCCCGAGACAGAGATACCAGACCTCTTTCATTCTAAACTAAGGTATGGAGCTGATTAGAACCTAAGAGAAGTCTTGGATAGATTCTTGGCAAAGAAAACTAAACCTATGCTACACACCTACTTACTCCCTCCCGCATACTAGACTTGAGTTAGGTACATTGGGGTAGGCGTATTTTAGAAGGCACCAGTTGAGTATTTTAACCTATGTATTTATGTATGTATTTTTTATATGGCTTAGAAACCATACAATGCTTCTACAGTATTATTTCATAATACTATTCTCACTGTACGCATTATAGTTTGCAGCCTGCATTACGATTGTAGCAGTTCACTTTACTTGCAAGTGAAAGAAGACTGTTCAATAAAAACCTTTTATTGAAAACGCCCATATCTATTTCTCTGCACCTCTGTTGAAACGAAGCATGCACGATTGACTGAGTGAAATATTTATCTATTGTTTCAGCGACTCTAGAGACTGATTTCGTATTCTTGGGAAACAAAGTTGTCATGTTTATGCGGTTGTCAGAAACTAATCCCTTCTTGTAAATTCGAGAACGTTTCTAGTGACCTCTGAGCTAGCTGGCACTCACTATTAAGTTTAATGTATTCGATAGAGACCTAGTCGACCTCAGTCCTATGTCTGATCTATAAGATATATTATTCCAATGCGCAGAGCCTATTGGGAATATAGGAACTACACTACAAGCCCCTAAACAAACACTTGCTTGTTGAGATCACAGGACAGATATAAAGCCATTGGGAATTGGGAGAGATTCTTACTAATTCCTCCAAGTCATTTTTTCCAGAGTTGTCTCCTTTGCAGAAAGCACTGTCTGGAAGCTCACAATCACTTCGCTTAGGATGTTCTTCTGCATTGCAGCCAAGCCCTGCAAATCACAGTAATTGTTAAGTTATCTGTGCGCCGAAGATTCATGATATCTCAGTTTTTATTAATCAGCAATATTTGTGTTACCCTGAGTTCTCTTCCAGGGGATCCTCAGCAGTATTCAGAAGTACTGAATTTGCCAGCCCACATGCTGGAGCACTTTGCAAAATGTATATATGTGCGCAAGTTTCTTTTTGAAGAATAAAAATGCACATATGTATTAGAAAAGAATAAGCTTTGCAGCCCATTTTCATGTATTTCATTATAAATGGATTACTACTGACACTGTTTGTAAACTGACTAAAAATATAGGTCACAAACCTCTATTTTTTAAAAGGGAAAATAAAGGAAATACAGGGCAATTCTAACACATAGCCTGCACAGCACGGCATTAAAACTGGCACTGTGTCTTTATGGGTCTCACACTTACGTCAGTATCCCTTCATGCACCAGGGATACCCGTTAGGTCATTTCATTTTTCTGGTTTCTATCAGCAGGAACCTGGAACACGAAGCTCAGTTTTTTTTTATTACATATTTTACTTGAAAACCTTTTACCAACCTAGTTTAACCAATCTCACTCAACATCCTTCAGGACTAAACCGGTTTATCATTATTTTCCAACAGGAATTCATCATATTTTCCAGTCAGGATGCCTTCACTTTTTGTGGTAAGATATAAGCCCAGTCAGACCCTCATGACATCAGCATCTTATGTCATCCTGAAGATCATCTTCCAGAAGATTTCAGACATATTAAAGTAAATGTCCAGAAGAACCCTTAAGGAGAGACAGAGGATCAGACTACTTAGTCCGCAGAAAGGGTCTCCGGAATCAACCTTGGGATGTCGAGAAGGGGAAGGAGAAAATTATCCACCTACTACTGCACTTTTGTCTCTCTCTAGAGACTACCCATGAGGCAGATAAAGAGATCTGAGGCAGTCTCATAAAAAAACAATGTACCTGACTGACATCAAAGCTTGTTACGTCCCGAACAGGTACTTTGTCCACATGCTCGTCATCAAGACATGGCACCTCAATGTTGAGAAAACACCGCTAGTTGATGTTGACACCTCCATTGATGTATATGCCTAGAAAACCATCTGATTATCCAGTATTGGGGTATCTTTCATAGATTCACATGCCTGAATCATTCCCAGTCGTCAAGATGGGAGTCCCATGGTAACATAATCAAGCAGTGTTTAAATAATGCCATAGGCTATAAGGGTCCTGAGGCATGTTTTACAGAGCCTATTTATGTCCTTTTAAAAAAAGGACTAAGGGCCAGATGTAGGTGAGGGACATTTACCGATTCTAAAATACCGAATTTTACGGATTCTGTATTTTAGAATCGGTAAATTCTATGTAGGGAAAAATTCGGTAAGTATTACCGAATCGTTAAGATTCGGTATTTACCGATTCGGTATTTCCCATTCATTTCTATGGGCCTGGAAGCCCATAGGAATGAATGGGAATTACCGAATCGGTAAATACTGATTCGGTAAAAGGGGGAAAACATTGAAGGGTGGCAGGGTGTCACTTTGACACCCTGTTGCATCCCTCAATTGTGTATGGGTGCACATGTGGCACACATACATGCCCTAAGGGCATGTATGTCTGCCACATGGCACTGAAATAATTTGCATGAAATTGCTTTTCCCATGTTAGGATTCGTTATTTAACACCAACTACAAGTTGGTGGTAAATAACGAAAACCCCCAAAAAAGCACTCATTTAAGTGCTCCCTACATTAGGAATTCGATAATTTACCAAATTGGTATTTAAGAATTCGGTAATTTACCGAGTCCTTAAATTACCGATTCGGTAAATTACCGAATCCTTAGATTAGGCCCCTACATCAGAGAAGCCTAATGCCGGTCGGTAACGGCCAAAATTTGCTAATTTCAGCCGTTACCAACCGGTATTAGGCTTCCTACATCGGACCCCAAATGATGAATGCAGCCAATCAGCTGCTACCACACCCTCTAGAACCTTCCTAGCAGAGGCAGTTCCCCTTAGATTTTCACTGCACTTCATGTGTGAAGGGAGCCTCTCTGAGTTCTACTCAGTTTCTTTCCTGGAGGATGATCTTTTCAACATGTCAGATAAGAAAAGGCCTCTTCCGCCAATGTAAGACCTTAGGCAGGAAGTGACTCCATGTGGATGATTCACATAAAGACTGTATTTACTTCCTCCATCCTTCTCATTATCTGTCGGACCTTTTCTTCTAAAACTCAGAGGGATAGAGATGGGAGGCTGCCTTTGTGCCTCCAGTCTATCAAGCAACAGAAGTTTTCTGAAGAAGACAGTGATGGTTCAACCAGACGGCACAAAAGATCCAGGTCACAAGATGATACCCCTGGTGAGGGCAGGAAACACCTCAAAACCTCCTAGGAGAGCAAAGGCCATAGAAAGGAGAAACTCCATAAAGTCTCCTCAGAGCCTACAACATCCGTCCCCACCACTCGGAGTGAATTAAAAATGCCGGTTGAGTATTAGCCAATGTAGTCATGCTTTAGAGAAAGAGCATTAGCACTAGTTAGCAGTGGTAAAGTGTGCAGAATCCTAAGGTCAGGCACAATGAATTCAGCAAAAACAGGATGTCAGAAGGCAAAAAGTTAGGGAGAAACCACGTCAAGGATACCAGGTCTAACAGTTACCTTTCAGGCTTCTATTCTTGCATCCAATCTATTTGGACAGGAGTTTCTGTGGGTTGGCACTATGGCCAAGAAGGTAGTGGTAGGTGCCGCAACCCAAAGGCAAATTGCCAATTCCATGAAGTTCTAGTCTCGTTATACCAGAGCACAGTGGAACGAGATGGAGGACCTGCTCCAACACCTCCCCCCAGAGCATAAGGAAAGAGGGGAAGGGATAGTGGCAGAGGGAAATCTTATCTCTAACGCTACTCTCCGCTGTGCCCTTATTGCTGCTGATACTTTGGCTAGAGGGTTTAATACGTCATCATTTTAGGCTTCCACTTTTTGCTGCCTGGGAACACCTTTCTGGGCCACGAGTAGATGAGATTTTAACGGAAATCTGGGAGGACATGGCAAAACTCTGGGGTGCCGTTTGCCGTTCTGACATCTTCAGCGAGGGGGGCTTCTACCTTTAAGTAGCTACTTGCTTCTCAACACATCCCCCCCCCCCTGACAATGCAAAATCTGTTGTGGAGAGACTCAAGGAGTTTCTTCCCTGTTGGTTAGAGATCACCTCTGATAGATGGATTTTCTTCATCATTAGGCACATCCTTTGGCTTGAGCTCACCTCACTACCACCAAACATCCCACCCCACAGACACCTTCACAGCCTGGTACACCAGTGCCTTCTTCAAGAGGGAGTGCAGGCACTCATCCTCTAGAGCTCCAAAGAGCTAGTACCACTGCAGCATCATGGCAAGGGGGGGATATTCTCTATACTTTCTGATCCTCCCAAAAAATATTCTCCATACTTTCAGATCCTCAAAAAAACACGCATTTGCAATGCAATAAGTCTCGCATTTGTGAGAGTTAGAGCTATTGGTGTTCTAAATGGCAATGTCTTTTACCTATGTATTTTGGTT
Source organism: Lissotriton helveticus (assembly GCF_964261635.1). Taxonomy (NCBI): domain Eukaryota; kingdom Metazoa; phylum Chordata; class Amphibia; order Caudata; family Salamandridae; genus Lissotriton; species Lissotriton helveticus. The sequence goes on along the minus strand of NC_136067.1, from coordinate 689,941,399 downwards.
TGGAATAGAGTGCATGTATGTGGTATGGAGTGAAATTATGTGGGTCGGATTGGACTTGTTAGTTGTGAAATTGTGTGTGGTGGAATTGTCTGGTGTGGAACTGTGTATTGGAAATATGTGTCATGGGATGCAGTGGAAACATGTGGATAGTAATTATGTGGTACTGAGTGTATTGGAATTACATGGAGTGGCATTGTGTGTTAGAGTGTAATTATTTGGAATGGTGGTATGTGTATGCAATGAAGAGAGATTGCTATAGCGCAAACTTAGCTACAAAGTAAACACACATGTTTGGCAGACTGGGAGCGTTCACTAGACTTAATACTGCCTCACAAGGGTAGATTTTAGGTTTTTTTTCTACGTGAGGGCCTTACAGTTAGAAAGCAGTGATTTACACAGAACCAATGTCCGATAGCTAGCACTGAATGTGAAATGCTCAACTTCTTTATTGCGCATCTTTTAATAAATTGTGGATTTATTTAAACCTCTGATTACTTATTAAAAAACAGTTCAGGAGAGAAATGCAGTGGAGGTCTTTTGGAATGTTCACCCTGGAAGCAATTAATAAACGTAAACATCGATTTGAAACACTATCCTGAGAAATGTAATGTGGCATTTAAAAAAAGATGTGTGTATAATGTAGCAGGGGCATCTTAAAGATCACAAGGAGCAGTATGTAGCACAGAAATGATGTGTAGGACCAGGTAAACCCCGATTACAGAAATTAGGATGTGAATGGGGGGAGGATTTGAACTGGGCTATACACCAAAACGCACCGCTGGTTTACACCTTTTTATTGTTTCAAGCACATTGAGATGAAGTGATTTGCCCAGCATCACACGATGTTCCTGGCTAAGTGGGGAAGCAATGTATGGACAGCCGATATCCTGGTTCCCAACTCGGTTTTAAGACACTAGTCCACGTCTCCCATTTAAGGCAAACTTTCCCATTTTACAAAATTCAGGAGATCCGTTGACTGCGGTAAATTAGCAAGACCCTATAAGGTGAGCACCTGGATGGTAATTGTCCATTGTGCGGCGGTTTTAATTTCTTTCTTCTGAACGATAAATGTTATTGTATTTTATTTGTGTTTTAAGCTTTATGGGCTTTGACCCCACTGTGCGTCCATGCTCTCCCAAAGAAAATACTAGAAATTAAAGGTTATGGCTGAATGTAGTTCTTCACAGCTGAAAGTATGCAGGAGTGGGTCTCTGTATGTGTTGTTACTTATGTTTTCAGCGCTTGCTTAAATGGTATAAACTGATATTATAAAGCAAATGATAAAAGCAACAAGCATTGGCGGCCGTGAAACGAAAATCGGCCGCGAATAATAATAAAAAAAAACGCGAGTGTGATGCAAAATCGGCCGTGAAATGAAAGAAAAACAAGTCGGATGGGGTGGGGGGCGGGGGAGAAGGAGAGTGAGCAGCCTTTGATGAGCGAGTTGGGAGGGGGAAAGGGGGGAGGAGAAACGAGAGACACGGCCTGGAGGCCGTGAAAGCTCTTGGCATTGCTGTGGGGAGGGGGGAGGAGAAATGCGACACGGCCGAAAGCCTTTGATGCAGCAGGGGGCGGTGAAGCTGCTGGCGGCAGATGGCTGGATTTCATGTGCACGCGCATTTTAGGTCAATGCGCTTGCGCATTCAGCTTGCTTTTCACGGGCACTGCATGGAATCGCCCCGATGGTTAAGCTCTGGATAAGCCCCTATATTCTCGCAAGCTCAATGCGCAAGCGCATTGACAGGCGAGACCTAAAAACTGGGCCCTAAGATCCATAGTAGACCTCAGTCCCCTCAACAAGTACATCCTCTCAAAACACTTTCACATGACTTCTCTAATGGATTGTCATTCCGCTGCTGCAGCAAGGCAACGTAATTAACGCACTTGATCTGGAGAATGTCTACTTCCACAAACCCAACTATCCGTTCACCTCTGCTACTTACACTTTGATATAAGTGGTCAATGTAATCATTTCAAAGTATTGCCATTCAGAGTTACCACAGACCCATGGGTGTTCTCCAAATGCCTAGTTGTGGTGACTACCCATCTCAGAAGGGGTGGCATTTACATGTTGTACTATCTCGACAATTGGCTGATTAAGAGCGCGGGCAAGCTGCACACTCAAACCACCGTCTCCCTTTTCCACACGTTCAGATTTATCATAAATGCAACCAAAACCCATCTCCAGATCCTTCAGATTCAGCCATTCCTAGGGGCCATCCTCAACTCAGTCACGGACAAAGCCTGGCCCAGCCAACCCAGATTACAAGCTTTCCAACAGGTACTGCCTCTCTTTCAGCCACATCGTCATTGAAGTCAGAACAGTGATGTGTCTCCTAAGGTTGATGGCCTCCTGCATAGTCATGCCATACTACACATGTCCTCTCCAGAAGTGCCTATTGGCACAATAGTCACAGGCAGAGGATCACTGGGAAGATCTAGTGTTGCTACGGTCCAGCACCTATTGCTCTCTGCCAAAGTGGTGGAACAGCAAAAGCCTGTTGCAGTGATAGCCCTTCATGGACCCCATTCTACAGGTGACCTTCACCACAGACCCTTGACTTTCAGGATGGGGAGTGCGTCTCTAAGACCTGATAAGTCAGGGCTTGTGGTCACTGCAACAGTGTGGCCTCCACATCATTCACCTAGAGCATCTAACCATCCAGTTAGCTCTCAAAGACTTCCTTCAGGTCTTCTAGCTTAAAGTGGTCCTCATAAAGGCTGACAACATTGCTGCTATGTATTACCAACAGAAAAGATGCGCTACACACTCCAAACAGCTATTGACACTAGAGCAGAGTATTTAGCATTGGGCAGTTCTCCACCGGATACACATCCTGGTGGAGTACCTTCTGAGATCGGGCAATGACTTTGCAGACCTGTTCAACAGTGCAGCAACAAGTCCATGAGTGGGTACTCCGCCTGCAAATCCTCCTCAGGTACTTCCATCATTAAGGGTTAGCTGAGGTCATCCTCTCAACAGTCACACAATGCAAAATGCCAAAACAGCCACCAGGTTTCCACACCTTGAGACATGGGCAACACTTTATAGATGGGGGGTCAGGATTCTCTGCATGCGCTTTTCCTCTTCCCCACTCTTTCCGTATGTTATCAGGAAGCTCTGGCAAACCTTGCTCACTCTCATTCTGGTGGCTCCCATATGGGCCAGACAACCCTGGATCATGACTCTTTTCAAGATGTCTGTCAAATCCTTTGAGAAGCTCCCAAATAGGCCAGACCTTACGGAGGATCAAGGCAAGATCAGACACCCGAATCCCAGGAAGGTCAATCGAGCAAATTGGCTCCTGAGGTCTTTGAGCTTGATTACCTTAATCTCCCTCTAGAATGCATGAACATTCTCAAAGAAATGCACAGGCCCTCTATACAAGCTTGTTACACTGCCAAGTGGAAACAGTTTGTCAACTATTGCTTTTCAGAACACTTGGGCAGTGTCAAACCTACAGTTTAGTATATTGTCTGTTACCTGCTTCACCTGCAGAAGTCAAGTCTAGCGTACACCTCTATACACCTTTACTTAGTCTCTGTTGCAGCTACATGCAAACCAGGAAACACTCTTTATTTTGTTTAGGATCCCTATCATCAAGACTTTCATGCAGGGGCTCAAACAGGTCATCCTGCCTAGAGGGCTTCCTACCCTGGTCTGGAACCATAATGTTGTTCTTACCGTTTGAACCACTTCACTCAATCCACTTAGTTTCTCTCTTGGAAGTTGCCTTCCTTGTCACAATTACATAATTAAGTCGTTTTAGCAACCTACAGGCCATCACCTTAGTAGAGCCTTTCTTTGAGGTCCATAATGACAGACTTTCTTAGAGCCAACCCTAAATTCATCCCAAAGGTCATATCTCCTTCCACCTCAAACAAAATATCTAGCTTCCTGTCATTTTCTCTCAACCAGACTCGGTAGCAGAAAGTGCTCTTCACACCCTTGATGTAAATTGCACATTTATGTACTACATTGACAGGACCAAGATATTCCGCAAACAGAACTATTTTTTGTCGCTTTTGCTAAACCTTAAAGCGGTCATCCTCTGTTAAAGGCTGGGATAGCCAGGTGGATTGTCAAGTGTATCCAAACCTTCTCAAAGCCAAGAGAACTTTACCTGGCCTGCCCACACCACATTCTATCCACAAGAAAGGTGCCACTATGGCTTTTCTCTGATAACACTTCTGTCAAAAGTAAATTCCCTTCGGGTTTATTTTAAGCATCCAGATCCACACTGTGCATAAAAACTCATACATTTTATTATTGTTTATAAAAAAGCTTTGCTTTGAGAGTGCACCCAAGAGACTATCTGGTTCGACTAGGAGAAAGCATATTTGGGAAAGTGTGGAACCAGTGTAATCAAGCTTAGTGTTATGTACTTGGTTATGACCATTTTGATATTTCACATTTGTGATGTTTCTATATTGTTTTCATATTCTCCCATGTTGCTTTTAAATCATGTTTTTGACCAATGCTGATATTTAAAGTGTAGTGACTTTACATGTATTACTCTGAAACTCACTTATTTTTTATAAAAAAAGGTTTTTTATATATTGATTTTGATAAAGAACCCAAAGGATAATAAAATATATTACATTTCTCATAACATACTTTTTTGGTTTACATTTAGGGCCGGAGATGCATATAGTGTATGGATGATATTTATGTGTTTGTATGACAGTGTGGATCTGGATGCTTAAGATAAACCCAAAGGGAATTTACTTTTGACAGACGTGTCTAATCTTGGTGTCCTCTCCCTTTGGTGAGTAGGACCCCTCTCTTATATTTTCCCTGATAACATTCAGATAGCTGACATTTGCAAGGCACCTACATGGTCCACTCCACACTCATTTACTAAGCACTTGTCAGACAATCTTAAGGACTTTTTGCTCTCATCTGTGCCATCCACCGACTTACCTCTGCTTACAGGAGTACTGCTATACAGTTATGCAGAGCATGTATCTACAGCCACACATTCTACGAACAGAACATTTTGCTCACACTGTAAACATTTGTTCGTAGGGTGTAGTGCTGTAGAGTCAATTGTTGCCACATGCCTCCCCGGGAGCCAGTGAATGCTTCAGATTTCGATGCCTTTTTCTTATAACATTGTTATGTGCTTTTACTATTAAAATGTTCTACATACTGCTCCAAATGTATGCTCACCCACTATGCAAAAAACTATTTAATAATGGAAGCTGATGCCCATGTGTGTTACCAACTAAGGGTGTAGTCACTATGCCTTGTGACTCAAAAGACTTCTTTGATCAAAAACAAGCTGCAAATGTTCAAGATCATCACTAAATGGCAGGAGCATGCAGAGCATGTTAATCTATATCACTACACGCTATGAACAGATGCTTACAGAGTAGATACAATGTTCCTTATGGTGCCTGTTCAGTGTAGTTACTTGTATTTGTTGCTGCTATTATTTGCTTTCCGCTCTTGGATTACAAATCGAGGCACAGTTGTTTAGTGCGCAAAAGGTCCTTTTTAAACCAACTGATTTCTAAACTACATAATTGTTTTGTTTTTATATAGGCAGTAGCATTGATGGATGCTATCATGGCCTGAGTGAAGCGATCAAATACAATGTTACATGTTTAAAAAAGTTTCTAGCACCTATTTTAAAATGGGAGTCAAGTCATCATGAGTTAGTATGTTTAATATCTCAGTATGGTAATTTTGTATAATTCTTAGTACTGTCGGGACTGTGTAAGAACAATTGGCGAGTTGCTCCAGCTTGCGGCCTGAATCACAAAGGTGTTCTTAGATCTCAGACTAACGCTATCATTGTTTCCTTCCCCTTACTGCTTTATTTCATTTGCATTACGGCTCACTTTTCTTTTGGGGATATTTTCAGAAATAGAAAGGTCTGAATTTATTAATAGTTTTCTGATTTGAATGGATTTTTACCTAATACGATGAACAATGAATGGAAGCCTAAGAATCTACTCCTAGCCAGTTGTCAGTTGGGGCAATCCCATCAGTGGCCTATCACGTGAGTGCTTATAACTAACAATACACAAGGCAGTTAGTTGATATGTGCTCTTCCAAGTCAAAGGATGCACATATCACACACTCTTGCAAAGCCACGTTTGGCAGAACAGTCTAGCATTTTTTTCAAATATTTAATAACATTTGTTTATTAATCAATGTTCTCATATAAAGCGATGTACTTGCATTTTATTGCATTTATTTATTCCTGCCTATTACAAAATAAGACACTGCAATTACATTTTGCAATTCACATAAAATGAATGTCTATAGAGCTGACCTTTATCTGGGCTACTTCTTAAATGTCAGTGCTACTTTCTATGCTTTTGATCCTGTGAGAACGGCAGTGTGGCTCTTCTCGAGGCTGTCTCTGAAGCTGCACTAATGCCCGCCATGTGTGAGTGAGCCGTCTAGTAGTCATAGCTGATTCTTCTTCTCCTTGGGATGCCTATGCTGCACCACTCATCAGCTTGTGCAAAGTTGTGCTTGTAGGAGTGGAGGGGAATAGACAATTGATTTCTGTGTTATCCACATCAACCCCATATACCCGCACACCCACGTGGGTGGGTTAGTTATCAAGCAGAAACAGACTTTGAAAGGGGTGTACACAATAATTAAAGATGGCTGCCTCTAGTTATTTACTTGAGCTAGTACCCATTCAGTACAACCTGTGAGAACAATCTAAGTGTTACAATTGAATCATTTGTGTTAAATCCCCAAGTCTAGGTGGCGATGCACAGATAAACAATAACAAGTATCTGGGCAGGGTCACGTGGACAGTGCTGCAGCTGAGTATGCCAGTTTAAATTAATGATGTAATAATTTCCTACAAGAAGAGGGACAAGGCTGTGCCTGCTGCCTCATCCCTGAATGCTTTAGGGCATCACTCACTTAGTCTAATATTAGGGGTACTTGGAGTTTGTCAACTTGTTTGATAATGTTTAATGTTATTTGTGTATCAGGAACAAATAATAACACATTTTTAAAAAAAAGGATCTGTTGGGTCAAAATCAGATTTGTGTTCCAGATTAGATCCATCTAAAGTAAGCTGCACATTTTTCGATCTCAGTTGGTGGCCTCTGTGCTGCTGGACTCCACATAAAAGTGACAGATATTTCTGACAAATATTAGATTCATATTCTAAACTACCATTGATTGTATATTATTATCTTTAATCCTTGATTTACATTTTTCTTGAGCCATTCACACATTTTTCCCCCACAGTGACCTTTGACTGTCCGATGTAGGTTTCTATAGTTAAGGCCAGACATCCTTTCCGATTTGGTTTGTGCTTCTAGATGCATATGGTTAAGCTGTGTATGAATACCTGCCCTCTGTATCACAAACTGGTGCTGGTTCTGCCATGAGGATGTATGCCTCGGACATCTTTCTCCAGAAAACATAGGGCCTAATTACGACTTTTGGCTGTGCAAGGGCGGGCTACACGCCACTGCCACGCTGCCGCACAGTCAAGAGTCTCTGCCGCCTGCCAGATTACAACTTATACGTGGTCTGGCAGGTGGGCGGTCTGGCGGTCCAGCGGCGGTGCCTTTTTCAAAGGCGGCAGCACCTATTAAAAAGACACCACAATGGGATCCCCACACAAGGATCCTGCATGGCATGGACTGTAACATCCATGCCATGGAGAAACTGAGGTGCATTCATACTGGGGGCCACATGTTGTGCTCCCCTGTGTGCATCCACATGGCATGAGGTACCAGACTTCCTCTCCACCGCGGTTTTCATGAAACTGTCATGAACACTGTGGCAGAGAGGAAACTCGTACTATGCTTGGCGGGACGATGGCAGTCCCGCCAAGCATATTGCGACCTCAGGACTGCCGCGGTCCGACCGCCCTCCTCGTTATGGGGTGCTTGGACCACCGGTACGGATGTGGCAGGACCGCCGCGCCACCACTAGCCTGGCGGTCCTTGAACATCCAGACTCGTAATTAGGCCCTTAGTGTCTATATTTGATATTCTGTATTTGAAAGAAATTAGGTATTAGAAGTGTCCTTTCAGGTTGTGTCTATTTGCGGATGAGTGCTTTTGACCTTAATGTGAGATTCCGTAGTTGTAGACCTGCCAAAGACCTCTGCCGTCCTTGAATATCTAAGCTGGTACGGGGCTAAACTTTGAGAGTAAATGGATGCTGTTAATAGTTCATTGTAAGTTTTTTTTGGGATTATTTTTCAGGAAATTATAGTGAGGATTTTGAAGACGAACCAGATACCCATCCTTCTGTTCAGACAGAAAAAGAAAAACACCCCGAGGAGCCAGCTGTACAAACTGGAGAAGGGTCAGATAAAGAAAAGCAGGTATACTACGTAAACATTCGGTTTGCCTACCTATGTTTTCGCAGCATGTGTTAAGGGTTTTATTCTTAGTGTTTAAGGTACTTGTGTTGGTGTCCTGATGTTATGTTCATTCTTCAGACTTGAATCGCTTTATTGTCTTAGGTCTATTAACATTAAGTGACTTTTCGAAGTTTCAACTTGGAGTTTGTTTTGTGTGTCTCTCTCCGTCAAGGGAGTTTTATTAATAATCTTAAACACTGAATTGTCCCGCTCATGTCTGGGATCCCCGAAATCTTTCAAAAGCGAAGAGAAAAAACTGCAATTAAGCCAAATAATGAAACTCATTTGAATAGGCATAATTTTCTTAGCAAACCTCAATATAAATGTAAGAAGCAAACATCATCGTTGCTGCTCAGAAACATTTCTTCATACCCTTTTTGAAAGTGAAGGAAATACAAATAAAGTGTTGTAATAGGCATACGGTGTAGCATAGATAAAACACTGCGCTGTCACTATAAGACACCCATTGGATCACCACAATCTCAGCATGTAGCACAGTGACAGTTAGTCCCCCAATTATTTTATTGAGCTTTATGGAAAGGATTCAAGGCTCTGCTCTTTCATCTCTATCTAAAAAAGAAATGTATCTGAATTGCACATTTGGTCTTTATTTGTTTTTTTACTGTATATAGTGCTTTTAAACCTTTTTATTACCAGATAAGGTTGATTTTAAACTCCCGTTTACACCCCCCTTCATCAGTCAGTGGAGGAGGGAACCCTTCTCTGCAAGGATTTTGCTCAGTGAGAATTTTAGAAGTGGATACTTTTATAATGACACTGATTTCCCTCACTAGGCAGTTTTTCTAAAGAGAGTAAAGTACTTTATATCCACAATGTATGATTTTGATGGAAAATGTCACAGTAGTTGCTGGGCTGCGGTCTGTGACCTTGTGCCTGCTTTTCCAAAGAGCATAAGGGTCAGCACAACAAAGGGTCCATAGAGGAAATATGGGGGAAATAAGCTCATACCTAAGCCCCTCTGACCTTTCCTCTAAAACCTTGGGCACGGTCCTCCAGGCACGTCTTCACACAGATCCTCGATAGCCCTCAAAGTCATGGGAATATCATTGACATTATAGTGAGGTGCTCAAAATCATGGAGGGGACTTTGAGGTCATGAAGGAGCCCTCTACATCATATAGAAACCCTCAACGTCCAAGCGATGTTTTCCATATAGATGCTTTCAGTCTCATGAAGGCGTCCTTAACGTCATGGCATCCATGCCACACATAGCCATCCACACCATTTTGTAGAATCTTTCCCAATTGTATGGATCACTTTGTAATGCATACTGTTGCCTTTAGGATTTCTGTGGACATGCGTAACGGCAGACCACATGGTGAAAATTTCCCGTAAGCTGACAGTCTTTATTTATCTTTTTGCAGAATATTGTGCAAGTTTTTTTTTATCATGGGTGACTTTTCCTTCTCTCTGTCGCATGTATGCAGAGCGTTGCTATTTTTTCCAGATGTGTTCTGTTTCATTTTGGCATATGTCACAGTAGAGGGTCTGATGGACCTTCAGGGCTCACATGTCCCAAGGACTCGAATGATAGTTGATGCATCCACATCAAGAAAACGTGATCAGTGGAAAGCAAAATTAATGTAAGTTTATTGTCACTAGACTATATGATCTAACTGTATTTTTGTCGTGGACACCGCTCAATAAAGTGGACAGGCTGTCTCTTTCAAAGGGATTTTTACCCTAGCCTTCTGAGGTTTAGGGGCTATCAATCAGTATGCCTAGAATATTACATTTCATTCAGAGTTGTGGCCAAATTCTTTAGATATGAAAGGGCCTTTATGAAAAAAGTAATGCACTTGCTTCATGAGTTGTTTAGGACTTAAATGTTACTTGTAGCATAGACGGTCCACATTTGTAGTTATTTAGAATATGGGATAGACTACAACTTGAATCAAAAAACATATGTTATCTCCGGGCACTCATGTGCTCAAGTTTAATCAATGGTTCCTTTGGGCGCTATTCTTGTCGCACTGTGTCTAGAAGTGCCTTCGATAATGTGTTGTAGTGTGATAATTTTATCACTAAAGGATGCGCTCTTTCAACATGAAACTGGAAGGTTTCTTCTCTTTGTTTACAATTATCAAAAAACAGCATATACTTTGTTGTTTCTTCGATATTTTCTTTAATGAACAAAAGACTCTACATTCGATTATAATTCTTTCATATCGTAAATCACTTCATCATAGTAAGCTGATAATTCACTATACCAAATGCATTTCGGGTCTTGTGCGATGACCCTTCGTCAGGGGTCTGTTAAAATGAAAACAAATACAGGACCTTAGCTTTCAGATTCAAGTATTAAATCAAATTCATGGTGCATTCTTACATGTAAACCTCATGCATGGGGAGGTGAACTGAATTTAAGGGAGTGAGGTGAATAGGGTGCTCTGAGGCGCTGAACGGTGCACGGTGAAGACGGAGCTATAACGGCTAGAAATGCTAGTGAGTAAATGGAGCAACTGAGGGTGAGATAGATTAGGTGCTCTAAAACGCAGAGAACGATAGGAGTGAAGCTCACGAAGCTTAAGCTGCAGGTGCGTGGGCCGGTAATGGATGAATTACAAGAATAGCCTGCCCATCCTTAAAAATGCTCTAGAGTGGATAAACAAATACAATAATTAGGATAAACTAAGAATTGGAACTTACTGAAGTGAACGCGAGTGAACGCGAAATCGGAAAGCTCTACTTCCGTGTTAGCAAAGCTGCATTGACTTGCTGAACCAATAGAATCGCGTATAAGACGAAAGTGCCACTGATCACGTGATCATAGTAGAATGGCTTCAAATATGGCGCCTATGCCTAAAGTTGAGATCGCCGTATTGTGGAATAAAGTTAATTGACAAAACAAATACAAAGAAAAAGAAAACAGGAGCGTGATCACAGTGTAAAATTAAAAACGGTGACGACGAGTGATTAAATACAGGGTGGGGTGCATGAAGTGAGCGGATGACAGTGTCAGTACATGATCTATATGCACACAATACACAATAATCTATAACGTGCAGTAAAACCTATGTGTAGAACAACATGTTCACAAATTAGCGCAAGGTATAAATGGTGTTTCCAAAATTCAATATCATGGGGGTTAGCTAGTCCTGAGATCTAGGGTATGCAAGTTCAAAAATGTTCAAAGGAAACAAGAGAATTCAATTCTGTCATTCATCCCAGCGGGATATAAAGAGTTTAGTTTTTTTATCCAGAAAAATTCAGATTTTATCCGCTGTTTAACGGGATCCATGTCACAGCGTTGTGGTAGTACCTCTAATATGGTAAATTTAATTTGAAAAATCTGGTGTTTTGCTTCTAGCCAATGCATGGCTACTGTAGAGTTAGTTTTCTGTAAACGTATGTTACTTTTATGTTCTGTCATCCGAACTTTAATTTTCCTCTCGGTTTGTCCTACATAAATTTTGCCGCAAGGGCATTTCATTGCGTATACCACATTTCTAGTATCCCATGTTCCAGAATATTGTAGGTTGATCTTGAAACCTTTGGTGGGGTGCATCAATGTGTTTCTGACTATAACATTAGGAACCATTGATTAAATTTGAGCACATGAGTGCCCGGAGATAACATATGTTTTTTGATTCAAATTTTGTCTACTCAATCTCTGAGCGCACCAACTAACAAAATGCAGTTCGACGATATCGCACAAATTACCACGAAATATTCTGGAACATGCGATACTAGAAATGTGGTATACGCAATTAAATGCCCTTGCGGCAAAATTTATGTAGGACAAACCGAGAGGAAAATTAAAGTTCGGATGACAGAACATAAAAGTAACATACGTTTACAGAACACTAAATCTACAGTAGCCATGCATTGGCTAGAAGCAAAACACCAGATTTCTCAAATTAAATTTACCATATTAGAGGTACTACCACAACGCTGTGACATGGATCCCGTTAAACAGCGGTTAAAATCTGAATTTTTCTGGATAAAAAAACTAAACTTTTTATATTCCGCTGGGACGAATGACAGAATTGAATTCTCTTGTTTCCTTTGAACATTTTTTAATTTGCATACCCTGGATCTCGGGACTAGCTAACCCCCCATGAAATTGAATTTTGGCACACCATTTATACCTTGCGCTAATTTGTGAACATGTTGTTCTACACATAAGTTTTACTGCACGTTATATATTATTGTGTATTGTGTGCATATAGATCATGTACTGACACTCTCATCCACTCACTTCATGCTCCCCACCCTGTATTTAATCACTCGTCATCACCGTTTTTAATTTTACACTGTGATCACGCTCCTGTTTTCTTTTTCTTTGTATTTGTTTGGTCAATTAACTTTATTTCACAATACGGAGATCTCAACTTTAGGCATAGGCTCCATATTTGAAGCCATTCTACTATGATCACGTGATCAGTGGCACTTTCGTCTTATACGCGATTCTATTGGTTCAGCAAGCCAATGCAGCTTTGCTAACACGGAAGTAGAGCTTTCCGATTTCGCGTTCACTCGCGTTCACTTCAGTAAGTTCCAATTCTTAGTTTATCCTAATCATTGTATTCGTTTATCCACTCTAGAGCATTTTTTAGGATGGGCAGGCTATTCTTGTAATTCATCCATTACCGGCCCACACACCTGCAGCTTTAGCTTCGTTAGCTTCACTCCTATCGTTCTCTGCGTTTTAGAGCACCTAATCTATCGCATCCTCAGTTGCTCCATTTACTCACTGGCATTTCTAGCCGTTCTAGCTCCGTCTTCACCGTGCACCGTTCAGCGCCTCAGAGCACCCTATTCACCTCACTCCCTTAAATTAAGTTCACCTCCCCATGCATGAGGTTTACATGTCAGAATGCACCATGAATTTGATTTAATACTTGAATCTGAATGCTAAGGTCCTGTATTTGTTTTCATTTTAACAGACCCCTGACGAAGGGTCATCGCACAAGACCCGAAATGCATTGGGTATAGTGAATTATCAGCTTACTATGATGAAGTGATTTACGATCTGAAAGAATTATAATCGAATGAAAAGTCTTTTGTTCATTAAAGAAAATATCGAAGAAACAACAAAGTATATGCTGTTTTTTGATAATTGTAAACAAAGAGAAGAAACCTTCCAGTTTCATGTTGATAGAGCGCATCCTTTAGTGATAAAATTATCACACTAGAACACATAGACTACAACTTGGCAATTACTAAAAATGGTGACAAGTTCCTTCGAACAATGTAGTGTAGTCCACCAAAAATAAATGGAGCTAGGTGTTTTGAAATATCCCTCCTCCTTTCAACACCACTTTGCAAATGCGCCTCTTGGCATGCTGCTGGTTGGGGGATGAAGTCCCCTTGGCTGCCAAGTGTCCTTAGGGGCCAACAGGAACTCCTGTTACCTCCAGCAAGCCCCCACATAGTGGGATTGCTGAGAGGTCGTCAGAGCCACTCCCCCTTTTGCCAAAACCCTCTGCAAGCATGGCTCTTGGCGTACTGCTGGTGGGGGGATGAGGTCCCCATGCCTCTTAAGGGCCTCGGGACTAAAGTGGACTTCATCCCCCAAGCACCAGTGCACCAGGCGGCGCGTTTGCAGAGTGGTGCAGAAAGGGGGCATGGCTTCTGGCGACCTCTAAATAATTGAGTTGTGTGGGTCCTACTGGAGGTTATAAGAGGGCTATTTGGCCCCCAGTACCCTCAAGAGCCAATGGAACTTCATCCCCCAACTAGTAGTGTGCCAGAAGGCGCTTTTGCGGAGTGGTGGCGAAAGGGGGCATAGCCACCATAAACCTCTCAGCAAACCCACAGTGTGGGACTTGCTGGAGGTAACAGGAGGGGTATTTGGCCCCCAAGGACCCTCTAATAGCCAAGAGGACTTCATCCCCCTAGTAGTGCCCCAGGAGGCGCGTTTGCAGAGTGGTGAAGGAAGGGAGTGTGGCCTCCTACCAGGTCTTAGCAAGCCTGCTGTGTGGGACTAACTGGAGGGAACAGGAGGGGTAGTTGGCCCTCAAGGAAACCCTTGGGGCCAACTACCCCTCCTGTTACATCCAGTAAGTCCCACACAGAGGGATTAAAAACTGGTCTTTGGAGACCACATCCCCTTTCTCCACCACTCTGCAGACGCAGCTGCTGATGCACTACTGGTTGGGGGATAAAGTCCACTTTACTCCTGAGGCACCTTTGGGGGCCAAGAAGCCCTCCTGGTACCTCCTGTAAGTCCTACACAGTGGAATTCCTGTAAGATATCAGAGGCCCTGCCCCCTTTCTCCACCACTCTGCAAACATGACTACTACTTTAAAAAACATAGACGTTCACTGAAAGAACCAAAAGTTACAGGGGCGTTATAGTTAGGAAATAGAATTTAAAAAACATTAGAAATTCACTGAAAAAAACAAAGGTTACAGGGACGTTACAGTTAGGCTGACCTTTCACTCGTACAAAACCGGTGAGATTCAGCCGTTCTAGTTAGCTATAACTATAACTCATGGGCCCGCAATACACTGCTTATGACCTCATATATTACATCACTCATGACATGATAAGAGGAGTCCCTGATGCCATCTCAAATGACATCACTGATTACATCATCCACAGAATCTCTGATTCATCCACTCACCCCATATAGCCTTTCATACACCCACTCCAACTACCAGCCTACCATCCTCAAAACCATTGACACACCCATACCAGTACTTACACACCCACTTAATGATTCATAGGTCTACACAAATATCTACTCAGTCACCCATACAGCCACCCGTACACCAACTCAGTCACTAATGCAGCCACTGATGTATCAACTCATACTCACACACTGTCAGTCACCCATAGAGCTACTGACTCACTTTAAAAATGTCAATCACACAGCCATTTACTCAGCTATACAGTTATATACACACCCACTCACTTATTCATACAGATACTAACACATACTTACTCACCTGTGCAGTCACTGACACAAGCACACACTCACCCATATAGCCACTATCGCAATCCCTTACTCACAGTCATTCCTATACGCCAACACTCACCTATACAGCCTTTTACATATCCAGTTATTCACCCACATACAACTGACACACCCATTCACTCACCGATACAGACATACACACATGTACAGCCCTTCACTTACGCACTCACTAACCCATACAGCCACTTCTCACTCATCCATGCAGGCAGTCACACACCCTCTCACCCACCCACACAGGCACTCATACATGTACTCAGACAACCAATCAATCACCCTTCCAGCCACTCACCAACCCATACAGCCACTTAGACACTATCTGACAGACTGATACAAAGATTCTAGTCACTCACCTCTACATTCACTGAGACACCTAATCAGTCACTTATACAGTCAGTCACACACCCTTTGAATCCTCCATACTGGCACTCATACACCCACTGATTCACCAAAACACCTTGGTGTACATATGTTTAAGACTCAAACTTTTTAAAAACACTCAGTCACTGGATGATGTCATCAGCGATGTCACTGACCATGTCATGAGTGATGTAATATGTGAGATTATAAGCAGTGCATTGTGGGCTGCGAGTTATAGTTAGTGCAGCTAACTATAATTGCTGAATTTCACTGGTTTTGTACGAGTGAAATGTCAGCCTAACTATAACATCCCTGCAACCTTTGTATTTTTTAGTGAATTTCTAAGTTTTTTTAATTGTATTTCCTAACTATAACGTCCCAGTAACATTTGCTTTTTTAGGTCTCGGGACCGTAGCAGTGGGCGGATCCCGAGATTTAATGATTCTTAGAGGGGGCTTGGAACCCGCCCCTCTTCTCCATTGGCTGGCCTAGTAAATAATGGCCAGCCATTGGAGGAGAGGGACGTCACTCCCCTTAAGCCCCGTCTTTTTCGGATTCGGGGGCGTGTTTTTTAAGGTTCTTTCTACCTGTGACGTCATCCGTCACTCAAACCTAAAAACACGCCCCCGAATGTGAAAAAGACCGTGCTTTCTCCGAGGCATTTCTGCTTTGCCTCGGAGAAACATGGTGGTGGTTTCCGGAGCTGCTCGGCTCCTCTGGCGTCCCCCCCTTCCCTCGGCCCGCAGACCTCCACCGTCCCACTCTCACCCCCCCTTCCCTCTGCCCGCAGCTCTCCTTAGGCATGCCTCGCTCCCTCTGCCCGCAGCCCTCCTCCGTCCCGCTCTCATTTAGGACTTGTTATTTCTGCCTCACAATGTCATCGTTGCCGTTTCCTTCTGGAGCTGCTCGGCTCCTCTGGCGTCCTCCCCCTTCCCTCGGCCCGCAGCCCTCCACCATCCCACTCTCGCCCCCCTTCCCTCGGCCCGCAGCCTCCACCGTCCCACTCTCGCCCCCCCCTTCCCTCTGCCCGCAGCCCTCCTCCGTCCCGCTCTCGTTTAGGACTTGTTATTATTTCTGCCTCACAATGTCATCGTTGCTGTTTCGCCACTTGCTTGACCATCCCCTCGCTCTTCTCCTGTGTCGTTGCTCGCCTGTTATTGCCCCGTCCCCCACGTCATCGCTCAGCAGTTGTTGTTCGTTCCCTGTCCTCCTCCCACATAGTTGCTTGCTTGTTTTAATTGCCCCGTCCCTACTGTAGCAAAGCTTGACCTTCCTGGCTGGATTAACTGAGCGTGATTTTATTTAAGGTAGTCCGTGAAAGATTCAAACAAGAACAACCAGATGTACTTTTGAGTTTTTTCCACTAATCGCTTTACTGCTGCCCTTAGTTATTGACATTAGCTTACTATTCAAGTCAGTATAAGGTGCTGTTTAAGATTCTCTGCATTTTTAAAAGAGCTGTGTGGAAAGTAAAAACGATATCTCTCTTTGGCACATCTCAAACATAACACAAAGATCAATCCCATTCCTGTATAAAGCCAGCTAGCTGGTAACACACATGCACTACCTCTTTAACCATGCACTAAAAGAAACCAACAACATTTCTACCTCCATAAATTTCACAAGTACCTTAAGAAGAAGAGATAGAAGGGCCATATTCAACTGAAGGATAAAACGTCTAAGATTAGTTGTGCAGATGGCAACAGCACATATGGAAACTTCATATACATGTTTCCCCCCCCATACAGCATAGTGTGAGGTTCCCACCACAACCATTTACATTTACAGGCAGAAAACGTACTAAAGCTGGGCCACTTCATCCGATGACATCCTAAATGATGAGACGTTCAGAGCGAGCGCTGCGAGAGGTTGAACAACATTTCAAACAAGGGTTTCATTTCCAGCTTTTCAAGCCCCTGGCTACAAAGGGTTAGAACGATTTTATTTCTGGACAAAATTGAAGGTTAGGTCCACATAATCAAGCGTAATTTCTAGGATAAAGAAGAACCTGGATTATGTTTTCACTCAATTTTACAACTCTCATTTTTTCCATATATGCATGTTTTTACTTTTTTGGTTGTTAGTTAGGGATTTGTCATGCTCAAACGTCTTGCGAGCAAAGAAATCTACTAAACCTTCGAGTTTTGCAGCAATGGTATGACTGAAAAGCCAGAAGCTGGCAGCAGTGACTGGGGAATGGAAAAAACTAAAACTGTGGTAAAGCCAATAGGTCTCAACTAAGCGAGAGTTATTGACTTTGTCAATGTTTTGTTTAGCCATGTTGTACAGCGGTGCACCTGCTGTGCACCATGACGGAAGGTAAAGGAAAAGAAAGTGCTTTGGTGCAACCATCGCTAACTGCCTCATACTAATTGTTTTACTGATGTAAGAAGGCTCTCACCCCTTCACTAAGCGAAGCTAGATTTTTTTTTAATTCATGTACTATTGACTGTAAAATTATGCAAAGTATTACCTAATGCCTACATAACTTTACAATTCTGGGTTCAAAACATTAAACGCCTCTTAGATTACAGATTAATACTTCAGTAGGCATATAATGATCTATTAGTCACTTTGTAATTTGCTTGTGAATAGTTTTCAAAATGTGCTGACGGGTCACCTTCGCATTCGACTTTTATACAGCTGCACCAAGCAACCTAGAAGTCAAGCATATATGGACTGGAATTATTTGGAAAATACAATTGCTTGTCAGAGCTAACCATCTATTTCAGAGAAAATACTTCTTGTAAAACATAATAAATCGATGTTTGCTTCAATTTATATTGCTCTTCTGGTCTTTAGAAGTTTTGTAAATAATTGGTGTTCGTATCACCAAATATAATGGTACCAATTTAGTAAGCTGGGAAGGAGTTGGCCATGCGGAAATTGAACTCCTGATTTACAGATCACAGAATATAACAGCGATGAGCATTTAATTCAGAGACCAACCAAATAATATGTAAACTACATCATAGCATATTCCTGTGTAAACAGCAGAGTAGTACAAAATGATTGAGCCCTAATCTTCGAAATTTAGTGAGGGGCCACCAAAATTTCATTTAGCGTGGTTGCTTCACCTGTACACAAGTCTTGAGCCAAGTGTGGGGCCTCTGATTGGTGGGCACTGCTTGTGTTATTGTGGGCACTGCTTGTGTTATGCTCATGTTTGTAAAGTTAAGTAGGTCCAGTTCGAAGTATTTAAATTTTTTGAGAAGCATTACCTGAAACTTGAGGACATGTTAACCCCTCATGGACATTAATTCTACAAATAGTGTAATCTTTTCAGCAAGATTATTTTAGTTCTGTAGTAGGGGATCTCTGTGTATAGTCATAATCTAGTGAATAGTCCCGCCCATGTGCGTGGACCCCGGCAATCAAAAATAATCTCTTAAGTTGTCAAAAAAATTGCAGAACTGCAAAGACACTTAAGAGAAAATTTAAAGACAAATAATGCAGCCTATATCCACAGGCTACACTGTCCAGTACTTCAACTAGAAATTCCACCAAAAATCCACAAACAGCAAAGCCTGTCCAGATTTCCCTTGCTTTTACTGCAAAAACCCCTCAGAAATGATAGAGAGGAAGGCCTGGACAGACAAGCCCCATAGGCTGCCATTATGTGGCTTAAACAGGATACTGTGCCTTTAAGGAAACCTTCTAGAACCTTCTCCCAGTATCCCAGAATGCATAGCAGGTCCCACTGACTTCAGTTCTTTTTTCCGGCTCCTGCTTACAGGACCCTGGCATTGAGCTCTCCCTTGTTTCAAGGGTTTATTGCATGTTTTGGCACTTTTTGTATTCTAAAAGTGTTGCAGTTTACTCTCTTGGTTTTCTCTTCTCTTCTGTGTGCTGCTTCAGGTGTTTTAGGGCTCTAAAATGCCTGGACTCTTTGTGAAGTGTCCAGCATGTGAGAGGAAGAAGGCCAGAGGTGATCCACATGATGTCTGCCTCGTCTGCCTCCCTGAAGATCATGTCCCTGAGGAGTGTGTCATCTGCCAGCAGTTTACAGCTCTCACTCTGAAGGAAAGGGCGAAGATCAGGCTGTCTGGCCTTGAGGAGAGGCGCCTGCAGGCTGCAGGTGGGTCTGGGCAGTCAGGGAAGGTTCCCTCTGCCTCTGCTGAGGCCTCTGGGGGGCTCCCCAGAGGCAGGAAGCCCAGCAAGCGATCCCGGTCTCCGTCGACGTCAATAGCGTCGACGACGACGTCGAGAGGGATGACGGCGGTGTGCTCCCCTTCTCCCCGGGGCTCCGGGTCGAGACATCGGGACGACTCGACGTCGAAGCCACCGCGGACGAAGCCGCCGTCGACGTCGTCTTCGTCGTCGACGTCGAGGGCTTCGCGCCGACGTCATGGACGGAGCAGGCATCGGCGCTCGCCGTCGAGGCGACACCGCCGGTCGACGTCGAGGGGATCCTCGACGTCGAGAGCATCCAGACGACGGCGGCGACACTCGTCGTCGAGGAAGGACCGTTCGACGTCGCGGAGGCGTGCGACGTCGCGGAGGAAGAGGTCGACGTCGAGGGGTCGGCGTTTGACGTCGCGGAGGCGGCGTTCGACGCTGGAGTCAAGGAAACGTCCTTCGACGCCGGAAAAGCGACGCTCGACGTCGAGCAGGCGGAGGTCGACGTCTGGGAGTCGATCAGGATCTCCGAAGCGTCGCAAGAGGGATTCTAGTCCCAGGAGTCACACGGCTTCCAGTGGGGGACGCAAGAGGAAGCGGTCTCCGGCTGAAGGGGCGGGCTCTCAGCCCTCTTCGCCTAAGGGATCACAGGGCACGGTGTACTCTGCGGTGTACACTCCTTCTCGGCCTCGGTCGACGCATACACCTGTTCCTAAGGCGGTCACTCCTCCTCCTCCTCCTCTGCCTCAAGAGGATCCTCCGACACTGCCTCCACTTCCAGCGGACGACCCGCCGCCACCGGTCCCTCCGCGTGGGCCGACACCGCAGCCGGAAGTTCCTCCGTCGAGGTCCACTTCGCTGCCGTTTTTGCCTGTGCCTCCTAAGGGGACCCCTAAACCTGCACCCAAGGAGGCTCCGAGGAAGACTCCACCACGGAAACCGGTGGGGAGGCCAAGGA
The DNA here is from genome assembly GCF_964261635.1 of Lissotriton helveticus. Lineage (NCBI taxonomy): Eukaryota > Metazoa > Chordata > Amphibia > Caudata > Salamandridae > Lissotriton > Lissotriton helveticus. The sequence goes on along the minus strand of NC_136067.1, from coordinate 689,920,659 downwards.
CTGGCAGGTCTCGCTCTCGCTCTCGCTCTGGGAGGCGGGACAGGTCGCGACACAGATCGTCCACGCGGTCGAGACGCCGCCATAGGAGGCGCGAGTCTCGCTCCCGCACGGGATCCTCTGGCTCCAGGGAGCGTTCTCCTACCCTGTCGGGATCACCGGATACGAGGGTGTCCCCAATTGATGACCTGGTGGCGTTCCAGGATGTCCTCTTGAGGGGCGCTGCGAAGCTGGGCATACCCCTGACAGTGCCCACGCCGAAGACGTCCGTGATCTTTGAGACGTTGCACCAAAAACACTCGTCTCGCCCTCTCCTTCCTCTGGTACCGGGCCTGGAGGAACCGGCTATGGACCTTTTCCTCACCCCAGCGGTGACAAAGGCGGCGCCATCTAGGTTGCTGAGGAAGTACCGGGCCCCGGATTCGGATCCGGCTTTTCTGAGAGCGGAACCCCCTCCGGACTCCGTCATTGTGACGGCGGCACGCAAACAACATGCCTCCGCTCCGTCATCCACGGTCCCCCCGGATAAGGACTCCAGGTGGATGGATTCGGCAGGGAGAAAGGTCTGTGGAACAGCCGCCACCTCCATGAAGGCTGCGAGTGCCACGGCGCTGTTGGGTCGGTACGCCCGCGCCCTCTGGGACTCCCTTGAGCGTTTTGCGGAGCACTTGCCTCGTGAACAGCGTGAGGATTTTCAGGAAGTGCTGAGTGAAGAGATGCTGGTGGCCAACCAGATCATCAGTGCGGCAGCGGACTCTTCCCTGTTGGCTGCTCATGGGTTTTGCCATGGGGTCAACCAGAGGCGTCACGCCTGGCTCCGTCTTACGTCCCTGAAACCGGACGCGCAGCAGAGGGTGGCCAACCTGCCGTTCTCCGGCAAGTCTCTTTTTGGGCAGCATGCGGACGACGAGATGGCCCGCATGAAAGCGGAGGCCGAGACGCTCACGGCGGTGGGCCTCGAGAAGCCTAAGGAGACGAAGAAGCCGTACCGCCCTTTCCAACGGCGGTCCGGTGGACAGGGCCGTGGACGTGGCCAGGCTTCGGGACATTCGCAACAGCAACAGCAGTTCCGTAAGCCGTTCCAGAAGCGCCAGAGGGGCAGGGGAGGCCAGCAGTCGGCTCCGGCGCCCAAGGGCCAGGCTGGGTCTAGGCCCTAGGAACTTACTTCCCCCGGATCCGTTACCCACTCCGGTAGGGGGAAGCATCCAATTTTTTCCGGCAGAGTGGAGAAAAATTACTCAGGACAAGTGGGTGCTGAATATTGTTTGCAATGGATACAGTCTTCGGTTCACCAGCCCGCCTCCATCGATTCCTCCGGTCAGCTCGCGATTTCAGCTGCTAGAGCTCCAGGTGGAGGCCGATACCCTGTTAAGGAAAAGGGCGATAGAAGACGTGCCTCTGTCCCAGAGAGGAAGAGGCCTGTACTCCCGGTTCTTCCTGGTTCGCAAGAAGGACAAGAACGAGTTCAGGCCCATTCTGGACTTGCGACAGGCAAACAAGTGGATTCGCAGGGAAAAGTTTCGCATGCTGTCGTTGCATCAGATTTATCCTCAGTTGCAACAGGGGGACTGGCTCTGTGCCATAGACCTACAGGATGCATACTTCCATGTGCCCATTGCACGCAAGCACAGGAAGTTCCTGCGGTTCCAAGTCGGCACCAATCACTATCAATACACAGTACTCCCATTCGGACTGAAGTCTGCGCCGAGAACGTTCTCGAAGTGCATGGCGGTGGTGGCAGCGCACCTGCGGAAGAACAAGGTGTTTGTCTACCCGTACCTGGACGATTGGTTGATCAAGGCATCCTCCTTCTCGGAAGCGCGAGCACACTTCCAGAAGACGTGCGTTCTCTTGGACAAGCTGGGGTTGCACATCAACATGGCCAAGTCGGTCCCGACTCCGGTCCAATGCATACAGTACTTGGGAGCCTCCATCGATACGCTGTCAGCAAGCGTGTCTCCTTCGGAAGAGCGACGATTATCTCTCCTTCGGAAGGCTCAGGCTCTTATGTCGACTCCATCTACAACAGTGAGGACGGTGTCTTCTCTACTGGGTTCGATGGCCTCTTGTATCTTCCTGACGCCGCACGCACGACTGCACATGAGACCGCTGCAGGAGTGCTTGGAGGACCAGTGGGATCAGAGGAAAGGATCCTGGGACGACAGGATACGACTGTCTCTGCATGCTCTTCAGTCTCTGAAGTGGTGGTGTTCGGCGGAGAATCTCCTCAGAGGGGTTCCTTTTCACAAGGACATTCCCACGCAGACTGTTGTGACGGATGCTTCTCTCCTGGGATGGGGAGCGCACTCCGGGACTCTGCAGATTCAGGGAACGTGGTCTCCGGTGGAGGCCACTTATCACATCAACTTCCTGGAACTCAGAGCTGTTCACTTGGCACTGAAGGCCTTTCTTCCGTCCTTCCAGACCAGCTCCCTGCTTGTGCAAACGGACAACACTACCACGATGTACTACCTCAACAAGCAGGGGGGCTCGAGATCTCGCACTCTGTCACAGGAGGCGCAGGCGATCTGGCACTGGCTCCTGGCCAGAGGACTGACGATAACGGCTACCCATCTGCCAGGTGTGCAGAATGTTCAGGCGGACGAACTCAGCAGACTCATTCAGGAAAACCACGAATGGGTCATAAACGACGAAGTACTGGGAGAAGTCTTCGCAAGGTGGGGAACTCCAGACGTAGATCTGTTCGCCACCGCCGAAAACAGCAAATGCCGAGACTTCGCCTCCAGGTACTTCCAGCCGGGGTCGCTGGGGAATGCGCTATGGATCAGCTGGTCGAACAGCTTTCTGTACGCTTTTCCACCCATTCCCCTGATTCCGGCGATACTCATCAAGCTGGCCCGGTCCAGGGATCGGATGATTCTCATTGCCCCGGAGTGGCCCAGGCAGTGGTGGTTCACGGACCTGCTTCACCGTTCTCTCCTTCCTCACATTCGGTTGCCGTGCAGGCCGGACCTTCTCACGAAGTTCGGGGGGCGGATGTTACACCCCAGCCTCTCGTCCTTGAGTTTGGCGGCATGGCTCCTGAGATAGTGCAGTATGGACATCTGAATCTGCCCGAAGATTGCATGGACATACTGAAGGAGTCTAAGAGACCTTCCACTAGGACTTCATATGCTTACAAGTGGAAGAGGTTTTGTATCTGGTGCCAGTCTAGGAACCATGACCCTACAACCTGCAAGGAAGATGTCATCCTTCCTTACCTTTTACATGTGGCGCAGTCTGGCCTTAATGTTCATTCCATTAGGGTTCATCTTGCTGCATTGACTGCCTACAGGAAATGCCCTTCACAGACTTCTTTTTTCCAGATCCCTGTGATCAAAGACTTTCTGGAAGGATTGAAGAAGGTGTTCCCTCCTGTCAGGCTGCCCTCGCCTTCATGGGAATTGAATGTGGTGCTGTCCAGATTGATGAAGGAGCCTTTTGAACCCATTCACAAAGCTTCGTTGCAGCACCTGTCCTGGAAGGCGGCGTTCCTCGTGGCCATTACATCGGCCCGCAGGGTGAGTGAAATTCAGGCGTTGTGTTGTACTGAACCTTATACTGTGTTTCATGCTGCTAAGGTTGTGATGCGTACTCACCCTAAATTTCTTCCCAAGGTTATTTCTGATTTTCATGTCAACCAGACCATAACTTTACCTACGTTTTTTCAGAATCCTTCCTCTCCGGCGGAACGATCTTTGCATTCCCTGGATGTTAGGAGGGTGTTGAAATTTTATCTGGATAAGACCAAAGATATTCGTAGGTCAGACCAATTGTTTGTCAATTATGGATCAGTCAGGACGGGTCTTGCTACCTCTAAGCAGTCCATTTCTAGGTGGATTGTGTCCTGCATTCAATTGTGTTACCAAAAAGCTAATAAGACCTTAGGAGGTAAGCCTAAGGCTCATTCCACCAGGGGCAAAGCTGCCACGACAGCCTTGCTCCGTAATGTGCCGATTGCAGAAATCTGCAAGGCCGCCACTTGGAAGTCGGTTCATACCTTTGCTAAGCATTACTGCCTGGACTCTGATGCCAGGGCAGACGCTCAGGTTGGGCAGGCTTCGCTGCGGAATTTGTTCGCACAGTAGTGGCGTTATGTTCTTTCTCCACCGCCGCTTTGGTGTGGGGATGGGCTTGGCATTCTATTCACTAGATTATGACTATACACAGAGATCCCCTACTACAGAAGGAGTAGTTTCTGTTCTGTAACTCCAGTTCTGTAATAGGGGTATCTCTGTTATAGTCATAAGCGCCCCCCCTCCTCCCCGGTGGAGAATTGTTCATGTAAGTAATGCTACAGGTCTGGCGTTTTTTACGCCTTCAAAAAGAACTGAAGTCAGTGGGACCTGCTATGCATTCTGGGATACTGGGAGAAGGTTCTAGAAGGTTTCCTTAAAGGCACAGTATCCTGTTTAAGCCACATAATGGCAGCCTATGGGGCTTGTCTGTCCAGGCCTTCCTCTCTATCATTTCTGAGGGGTTTTTGCAGTAAAAGCAAGGGAAATCTGGACAGGCTTTGCTGTTTGTGGATTTTTGGTGAATGAAACCGTGATTGTAACAGTCCTGCACCCTGTAGAACTTCCAAAGCGGATTGCCGCATTTAAACCACAGAACAACTACTGTTCTATCAACAACTGGGGAGAGGAGTTGGCCTAACGGCTAGGGCGCTCGACCTCGGACCTGGGGATCTGGGTTCGAGTCTCAGTAACTATTCCAAAACCTCCTGTGATTCTGGGCAAATCACTTAATCTCCCCGTGCCTAAAATGAATGTGTGTCCGTCCTCATGTAACGTAACTGGTGCTATGTAAAGCGCTCTGATACCTGATTCGGTTCGGGTCTAGTTCGCGCTATATAAAACTCTGCAAAAAAACCACCAGTTTTAGAAGATAATATTTATTACCTATGGTCGCTGCACCCCGGCTCAGCCAGCGCTGTATTATGGTTCTACACAGGGACCTCTAGTAACATACTGCGATTCTGCACCCTATTCACATCGCGCAGGAGCCTGGCTCTGTATATGCGAACCCTGGGAATGATCAGCAGCTGAGCACACAAGTGGCTATTGTGTCTCTTATTATCTATCGAGGCTTAGGTTTGATTAAGCGTTGTTACGAGTGCTTCTTCGAAAACACAGGGTGTCTCTTTCACACGATTTAAAGCCAGCAATTAAGCCACGATATAATGTGCTGTATGTCGGAGTCATTTTAATGCGTTACAAATGTGCAAGCACTATGCATACAACTAGGCTACGGGTGCATCAGGTAACTACAACATAACATCGCATGCTTTAAAAGTAGCAAACTAAAGTGCACTTAACCTACGCCCAATGTTACGTATTTAGAAATGATTATGCGGGATACTACTACTACAAAGCACTGCAATAGTCGGCGATATTTTGCCTAATGGAACTGACTGCTACACTGCACATTTGTCAACGCAGCGCTAAAGCACGGCTCTACAGGGACCTCTAGTCACAGACTGCGACACTACACCCCGGTTCAGCCAGCGCTAGAGAACGGCTCTAGAGGGACTTCTAGTAACAGACTGCGCTTCTGCAGGAACCTAGCTCTACGGACCTCTAGTCACAGACTGGGACACTGCACCCCGGCTCAGCCAGCGCTGTATTATGGTTCTACACAGGGACCTCTAGTAACAGACTGCGATTCTGCACCCTTTTCACATCGCGCAGGAGCCTTGCTCTACAGGGACCTCTAGTGACGGACTGCGACACTGCACCCCGGTTCAGCCAGAGCTAGAGCACGGCTCTACAGGGACCTCTAGCGACGGACTGCGACACTGCACCCCAGTTCAGCCAGTGCTGGAGCCTGGCTCTACAGGGACCTCTAGAGACGGACTGTGATACTGCACCCCGGTTCACCCAGCGCCAAAGCCTGGATCTTATAACGAACGGCCTCTAGTACTGCACTCTAGTAAACCCATGGAATGTTTCGAGTGACAGCGGGCCTGTAAATTAAAACCTGTGCATACATAACGATAACCCACAAAAATGCAACGGCATCACTTGGGTTAAAGATGTAACACGCCGGAAATAAACAGTAACGACGCTGTGGTAGGCGAAAACAAAGCAAGGAACCAGATTGAATGTTACAGACCACTTTAACGAAAACTTGAGGGGGGACACAATAAAAATAAACAAGCATTGGCAAAACCAATAGGTTTTGCCTACACTAATTCTATTGCGTTTGTTAATGTTTTTTGAATATATATTGCATAGCAGTTGAGTATGGATCACAGCTTCTTTGGAGACGAAGCTCTTCAGCCTATTGCAGTAGTTCCTGAGGTCAATCTCCAGGTGAAGAGGCCGATCAGGGATGCTTCAGATCTCTAGCAGGAGGCCAAAGAATGAAAGGGCACCAGTGTAAAGACCACCGGGCAAAGAGGCAGCAGGAGAGTTCCAAAGCATGGTGTTTTGAAGATGCATAGGTCTCGGGTCACACCATTTGGGTCTAGGTGGGTGGACCAACACACCATCAAGGGAGGCCTACCTTAGGTGGCACAAGCACATCAGTTTCCAAAGGTAGGATGTAACATCACCCTACAATGCCTCGTTGTATGTGCTTGCTCTCCTGCCCCCTCATTGTTTGTGCTTGCTCTCCTGCCCCCTCGTTGGTTGTGCTTGCTCTCCAGCCCCCTCGTTGGTTGTGCTTGCTCTTCTGCCCCCTCGTTGGTGGTGCTTGCTTTCCTGCCCCCTGTTCCCTCGTTGTGATCGTTTTTTCTGGCTTGTGTGGCTCTGTGTGTGTGTGGCTCTCTGTGTGTGTGTTTTGCTCTCTGTGTGTGTGTGTCTCTGTGTGTGTGTGGCTCTATGTGTGTGTGTGTGGGGCTCTGTGTGTGTGTGTGGGGCTCTGTGTGTGTGGGGGGGCTCTGTGTGTTGGGCTCTGTGTGGCTCTGTCTGTGTGTGTGTGGCTCTGTGTGTGTGTGTGTGTGGCTCTGGGTGTGCGTGTGGCTCTGTGTGTGTGTGGCTGTGTGTGTATGTGTGTGTGTGTGGCTCTCTGTGTGTGTGGCTCTGTGTGTGTGTGGCTCTGTGTGTGTGTGGCTCTGTGTGTGTGGCTCTGTGTGTGTGTGTGGCTGTGTGTGTGTGTGTGTGTGTGTGTGTGTGTGTGTGTGTGTGTGTGGCTCTGTGTGTGTGTGGCTCTGTGTGTGTGTGTGGCTGGGTGTGTATGTGTGTGTGTGGCTCTGTGTGTGTGTGTGTGGCTCTGTGTGTGTGTGTGTGGCTCTGTGTGTGTGTGTGTGTGGCTCTGTGTGTGTGTGGCTGTGTGTGTGGCTCTGTGTGGATAGCTTTTTTGTAGGTGGCTCCATGTGTGGGTGGCTCTGTCTGTGTGAGGGTGGCTGGCTCTGTGTAGGTGGCTCTGTGTGTGTGGGTGGCTCTATGTGAATGACTCTGTGTGGGTGGCTCTGTATGTGTGAGGCTCTGTGTGGGTGTAAATGCAATAGGTCATGCATATGCGAGCGATTAAGCTATTGGCATTGTAAATAACAATGCCATTTATTTAACGATTAAGCTATTGGCAATGTAAATGACAATGCTATTTATTTATGATTTAAAAAAATAAAAAATAAAAAATGTCATGAGTAATGCCAATAGCTCTACCTTTAATAATGCCGAGACCATTGCATTGTAAATGCTTGTTTTTAAGTGGAATATATATAATAAAACATGTAATACTTACATTTAATACTTACCTTACTGTTGGGCCTGGCTCTTTTTTCAGGGTTATCCCTAAACTTTGTGCCTTCTTCCTCCTATTTTTTATGACATGTGTTTGTTGGCTCTAGGACTCTGGGTCCTTTATCACTGCTAATCAGTGCAAAAGTGCATATGCTCTCTGTGTTCATTGTAACCATGATTGGCATATTAGATTTACTGGTAAGTCCCTAGTAAAGTGCACTGTGTGTACCCAGGGCCTGAAAATCAAATGTTACTAGTGGTCCTGCCACGTTCGTTGTGCCAGTTTTAAACTGCCATGTTGACCTGGCACATACACCCCCTTACCAGGCCCAAACATTTCCTTTTATTATATGGGCAGGGTGCAGTGTATGTGAAAGGCAGGACATGTACTGGTGTGTTTTTCTTGTCCTGATAGTGAAATACTGCTAATGTCCTTTTTCATTAGTGCAAGGACTATCTCTCTCGTAGGTTATCATTGGAGCTGCCTTGCAACATCTTGCAAGTGTAGCCTTCAATTGGGAAGATAAAGAGATTTGGAGTTTGGGCTCCCTGATCTCAGGATTAAACATACATGTTCGAGGCATATGGGCTGCAGATGGTACATTTATGAATAGATCGCCATCTGGTGTTGGGCTCGGATAATTGCACTTGTTTTTCTTCTGGAGAAGTCTTTTGTAGTCACAAGACTGGTGACTCCTCCCTTGGGTGATAGTGCGCATGGGCATCGGCTCCATCCTTAGATTGTTTTTTTCCGCCATCGGGTTCGGATGAGGATCGAAGCGCTCCGGATCGACTTCGAGAAAGAAGTTATATTTCGGCGCGTATTCCCTTTCCAATTCGACGGTATTGTTTATCGAGCTTGAGTTCATTTCCATTCCGACGCGCTTCGAAGTCAACGACAAAAAATTTCCAACTCTACGTCGACGACGAGACCGGGAGGCCTATCTCGACGTAGTCCAGCCCGGAGTCCATGGAAAGGACTCCATTCAAAAAATGTCCAACGTGTGGTGCTAAATTCCCACACAAGGACCTACACGAGGTGTGCAACCTCTGTCTATCACCTGACCACGAATCCAGGGACTGTGAAGCCTGTGCGGCTTTCTCCTCCAAGTCGACGATTATAAACTGTCGAGCCCGAAGACACGAGATGTCGAGGATGGAGTCAGATGCAATCCCAGAACTGTTGAGGTCCAACACCCTGAGGAAGAAGAAGATGAGGACGGGTCGGGGTCGGAAGCGGACGAGTCTGAAGTCGAAGAAATCGACGTTCATCAAACCGTGAGTGACGACATCCCTTTACCAAAAAACCGACCCCGATTGGTGTCGACCCCGCCTTCGAGCCCGGTCAGACAACCGAAAAGAGTTTCCGACGCCCCGCCTTCGGGCTCGTCACCGAAACCGAAACACTCGGCCTCCCACTACATCGGAGCCGATAAACGGTCGACATCGACACCGAAGCTCCATACCAAAGAGAGCTCGCACTCGAAACATTCCACTTCGATATCGAAACATGCTTCGACGTCGAAGACTACCTCGACACCGAAAAAATCGGACTCGAGCAAAATCTCGGTGCCGAAAACGCAAAATACCGAGGTACAGAAACAAAGGCACCTTTCGGACCCGAAAACTTCGGTACCGATACAGGAGCAACAAACAGATCCAAAACAAAATACTTTGTTCATTGATCCACAGACTGGCATGGTGGTGACAAAACTACCTAAAAAGAGGAAGACTCAACCATCGGAGGACAAAGCTCCTCCTCCTAAGAAGAGAACAATGGGGACAAATACAACTCCTCCCCTTTCTCCACAACCTATGGACACACCGTCTTCTCCTCTTCCTCATACTCTGCCAGCTATTCCTACACCTTCTACACCACGCCCATCTACACCTCAAACAGATGTAGAACGTGACACAGGGGATGGGGACCTTCCTAGGGATGATAACAATACTATCCCAGAAGACACAGACCCATGAGAGGATTATGACGCAGTGTCTGATAATGATAATGACCCTGACCTGTATCCCTCAAAACCCTCTCCCCCTGATGATAATTCGGGTTTTGCACAATTAATTAATAGGGCAGCAAAATACCACAAGGTAGATTTACATACAGAACCTCAGATAGAAGATTTCCTTTTGGAAACACTACCTGCTGCACAATAATCCTCAGGGACCTTACCTATGCTTAAAGGTCTCCTCACTCATACATCAGACATATTCAGAGACCCAGTGAGGGCTAGGGTATCAAACCCAAGAATTGATAAAAAGTATAAGGCAGCCCCAAAAGACCCAGTATTTATTAAGGGGCAAATGCCTCTGGACTCGTTAGTAGTCTCAAACGCTCCTAAGAGGGCGAATTCACTAACAGCAGGAGAAGCTCCTCCTCCTACACGCAAACTAGGGGCATCTATGGCATTCTTAGGGAACATTCCCTAGATGACATATGCAAAGCAGCAACTTGGTCTACACCGCATACCTTCACAAAACACTACTGTGTTCACGTGCAGGCAACACAACAAGCAAGAGTGGGCCAGGCTGTATTAAAAACTTTATTCCAAACTGTTGCAACAGACACTGGTAACCACCGCTAGGGAGGTAACTGCTGTGTAATCTATTCATAAATGTACCATCTGCAGCCCATATGCCTCGAACGGAATATGCTACTTACCAGTATGCATCTGTTCTTGGCATAGAGGGCTGCAGAGTGGTACATGCCCTCCCGGCCTTCCCGGAAACCTGTGTCTGTTCCAACATTATCTTATTTAGATACACTTACATGGGCATCTCTTTCTGTATTCTATCATACTACTCCATCTAACCCTACTATGGCAAAACAATCTAAGGATGGAGCCGATGCCCATGTGCACTATCACCCAAGGGAGGAGTCACCAGTCTTGTGACTACAAAAGACTTCTCCAGAAGAAAAACAAGTGCAATCATCAGAGCCCAACACCAGATGGCGATCTATTTATAAATGTACCACTCTGCAGCCCTCTATGCCAAGAACAGATGCATACTGGTAAGTAGCATATTCCGTTTTAGTGAATATAGGTTTTTAATTGTGTGTGGACATTTTCTTACTTGACCATTCTGTATATCTGCCTGCCTGTGAAATCCACATCTTGTTTATACTGACAATTAGGCTGTTTGTGCATTCACTCTAGACAGTTACTCAAAGAGAGCTGACTGAGGTGCCCTGTCTTTGTTGAGGGCTTCAGTGCAGTGTTTCCTGTGGGCCCTACACTAGCTTCCCTCAGCTGCCTCGTTGCCTGTAGTTTTCCTCAGTGTTCCCTTTTCTACAAGCAGCAAGGATGAGCGCTGTGAATTGTTGGTGCCAATTTGAAATATTGTGGGAGGTCACCGCAGTACTGCCAGAAAGTGAGGCAGCGCCTCCTTGTGAGAGGATCATCACGCCGAAGTCCCTGACCGAGACTTCCGCCCGTGGCTGCCCTCTCCAACTGCAAGGTATTGTGAACACAGGCCTGCATGATCCCAGCCACTCGGGGGCACTCTTTCTGTGACCCCATATTCCCGAAGACTCACTTGTGATTTGGGATCCCTGGGTGTGGCTGCTCCGAATCTCCCCGTCCTCAGAAGCAGAAATGGCCTAAAGGTGTGAGGGATAAGCCTGAAGCAGTACCGTAAACTCCCGTAAAGGGTGTGCCCGCACTTTGTGTTCCGATCTGTAAGTCTGTGATGGCACATCACCTGCTGTTGAAACGCGCTAGTGCTGCTAGTGGAACTTACTGCACTACGTGGGACAAACTGATTTTTGTTACTTCGAACCCAAGTAGTTCCAACATGTTTCTTTTTCTCTTCTCACATTGACTTCCCAGATACTGTAATTGTTTTGTTAGAAGTGCACTAGCTTCAAGAGTCATCATCCATGCCGTGGGGAGTGTTTATGTAACCCTAAGTACAACTAAAGCATCTTGCTTGAAATAACTGACATCTATACTTATGTATGTTGGATTTTTGTCATTTTGGTCTTATTTGGTTTAGTTAAAAATAGGCTATTTTTCTAAACTGGTGTGGTGTTCATTTGTCGTGTTGTTATTGTGTGTGGTATGTACAAATGCTTTACACATTGCCTCTGAGATAATCGTGACTGCTCGTGCCAAAATATCAAGGGGGGGAACAGGGGTTATCTTATCTGTGTATTCCCTTTAGCCTGGCTAGAAGGTCCCTACTTGGACAGGGTGCAAGCCATTGCCAACTAGAGAATCCCATTTCTAATACTTAAATTATGTTTTTTACTACAGATATGCCTTTACCATTTATGCTTTTACAACGAAATTTGTTGTGAAGGCATCCGTGGTAAAGGTATACTCATTGCAAAAACGTTCGCTGTAAAGGCAGGTGTTGTAAAGATGTTGTTGTAACTTCTTTATTGCAAAGGCATCTCACTATTCAGCCTTCGTTATAAAGGCTCTTTACCCTCTGGGAGTAATGGCTTCATGGCTCTCCCATGCTGGAATGCAAGATTGCAAATGAGACATTAAAAATGTTTGGAGGAACTATAAGGAAACTGTCCAAGAAAAGTTGAAAATGATGGGCTTCAAACTGAAATACTCACTAACTGTAGACGACTTGTCAGTGAAGTGGTTTAAACAAGACAATTGTACCTAACATGATTGAAGAATATCCAACCATTCCTCTGAGAGAAAATCTTCCTACTATTGCATAAGCCATCATCAGCCCCAAACCGATCTAGTGTAATAATGTTTACTTGCGGATTGGCATCTGCCAAAACTCAGTACAAAGACATCAGTGGTGGTCTGGCTGTCCCCGATCTGGAGGGTTAATGCCTTCTTGTACAAAGTTAAGAATAATGGTCTGTGATACACCAGTATTTGAAAATGTCTTAGATATTGATGAACCACTGCCTCACGCTGTCCTGTTAAATACATGTCTTAGGCCAGGAGGCGCAAGAAGAAATTGGATGCTCTCTTTGCACAACAAACTGCCTCCATTTTGTCAGTCTCAGAAAGTCTGCCCTCGTAGGTCATATTCTTTGTAGCTAAGATACCTGGAAGAATATATCACTTTACAACGCATGCAATTACAACGCATGCTTTTACAACGCAGTCTTTACATCGCAACAACTATTACATTGCATGCTTTTAAAATGCATGCCATTACAACGCATTTTTAAATCTACCATTACAATGCATTCCAATGCAACGCATACCATTACAACCCTAATACTTTTAGGGCAACAGTAGGGTAAGTGTTGGATAGTGTAGGGGTAAAAATTTAGTATTCCCACTCCAGTGAGTGCAACAGTAGGGTAAGTGTTGGATAGTGTAGAGGGTAAAAATTACCAAGTGTTGGATAGTGTAGGGGTACAAATTACTATTCCCACTCCAGGGAGTGTAACATTAGGGAAAGTGTTGAATAGATTAGGGGTAAAAATTACTATTCCCATGTACCCCAAAACCCATACCCACCCGAATACAGAAAAAATCTCCATTACTTGCCTAATAATGCGTTGCAATGGAATGCGTTGTAATTGTAGGCTTTGTAATGGCATATGTTGTAGTGACATGCGTTATAATGGCATGCATTGTAATGGCACGCGATGTAAAGGCAGTTGCGTTGTAACAGTTGTGTTGTAAAGGTAGGTCGTTGTAATGACTGCGTTGTAATGGATGTTTATAGAGATTATATTTGAGGTGACGTTTGAAAAGGCACGTGCTATTGATGGTGTTGTACATGGGTGACCAGTTCTCATGGACTCCATTGTCACATTGGCGGAGCTCAGAACAAGAGATCTGCTAACTGCTCTGGTAATCGTATACGTTACAGATTGCATATCTCTTTGGAGGCTATATTTTCATGTTTTAAACCCCCCATCCCTATTTCTTCACTGAAGGTGTGTCTTAGTGATACTGATAATTGGAAGTGTTGGATGTTAAAAATTGTATGGTATGATAAACGAGAAAAGGATTATTGGCCAGCCAGGCCCAATGGAGTTGAGAAAGGGTACTGAAGCCTCACAGATGAACGTGGAAAACATGCAAGCAGATTAAGTGGATATTCCTGATTTAAACATGTAAATATAAGGTTTAAATGGTTACATCAAATTTAATTATTACCTATATAACTATCCAAGATAAACTCAGCACATATATCCCAAGTAATTTACATTGGATGCAGGGGTTCTGCATCTCGAATGTTCCTTTTACTCAAGAGTAGTTCTTTTGGGTACAAGTAAGATAAGGTAGAATACACAACCGGTGAAAAACTATAATTGATGCAGAAGACGGGCATCAAGTGTTTGTGAAGATTAAGTTTACTGCAATGCTAAATAGAAAGTATACCCTATTAAGATTCGGTCAAGATTGCGTTCTGTGTTATCACATATTAACATATAATCACATTTTTGCCTAGACCTCGCCAAGTGTTATCAGTAGATAAATATCACCTCATGTTACAAATAACACCCAGAAATATTACTTTGCCATCATTTAGTAAAAAAAACAATTCGCCCAGCATTCCGAAGCTTTCTGTGAAATATGCCCCCATGATTCAGTAATGTGTAGAACCTCTTTAAGCTGCAATAACCTTTTGTAATGTGTAGGACCCCCTTCAGTAGGAATCATTTTAGTAAACGTTTCTTTTAAGAATTCCCGATTCTCCCGCATCGCCTGTGATGTTTGAGGGCATTGGTTTATGCAGAAACCTCTGTAGGTCATGCTTGACCCTAGTCTATATAGCGATTATGGCAATATTTCAGCGTGCATACAGCAACATGTCACTTGCTTCCGAGTAAAGTACCTCAGAGTAGCATATAAAAATCATCTGAGCCCAATAAGCGGACCCATAGTTTTGATCTTAAATCACCTAATTTTAAAATACAGCCACTTGTTTTGCATCCTTCAGCCATCCTTGAAGGCTAAGCAGAAGATAAATAATGCCTCTGCCCTGGCTGCTTTTGAGGAGCTTCGCCTAATGCCACGTGAACTACCTCTAGCAGAATAAAATGTGGTTACATGTTCTCCATATTTGCATTGCGCACTGGTTATAAAGTGTCAACATCGTGAGAATCTTTGCTGAAAATTTGGGGTTTTCATGTAGACCTGTTAGAGGGGCAATCATCTTGTCACAGAAATTTCGTTTTTAGGTCAAGCCTGGGGAGCGCATTCGCTGGACAGCAATTGTGCTGCTAATGCGCTGCTCTTCGGCATGCTGTATTGGAGTAGGCACTTGAAGCGCCACCCACTCTCTGCCCATCTTAGTTATTGGCTTGTGTCATTGCCCTTCGTAAATGCTGGCTTCTGATTTGTACATAAGCTTGTTAGTCCCTCCTTAATGCCGCCTTGTCTTCATTTGTAACCTCCCATGAGGACTGGCCCTTTTACTTTGGTTGTTACACGGTCTGCTTTATAAGTTGGTGAGCACTATTTTCTTTATTGCTCTGCCCCTATTCCACCCATGACCTCGCAGCATCCGCTCACTTTATTTTATATGTAATGTATTTATTCAAATTACAGCGTGGACCGCTTCAACTATAGCAACCACTCTTATTTAATGTACGCGCAATCCGCGTTCACTTTAGCGTCCGTGCTTACTTAATTATTATTTCATTACAAGCAGCGCGCTTTCACTTTAGCAGACGTGCTATAGAACCTTTCGAAATTATTTTCTTTTTTTACACTTGGGGTGGAAGTGCCACATGTGCTTTTAATTTAATGTTGCCGGCGCTGGCGCTGCTTTGTTTAGACGCTGCTCACTGTAACCTGAATATGCGGGCAGCGCCTAAAAAAGGAAGCGTGCCCACCATTAAAGTGGTCTCGTATTCGCGAAAGTTTGAGCAATTGGCATTAAAAATACTAATGCCTTTTACATATGTGTTCCTTTTAACAACACATAAATAAAAGGCATTGTCATTTACAGTGCCCATAGCTTAAACGCACGCATATGCAAGATCTATTGCAGTGAAAATGCTTGTTAGTTTTGACAGCAGTAGGTTATTGCCAGTGCTGATGCATACCTGCCCAGTACTGTAGTGAAGGTGATCTGTTTTGTCCACGTCTTAAGAGCATTTCTTCGGTTGTGCCAGAGGCAAGTGAATGAAAAAAGACAATTTGTTATCATTTTGCTATTTTATTGACATCTCAGATCGTAAATTTACTTTTCTTTCTTCGCAGCTAAAGTCAGCTTTTGCCAGATCTCATGAAACACCAAATAAGCAAATAATCATAATAAAGAGAGCGAGGGAGGCTTTGCTTCTGATTCTTTGTTGATATTCTTCTTCATAGCAAAACCAAAGGGGATGATGGACGGAGTGTTGAACTTTGCAAGCACTCACCCCCAGTCAACTGATCTGTGTTTAATCCATCATCATTCTTTAGCTCACTCCGCCACCCCAGTTCAGACATAGTCATATGCAAATCAGTCTGACCCTGTGCCTCGTGGGAACAGTCCAGCCAGAACTGCCAAGCCATGTCTTCCCTGGACCGGAAACAAGCATCCTGGGACCGGTTTCTGGCTAATCAGCTGTCATCAGCCAGGCTAGCTTGAATCCAGTGGCAAAGTGAGAAAGGGACCCACATCTGGGCATACCCTCCCAATTTAGGGCGAACAAAGCAAAACCAAAGGAGATGATGGGGGGAGTGTTGAACATTGCAAGCACTCACCCCCAGTCAACTGATCTGGGTTGAATCCATCATCATTCTTTAGCTCACTCCGCCACCCCAGTTCAGACATGGCCATATCCAAATCAGTCTGACCCTGTGCCTCATGGGAACAGTCCAGCCCGACTGCCCCGGGCCCTATCCATTGGGGACCGTGGAGGGACCCCAATTCCCCCACGGTCCCGCCGGCTCCCCGTCTCCTGTGGGTCCTAGCATTGCTTTTCCACTAGGGGAGCTGCTGACATGCAGCTGCCCATATGGAAAAGCAATTCTGCTTTGCTTCATTGAAGCGAGAGCAGGTTTCCCGCCCTGTCATTGCAATCAGCAGTGTCCCGGGGTGGGCACCATGGGACACTGTAGGAGCCGGCCCTGGGGGGGTGGCGGTCCTCGGGGCCATCGAAGGCTCCAGAAGGGGGGGCCACTTGGCCCCCATCCCAACAATTGCAAAGCCCCGGGGAGGTGGTGGTGGCCGGGGGGCCGCTACGGACCCCCAAATTTGAATATTAGTGCCCCAGGGAGGTAGCGGTCCCTGGGGTGTGTGGGGGGCTCAAGCCCCCACACAGGTGTTATTTAAAAAATAAAAGCCCCGGGAGGTGGCGGTCCCCGGGGCAGCGGGTGGGCACACTGCCTCCGCAAATGTATTAATGAAAGCCCCGGGGTGGCGGTCCCCGGGGCTGCCGGAGCCTCCCTGGGCCCCCGCTATTACATTTTGACAGGCCCCCGGGATTTGGCCCACCCAGGGGCTAAATAATAACGAAGCGCGGGAGCCCGCACTTCTTTTTTTTTTTTCTAGCCGAAATTTGCGCTGGGTGCACGAATCTCGCCGATTTCTTTTTTTTTTTTTTTTAAATGTTAATGCTTTTTTCGGCCCTGGAGGTCCCTGTGGGACCCCTGAGCAGGCCTAGGGGGTCAGGGTGTTTCTACCTTGCCTCCTTTTCATTTTTTTCACCATTGTTTCCCTGTTTTCTTGTGCCTCTGTTACTGAGGCACAAGATGGCTGCCAACACTTCCTGGTTTGGAGTGTTGACAGCCAATAAGAATAAAGCTTGTGGTTGGGAGGGTCCGTGGATCCTCCGTGCCTCTAAATATCTAAACTTTTATTTTTTGATTTTCTCAGCAACTACTGAATGGATTTACACCATTTTAAATTTGGTGTAATTCCGTTCAGCAGTTTCGGCTATAACAGTATCTAACGTTTCCTATGGGAAATTGATTTTCCGACCTCTATTTTTTAAATTTCCCAGGAACTACTGAACAGATTTACGCCATTTAAAAAAAAAAGGTCTCTTTCTGAACCAAGGACTACCTTTTTGCCAAATTTGGTGTAATTCTGTTCAGCAGTTCGGGCTGTAGCCGTCTCTAAAGTTTCCTATAGAAATTAACAAGGAGAAAACACGTTTTGGAACCCCCCTTTTTTCTCGGCTCCCGCTTGCCGAATCACCCTAAAACTTTCAAGATAGGAGCTGACTGGAGCGCCCCACTAGTTTTGAAAATGTTGCGATGATTCGTCAACTGGCGCCAAAGCAATTGGGAAAAGAAAAAATGCTTTTTGAATAGAAACAAGGTCCTAACTATAACTACCTAGTGGCGACCGCCAGTAGGTAATATATATTACACTACCACCCTTATCCTACCCTTATTTTATTGAACTGCGCCTACTTGCTGTTGCACAATTTTATCCAAGAGTACAGTCCATAGTTTCAAGGTTGTGGATCTTAAAACATGCCCAAATTCAAAAGGGCATTTTTGAGGCTGCTGTGTAAGCCACCAAACAATATTTCATGTTGCAGTCTCCCCACGAAATTAGGTGTAGAACTTCTAGCACTTGAAAGAAAGAAAATGTCCCTTCCAATCAGATTGAGTATTTTGAACTTAAACGTTACACACCTACGCATAGTGTTAAATGAAGCATTCATTATTTTATTGTTTCCATGATCCAAATATTGTCTCCGCTTTTGAGGTTTGAATGAACTCAGAGAATTACGTGAACTTTAGTGTAATTGTATACATAGTCAAGGTGTTTCAGTGCACAAGAACATTCAGTAGTATGGTCTGAATCCTAATCCACCCCAATGAAATTCATAAAGGAAGCCGTCTGTACATCTGAAAGCAACCTCCCAAATTTTTATATGATAAAACCTGGTTGGCACACAGCTGGCCTTACGAGGAAATCAGCGTCCGATGGAAACAGCACCTGTTTTATCAAATTCCTCTGTGTGTACATCGGAGTTTAAAAAAAATATTCGAAGAACGAACATTTCCAGTCTAATATTTTGTCTTTTTTGTGATTGGAGTAGTGTGTCGAGTAATTGCGTTAATCTTTTTAATTTCTTTGTTATAGAGAGAAGAAGAACCTGGAATGCTTGCTAAAGGTAAATATCCCACCCTCTTAAGAGACGACACAGTTTGTTTTGATATGTGTGGGGTTTTCCATTGTCTGTTCAGTTAGTCATTACGTTTTTCTGAAATGATAATTAGTGCGCATTGAAACCCGCATTATGAGTTGTGTTTTTTCACTCAGGCACATAACCCCGGGTGAAATTCTGCAGCTCGCATTTCTGAGTCTCTGTAGGCCCGAATGATTAGGGTCCGTAATTTTGGCCGTCTGTCCGTTGTCCGTGAAGGATTCTTTAACGGACGCCATTTGTCAGTAATTTTAACCAGGCACAGCTTCCACCCACCTCCCTTCTTGACACCGATGCTGTTCCAAAGCTCAGATACCCAGCAACATTGGAGAGGCACAGCGGATGCAACCCTCACATCTTCAGCCCTTGATGAGCTGTTAAGAGGTGCTTGAAGGTGACAGAGGGGGGCTGCAGCTTCAGGAGCAGGGGCATCTATTCAGATGCAAACAGCCCTGAATGCGTCATGTCTCTGCAATTTAGAGGGGGCCTCACACATTCCATTTCTACCCAGGGCCCCAAACATCCTAGACTTGGGCAGATTACACAGAGGCAGCACGTGGTTCATTAATTACTGTCACTAAATTGTAAGCAAATCTCGGTTCTTCAAACATGCAGTCTATAATGTAATAAAATTAAGAAATGGCACAATCACACCCACACTGATTAACAAAGTATGGAGGACAATCAGTTAAACCAGTTCTCTTAGAGTATCTCCTGTAAGTACTGTACATCAAAGTGGGGGATGGCATTTTGGACAGAGAGCCTGTCATCTCCTTGTCTTGTGCAGGAGGGGGTGAGGAGCCCAAAATGATACTAGAATACTGCATGCCCACCCCTTTGTCCACCCTGGTGGATCCTGTTCCCCCTCCTGTGATGGCTCCTGCCCCCCCTCCCCTCCACCTGTAATGGCTCTTGTCCCCCCCTGTGAATGCTTCTGTCCCCCCACTGTGGTGGATCCTGTCCCCCTTCCCCGCCCCTGCCTGTGATGGCTCCTGTCCCCCGTGTGGTGGATCCTGTCTCCGCCTTGGGTGGCTTCTCTCCCAGTCCTGGAACGGCTCCTGCAGCGAGGGTGAAGTTCCTGATGGGCCTCTTCTCAAAAGGGCTCAGCTCAAATTAATATGGAAAGGTGGGCGAGTAAGTAAGTGAAGGGATGGGTGGATGGCTGGATGAATTAGTGAAAGGGTGAATGGATGAATGAAAGATTGAATAAATGGATAATGAGAGGATTGATGGATTGATGAGTGAGGGGAAGGATGGATGAGAGAAAATGTAAATAGCTGGATGGAAGGGTAGCTGGATGATGGATGAGGAGAACGATGGATGAGGGGAAGGATGGATGGATGAGTGGAAGGATGGATGGATGAGGGGAAGGATGGATGGATGGATGAAAGGAAGGATAGATGAGGGGATGGATGGATGAGGGGAAGGATGGATGAGGGGAAGGACGGATGGATGGATGGAGGGGAAGGATGGATGGATGAGGGGAAGGAAGGATGAACGGATGAGGGGAAGGATGGATGAGGGGAATGATGGATGGATGAGGGGATGGATGGAGGGGAAGGATGGATGGATAGATGGGTGAGGGGAAGGATGGATGATGGATGAAAGGAAGGATGGATACGGGGAAGGATGGATGGATGAGGGGAAGGATGGATGGATGAGTGGAAGGAAGGATGGATGAGGGGATGGATGGAGGGGATGGATGGATGGATGTTGGGTGGGTGGATGGGTGAAAGGATGGATGGATAATGAGGGGAAGGATGGATGGATGATGAGGGGATGGATGGATGATGAGGGGGTGGGTGAAAGGATGGATGGATGGATGATGAGGGGGTGGGTGAAAGGATGGATGATGAGGGGAAGGATGGATGGATGATGAGGGGAAGGATGGCTGGATGGATGATGAGGGGTGGGTGAAAGGATGGATGATGAGGAGAAGGGTGGATGGATGGATGGATGGATGATGAGGGGGTGGGTGAAAGGATGGATGATGAGGGGAAGGATGGATGGATGATGAGGAGATGGATGGATGATGAGGGGGTGGATGGATGATGAGGGGGTGGGTGAAAGGATGGATGGATGATGAGGGGGTGGGTGAAAGGATGGATGATGAGGGGAAGGATGGATGGATGATGAGGGGGTGGGTGAAAGGATGGATGGATGGATGATGAAGGGGTGGGTGAAAGGATGGATGATGAGGGGAAGGATGGATGGGTGGATGATGAGGGGGTGGGTGAAAGGATGGATGGATGAATGGTGAGGGGAAGGATGGATGGATGGATGATGAGGGGAAGGATGGATGATGAGTGGGTGGGTGAAAGGATGGATGGATGGAGAGTGGGTGAAAGGATGGATGAGTGGGTGGATGGTGGGTGGGTGAAAGGATGGATGAGTGGATTGGATGGTGGGTGGGTGGGTGAAAGGATGGATGAGTGGGTGGGTGGATGGTTGGGTGGATGAGTGAAATGATGGATGGATTGATAAGTGCAAGGGTGAATGAATGTACGTATGAGTGAAAGGGTGGATGTAAGGATGGATGAGTGAGTGAAAGGGAGGGTAGATGGACAAAAGGATGAATAGATGTGTGAAGGAGTGAAATGATAGATGGATGAGTGATAGGGTCAATGGATGGATTCATGAGTGGATGAGTAGATGGATGGATGGGTGGGTGGGTGGATGGATGGATGGGTGGAAGGAAGGATGGTTAAGTGAAAGGGTCGATGGAGAGAGAAAGGGAGGATGGATGGATGACTAAAGGAGTGGATGGGTGGAAGGATTAGTAAGTGAAAGGATGGCTGGATTGGTGAAAGGGTAAATGGTTGGATGGATGGATGGGATGAAGAGTGGATGGATAAGTGTACAGATGGATAGGGTGAAAGAGTGGATGGATGGATGGATAATGGATGGATGGATGAGTGAAAGGATGGATGAAGGGATGGATGAGTGAAATGATAGATGGAAGGATACATGATGGATAGGTTTGCAAATGGTTGAATATGTTTGGAAATGGCTGGGCTTAATTATTTACTATTGCGCGACCTCTGATGTGTCTGTAAAACGTACCTACTGTCCTGAAGTTTTGTCCTGAATTTTGACCTCCTGTCCTGAATTTGTGTCCTGAATTTTGACCCTTTGTCCTGAATTTCTACACTCACCGTCCTGAATTTGCACCAATGCCAGTTGGTCACCCTACGAATGATTGAGTCTACGAACTCTGCGCCTGATAGTTTGAAAGTCTGTACTGGGCAGATCGTCGAGGGACTGAGGGCCGCATCACAGGCCAGCCTCCCTCGGACCCCCGGGACACTAAAGGGGTAGCTCACAATTCTCCTACCGGACAGGCGCAAGCCTACCCTGCAGCCCTGCGTTCCACCTCAGTCCTTCAACCCCCACCCGCCCACCCTCTGACACAATAAGTAAATTTATTTATTTGCATATTAATTAAAACCATTGCATACAGCTGACAGTAGTACCGATTGTACAATAACAAACACACTCAATTTTGATAATAAAAGACCCGTAAAGCATACTAATTTCATTTATAGATAAAATAACCGATTACAAATTTGGGCTGTTGGACATCTTGTGTGCGGGTCCATTGCTGTCCTTATAAGGCTCGTTTCTTATTTAGCTCCTTATGAGCCCATCCTCTTGTGCAACTGAACATTTTTGTGTGTTATAAACTTGGGACAAAGGGTACCTCCTTGAACTGTGAGGTACTTCTTTTTTATCCCTTTGTTTCGGGTTATAAAGTGCATGTGCTTTGTGTCCCTAAAATGTCAACTAACCGTGGCCTTTACCTGTCCCGATGCCACTGAGATTCTTCAATATTGGTTTTAAGAATTTTGTTCTCTAGCAAGCTAAGGAGATGGAGGTTCCACTTAGCTAGCTGGTTACTGTTTTTCTGCAGGTTTAAATATAAAGTTTCTGGAAAGCTGATGTCAATAACCGATTCCTTTGGGCCTTGACCTCCGGGCATAGACAAAGAATGTGTACGATTGTCTCTCTTTAATATCCATATAGGCGACAACTTGAGCTTTGCGACAGGCCCTTCCAGGTTGGGATAAAGTCTTTGGTGTCTATTAGGCCTGGGCTGTAAAATCCGTTCCGCTCGCGGAATTTGGGTAATTTTGTGTTCCCCGGACAACGCAGAATTGCCAAAAATTCTACGGCTTAGCGGGTTTTTTGCTTGTTCGCGCTCTCAAAATGCGTGTTCGATAGATATTTCTCCCCGAGCACGCAAACAGAATTCGCGAACAGGAAAACAGCATCGCAAACGGGCTGAACAAGCAATTCCGCGTGTTCGCCGAACTTTTGCGTGCTCGCGGAGATTTTTTACCGTTTTGCGGAGCTTTGCGTTGCGCGACTACGCAAATTCCACCCACCCCTAATGTCTATATGCCCAAAGTGGTATAGCATGAATTGGTGTTTGAAGGCCAGTGAGAAGTGAGCTAACATGTACTCCTGGGGTGTCAGTCATTTATGGGAATTGATTACTGTCCAGGTATGCCGGCTATTTGCAAAGTGATTCTTATCATTTAAATGAAACCGAAATCTGGTTGAAGAGTTAGGTACGTGACAAAAGGCTACTTTTTTCATGCTACTGTTCCATGTCTCTCAGATACCTAGTTCATCTATTGTTTGTCCAAGGTATTCCCCCAAGATAGTTTTCGTTTGTTCCTCAGTTCCTCTATTTCCATGCAACATTGGTTTACACTTTCAGTCTCCTCAGAGCAGGTGGAAAAGGCTAGCCTTTTTATCTCTGAAAATATGGAAAATCTGACTTGAAAAATACTTGATATTACTGGGTCCGAGCAGTTTTTCCGCATTCTAGGGAAAACCTTGTAATCTTTATAATTTGGTGCTGGGATACCAGCCAGAATTGCAAATTCTCGCCTTCTAGTATCCATACTAAATTCCGCATTATCTTAATGAGGGCGTTAGTGGCCTTCAGAGAATCAGCTAGGATATTTAGATGATTGCGATGGAAGACTACTATGATGCTGCAGCACACCCTTTGGCCCTCATTTGAAGGCCAGTGTTCCTAACCTGTTAAAGTTCCCCAGTGCAGAAGTACAGGTACTGCATTCACAAGGTGATACCATCTGGATGCATGGTGTCTTGATGCCATAAATCGAGGAAGTCACCTTTCATGTGTTGTTTTTTTAGGTTTGGCCTTTGAGGCCGCTTTAGATATCTCAACCGACTATTGTTTTTCCAAAAAGTGCATACATAATATGCAAACTTAGATAGACTTTTGTTGATAGGGGGGCCATCCAATGGTCTGTTAAATTGTCATTCACATTTTACTTCCACACGCCACATCATTTAGCAATGGGCCATCCCACTTTTTCCCATAAGCTCAGTTCACTTGGAGTGAAGCCTGTGCACATTATTCACATCTGTCCAAATAATTCCTTTCTTGTTACTGACAAAACTGCTTTGAAGTGTGCATTTTTGTTTTGCTTTTAGTATATTATCTTAAAATACCAACGAGTTCTTAAGCCTGCAACTAGGGTACCAAGTTAGATTGTGACCCATTTTCATTCTCCATTTTAAAGTTATGAAGTGTAACATTGCCTGTGATTTGAGTGTTTGGTTGTGTAGTGATTTATTCTTGTTTCCTTCCCAAATCATGATAATAAAATGTACTCTACAACTGAAAGGTTTGGTATTTAAAAAAGCATCACTATTGAAACGACCGCGTCAGTGAATGTTTTTTAATGTAAACTTTTTAATGCAAAAATGTGACAGCCACGTTTTGGTTTTATTTGTTTTCTTTTTCAGGCATGCTTGCGATAAAAAATAATTCAATTGCACTACTTGCCAAGGCCAGACCTATCTGCTTTGCCAATGCTTATTTTGTACTTGTGGCAAGGGTGAGACAGTTATGTAGATCATTGCTTGGCACGTCTCTCTACCCCTGCAATTTCCTCTATGTTGCCTCTATTGTGTGACATCTTTTCTGCCTCCTCTGGGGCGGATCAGTTTCTATCTTCAGACAGCAGATTTTTTTCTGTGTGTGGTTTATTATTCATGCAGTTTAAGCATTCTCCGGAAGAATATCTGATGTGATATGGTAATTCGTGGAGGCATTGCAAAGGAGTCCAGTGCACGTACTGTCAATACTGGCGAGAGAAACGCACGTAGCCATAACGCCATATGTATATTCTTCCCTGTAGTATAATTTGTTTTTCCCCAAGTAGCGAGCTTGCATACAAATGGTGGAAATGAGATATAATTTGCTTCATAATGTGCAGAAGTGCAAGAATGCACTCTCTTTAGATCCGCATGATGTGTATTTGTCAGATAACCACATCCCTTGAAAGCAAAACCTCTCTAGAGGGTGGGTGGTTGTCATTCACATCTCATTTGGGTTTAGAAACCGCATTGTACACAAGACCATTAGTGCTAGACCAACTTTATTTATTTCTTATTATTTATTGCATTTCTATGGCGCAACAGCTACCCTGAGGGTTTCCCGGCGCCCTGGATCAGCATTTCATGTAGACGTCTCACAGCCGATTTTAGGTCAAATAGCCAAGCTTTCACTCCCTTGCGGAATCAAAGGTAGCAGGGCTCAAGTCTTAAATGGATAGGGAGTGAGTTCCATAGTACCGGTGCTAGGTAAGAGAAGGAGCGCCCTCCTTGTCGAGCTCTCTTTACCCTGGGCACGATGAATTTAGCTTTCCCTGCTGAGCGTAGATTTCGCGAGGGAAGGTAATTTCTAACCATTTTGCATAGATATTTAGGGGCTATGCCTGCGTTTATTCTGTGCATATAGCACAAATCTTTAAACTTTACTCTGCTGGAGATCCTCAACCAGTGTAAGTTTTTAAGATGTTCAGACATCCTTGTTCTCCCTGGGAGATTAAGGAGCATTCTAGCTGCCGAGTTTTGTACTACTTGTAATTGGTTCAATGTTCTGTTCGTGGTTCCCAGAAACAGGACATTGCCGTAATCTAGACGCGACATTATTAGTGCTTGGATGACAGTCCTTTGTGCCCCCTCCGGTAATTGTCATAGAATTTTTCTAAGCCATTTGAGAATAAGAAGGCATGTGGAGGCAGTTTTGGCTATGTGTATCTGCATAGTCATGTTGTCATCCATGATTATCCCTAGATTCCTTGCATGCTGCACTGCAGTAGGAGGGTCACCCATCTCGTCAGGCCAATGTGTTGGGTTCCAGAGATTCTTTTGATTGCCGAATATTAGTAATTCGTTTTTATCTCCGTTCATTTTTAATTTGTTCGTCTGGAGCCAAGTGGCCATTTTAAGTAGACCAGCACGAAGGGGAGAAACGGTGTCTTTGTCTGGGGCGGAAAGGGAGAACACCAGCTGCGTGTCATCAGCATAGGAATATATAATAAGTCCCATTTCTTCCGCAATTTCAGCTAAGGGGGTGACGTATATATTGAATAGAAGGGGGCTTAATACGGAGCCCTGAGGTACACCATAGGGAGATGAGTGTATCTCGGATCGATTGTTTTTAGAGAAGACCTGGTAGGTTCGTTGTCGGAGAAATTGTTCTAGCCATTTCAGTGCCTTCCCTTTTATTCCAATGTCTTCTATTCGTTTGATTAGGATGTCATGGCAGATGGTGTCAAAAGCGGCACTCAAATCCAAAAGGATGAGTGCCGTCGTGCCTCCTCTATCCAGTTCTTGGCGGATGATTTCTGTCACCCCGAGTAGTGTAGACTCTGTAGAGTGTCCTATCCTAAAACCCGATTGGGAGGGATGTAAGAGATCATTCTTCTTGGTAAAATCTGTAAGTTGCCTGTTGACGTGTTTCTCTATGATTTTAGACAGTATTGGTAGCAGGGACACAGGGCGGAAATTGGAGAACACCTCTGGATCACTGTTAGCCTTTTTTAGTAAGGGGACCACCATAGCGTGTTTCCATTCTCTCGGTAGTACCGCTTCTTGTAGAGAAGCATTTAGCAGTGCTCTGAGTACCTCATGTGTGGGTGTATCCAGCTGTTTGAGGACGTGTGTAGGCAAGGGGTCTAAGGGTGAACCTGAATTAATACTGTTTAGGGTGATTTTGAACGTCTGGGTATCTATTGGTTTCCATATTTTAATTTCTTGTCTAGCAGGGGTGCTTTGCTGATCTTCTGTGAGGGTTGTAGAGGGGTGCTTTCCTTTAACCTCTGTATTTGGTGAGAAGTTAGCATAAATTGTGTGTATTTTATCGTGGAAGAAGGTAGCTATTTTATTACATTGGGTGGAAGATAGAGTGGGTGGTTCCGGTATAGCTGCCTCTCCTGCTAAGTTCTTTAAGACCTTGAATAGCATCCCTGGCTGGCTCTGAGCTTCTAAAATTTAGTTTTTAGTAAAATTTCCCTTAGCTATTTTGCATGATAGATGATAGGCCTTGAGTGCTATCTTATACTTTTCTTTATTGTCAGGCTTATAATCTTTCCTCCACGCCCTTTCTAGTCTCTTGCATAAACTTTTTTCTTTTTTTAGTGTGTCTGAGAACCAAGGTGCAGGGGAGCAACAAGATTTTTGTTTGCTTTTATTTGGAGGGACAATCGTCAGTGCCGCGTCTGCTAGCCAGTTATTAATTTTAGTATGGTCCTTCGTAGTAATGTCCTCTATTTCACAGCCATAGTTGGACTTGGATAGCTGCGCCTCTAGATCAGGAATGCTCAGTTTCCTCCAGTTTCTGACCCATATATCTGTCTTGTGTTGGTTTCTGTGCACTGGAGCCCATATGGTGAATTTGCTCAAGAAGTGGTCGGACCATACAATGGGCACTGTCGAGTCCCATTTGATACGATCAAAATTAGCGAATATGGGGTCCAATAGGTGGCCTGCTTGGTGGGAAGGGCCAGAGTTCCATAAGTGGATATTTAGTGCTTCCAGGTCTGATATAAGGTTTGCAGTAATTGGGCATTTAAGATTTTCTAAATGTAGGTTTAGGTCGCCCAATATGGTGAACATAGATGCTTCAAGTACCATAGGGGCTATGTAATCAGGAAGAGCCGCCGCCCATTCCCTAGCCGTCCCGGGAGGGCGATATATCAGCAGTCCGGTGAGTGTAGTTTGGGGCGTCAGTGACAGCTTAAATAATCCTGCTTCACAATTACCTAGCTTTTCATGTATGAATAGTATATGCCTCATCAGTAGGCAATAGCTGGTAGGCTTTTCCTCTAATCTGTCTCTGCACTTTGTGTTTCCGGTATTACAGCGTTTCTTTTTTACCTTCGCCGATTAAAGCAGCGTACTTTAAAAACAATCACGACGTCCTGAGTTTGTGATTACATACATAGGACATAATGTTACATTAAACCAGAAAGGGAAAAACTGTCGTTAATTTTGTACCATCATCGAGTTGCTCGTCTGATTAGAATTTATTTAATTGTAATTATGAATTTCAATAATCTGCTAGCCTTGTTTTATAGGTGCAGTCTATTTGTAGATACCACTTCATCCTCAGTTACTATTTCTTAAAAGAATAAACCGTTCCCAGTTTAAAAAAATGTGTTTCTTTAATTATTAGCAGTTTATCTCGGTGTAGTGACTGTAAATTCTTGTTATCCACGCTGCTTTTGGGGCATTCCTCAAGACATTTGCATTGAAATGTAGACTGAAAAGGGATGATTGGGCATCAGGCTTCCAACAGATCTCAGCAGAACACCAGTTAGCCCTTTTAGAGACTTAAAAAAAAATTGTGCCTACATTTTTTGCTTAACATCTACTGTAAATTGAACACCGAAAATAGAGGTTAATACTTTTACAAATTTAAATCCATTGGGCCTAATTTGAACTTTCACTACACTCGAAAAACACATTATGTATTATCAACACTATAAGAAGAAGTTGATAATTGGAGATTATGAGACAGAATATATACATACTATAGTGTAAAGAGTGAAATGCTGTTTTTCAATTTAATGACTTATTATGCATAGACTTTTTTTAAAATTGTTTTTATTAACACTTTTATATATTGTATACAAACCTAAAAAACTGTTGCAGGGAGCACCTCAATTGGCTAATAATCTTTGGTACATTGCTATAGGCATGCTTACCCTCATTGCGACATTTTCCTGGCATCAAACCAATACTTAAATCGTTTTCAGCTTACACTGCCTCTCCGGCCCTGACTTCTGAACAAGATCAGAAATAATGGGCTCAAATTATCCTAGTGGTGCCATACTAGGCCAGGAGAGTGGGGTACCCAGAACTCCTGGGCGTGAGCATCTGTCTTCTGATCAAGCTGCCGCTTTGGGAGGGTCTTCTGTTGTAGCATTAGGGTATAGTTTGCATCTGCATGCCTGGAGGTTGAGCTGTGGCAGTTGACCTTTTTCGACCTTCTTCCTGAGTTTGTTGGTGTCATTTTGGTGGTGAGTTATCCCTCCACAAAATCAGTGTATGCGGGTTATTGGGACAAACTTGTGGCTTGGTGCAGCATCCGACAAATTGACTCCTTAAACTCTCAAGTTGTCTGAAGTTTTGAGGTTTATTTTGTGCCTTGCCCAGCAAGGCTTGCTTAGGCACTATTAAGGCCTCTTTGTTGGACCTTTCAGCTTTTTTTCAGTTCCCAATCAGCCTCTTTTAATTAAACATCTGTTGTGTTGAGATTTTTGAATGGTTTGCAACATTTATTCCCACCAAGAAGCTTCTGTGATGCCACAGTGGGACTTGAACTTAGTTCTCACTTTTTTGATGTGCCCTCCCTTTTGAGCCGCTATACAGTTGTCCATAAAGACTTCTGTTATTAAAAACGATCTTTCTCAATGCCATAACATTTGCTAGGCATGTAAGTTAGCTGCAGGGACTTTCTTTCCACCCACCTTTCACCCATTCTTTTCTGATAAGTTGTTAACTACCTGTGCTTTATTTCTCTCAAAATTGGTCACTTCGTGTTGATCAGGCTATCACCCCTCTGGCATTCTTTGCCCCACTTCATCCCTCTAAGGAGGAAGAGAGACTTCATCAGTTGTACCGTACAAAGTACCTAGGCTTTTATAATGATCACACCAAAGAACACTGTGTGGACCATCATCTTTTTTGAGGTTCTCTGGGGCAAAGAAAGGCAAGGCAGCTCAAAACAAACCATTTCCCACTGGATTGTCCTTTGCGTAAAAAGCTGCTGCACACTGGTGAATGAACAGCCCCCAGAGGGCTTTACGGGCACATTCCTCCAGAGCTAAGGCTGCTACCACTGCCCTAAGTGTGCTAGCCTCTGAAGTTCTTGTCCTGGACATTTGTCAGGCAGCCACATAGGCATTGGTACATACATTCATGAAATACTAGTGCCTTGATAGCCAGAGAGTTTGCCCGGTCAGTCCTGCAGGACTTTTTGATCTGAGCCAGTTTATAGATCCTCAACCTGGGAGGTACTGCTATACTATTTATTCCAAAAGCGAGGAATCTGAAATTCGAAACATCCATCAAAAGCACAAGTTACTTTCGGTTACGCTCTTTCTGGTGATACTCTATCTAACTGCAGATTCCACACTGACCCTCCCACCTCCTCGTACTGTGAAGCTGGACTCTTTTTCCTTCTGAAAAGGTCCTAGTTTAGGAATCTGCACACTGATCATTCCAATTTGTCAACAAGCTCTGTGTCTGAGGGCTTGCCTGCTTAAAAGAAACTGACATGAGCATGCATTTGTGGCGCTTATATGCAGCTCCGTTGTCACTTCCAAATCGAAGCTGTGTCTGCGCTGAGTCACACAATGCTACCTACCTGTGCGCAGAAATGTTGTATAAAGTTTCCAGATCCAGTCTGACGCCTGGGAATGTTCCCAAGGGTGAGGAATCTGTCATTAGAAAGAGTGTTAGCAAAGATAAATAAATTATTCTTTGTGACCAGATTACCAGCGGAGCTCTGATTAATCACTTGGAGAGCAATGATCAAAACTTTACATTAGACCCTATGGGGTGTGGGCCTTGCCATAGGTGATATATGCTCCCATTGGGTTGTTAGGTTGTGCCTGAAACTAGGCAAGCAGATATATAGAGTTGGCACAATCTAGCTTAGATTGTAGTTAAGACTTTCAACTGCGATATGACGATTGATATTGATGGAATGGGGATCTTTTTGTGGATGTGGAACTGGCTGAAGTCAATACTTGCCAGGCTCACTACTTGAAAAATGAGTGCATAAGGTGGTTCCATGATTTTTTCCATGCTTTTCCCGAGGGCGCTGTCAGGAGAAGTGATCAGATTCTTCCTCTTTTTTCTTTAAGGGTGCAGTTTGAGAAAGTTGGTGGTCATCCACCAACACATAATGGCCTACTAGGGTGCCAGAATTCTGAAGATATGGGTATCATCCGCAGACATGTAAAATCAGGGTCCTACCTGATGAAGTAAGGTAGCTAGGAGTTGCATGTATAGATTGTTCAAAAAGGAGAAGATAATTGTTCCCCTTGGGCAAAAGTTTTGGCTTCAGATGAGAAAGGGGATAGGACAACTCATTATTTTTTTTCTTCGATGAGAAATGTTTCTTAATGGAAAAATATTATTTTTATCGTGGTTCGAAGTTACCTGAAATCAGAAATATTATCCGTCTTATACTGCTTTGTAGGTTAAGCAATTCTGTTTACTCACAAGGTCCACAACGTGTGCTCAAAATATTTCTGGTATTTCTGATTGTACCATTGTTCAATATGTCTTATATATTTAAAATGAATCAACTTTTGTTATAACAAGGTTGTACTTTTTTCACTTTAAACGAGGCGTGAAAAAACTTGAGTCATTGACCATCATTTATGTTCACAATATTTATTACTTTTGTGCACTATTAAATGTTTAAAGGCAGATTTACGTTAACTGGCGCATCCCCAGGGATGCGCCAGTTAATGTGCGCCACAGCTCCGCCACCCATGGTGCGCCGCATTTACAATGCGGCGCACCATGGTGCAAGGCAGGGAAGATGCGTGACACATCTTTCGGCGTACGGGCGGCGCATTGCTGGAGTCATGTCGCAAGTGCGACATGACTCCTGCAATGCACAGGGGCCACCCCTACATTGCATGGTGCATCACCCTTACGCCTGCTTCAAGCAGGCTTAAGGAATTGACGTAGAAAGTGACTCGGTGAAATCTTGTAGATTTCACTGAGTCACTTTCCAGGGGCGTTCCTGCGACGGAACGCCCCCCCTGCACCGGAACGCCTACATGAAACCTGACGCAGGTTTCATGTGGCGCAGGGCCTTACACCGTGACACATCTCCATAGATGCGTCATGTTGTAAATGCCTCGTAGGGATGCGCCACGTTTACGCCGCTTTGCGTGACACAACAGCGGCGTAAACGTGGCGCAAGGGCCCCATAAATCTGCCCCTTGGTATTTTCGTTTTAATATTTTTACATAGCACTCAATTTGGTCTGTGGATACTTCAGGGCGCTATGAGGGAAAATGTTTCTGAAGGGGACAGAGAGTGAGAGGATGCAAGATAGTTATGAGGGAAGTGGTAATCCGTTAAGAAACTGACAAAGTCATAGTATTAAATCTTCTGCATCTAAGTACAAAAGCATGTTAGCCTTTGGAGCTGCTTAATGGCACAGAGTTATGGAGAGAGAGAATTGAATACTAATAAACGCAAACAGTCATTAGTACTATGTTTGTTATTCCAGGCTAAATTGAAATGTTTTTTTCTTTGCACTGATGTAAATTTGTCTGTACTTTTGGTTCAATCACAGTTGCAAGTTCAATATTCTTCTTTCATTAATCTTTATTTTGTTAGTGTTGCTGCTTGATTCGTTGGAGTCTACCATTGACACTCAAAACTTACAAGAACAGCAAGTGGTACAATCTTTGATATCTACGGCTCAACAAGGTACCAATGAGATGATAGAATCCGGTAAGACTGAATTTGAGGTCTGCTACTGTCAGTATTATTATAAAATTCACTTTTTGTGTATTTGATTTTTTTTTCTATTTATTACGTTTTATATAGCGCAAACTTGACCCTTTCGGGTATCAGAGCGATGTCTGAGAAAAAAGAAATACTTTCATGATTTTGTATGTCCGCCATGACCAGAATAAATGTTTCTTCAAAAGATGCTGGCCCTTTAAAAATTCAACATACAGACTTTTTGCAATAGTTCACTTATTTCTACCCATGCATCACCAATGACTGCCCAGTTTTGTTTCTGCTTACTGGCAGGGCGCTCTACTATGCTTCTTAACGCTCAGTCTTCTTTAGAAGTTATAGTTGTTTTCACTGTCCCCTTTTCCCCCTTTCTAAAAAGTAACTATTTTTGCCCATTCTATTTTAGATGCGTAAAGATGTGTCATCCTCTTTTGTGCAAGAATTTGAAAACCGGCTTCAAACAGAGCATAGGATATGGCGTCTTGCTTTCTAGTATGGGGACATTTTATCAGGTCTATTCTGCTTATCCAGAATCCCACGAGGTGTCTTAGAATGAGGCTTCTGTCACTGGTACCAGAGAAGACCTGCAACTTTGTGGCATTTAGTTGCCCATCTCATGTTGGAAATTGTTTCAGGAGTGGGTGTGGCACCTGTTTTGGTATTACCTGCTAGCAGTTGTATGAGTGTCATCTCCCACGTGCCAGCGTCCTCAGCTGACTGTTCAGGAGGTAAGACTCTCTTGGTGCACACATTTGTGAGTACCTTCTTGTATACACAGTCTCAAGATTTAAGATCACACACTACTGTCTGATCTCATAAAGACAGATAAAAAGCATAGGTGAGTGCTTCTACCTTGGAACACCACCAAACAGTCTCTGAGCACTCTATGTTGATTGATCCCTTAAAGGCTCATTTCCTCTTAAAAGCCAAATTGCAAAATTCCTTTTATCAAAGGTGTAGGCCTTCTTACTCATGGTTTGCTACTTTTATACCGTTAAGAACTGAATCCACTGCTGATGCACTAGCTAGCTGAAAATAATCAAATCCACTCAAGAGGACACAATAATTATACCTTAACGATTACTGATCTTTTAAATCTCTGGTACAGGTTTCTGTGCCAGGCAGTTCATTGAATGATTTTCTACTGTGCACCATATAAAGCACAATATTAAAGGTAAAGGACAGGAAAGCAAAGAGACGGAATAAAAAACAAAGCTGGAGAACACTAGTTTCAGTGAAAGCAGTGATACTACTGGAATGTATTCCATACCTTATTCTGTTCTCCAGTTTCTATCTGGAGTTAATAATTCATGTTAAAAGTCATCTGATGATTTTTCATCCCCCACCACCCTTTTTATTGATCTTGAGAGCTAGTGTCTGAAAAGTGAGTGGATGCACATCTGGGCTTGTCAGGCATAATATTGTGACCATGTTAGCAGCAAGTAAAGAACCTACTGAGCATCAGTAGTTACTGTACTCTTGCCTTATACATGATTTCTTAACTTTCCAGCAGATCCAAAGATCCTGTAGACATTTACCTCTCAGCTTTTGCACCTACCTTTGGTCTGGGGGACAGATTCAAGATGCATCAAAAGATGAGTTGCTATCTTTTTTTTGGCTCAGTGGCTGATAGCAAAGACAACGGACACATTATGACAAACACTCCAAGAAAAAAAAGCTGAATTTATCCTTGAGAGTTGTGTGAAGGAAGAAGGGTATTAAAACCTTTGGAAACGAAATGCCATGATATCATTCGCCGATCTCCAACGAGAATACCAACTGGCCGGGTCGGAGACATTCCGTTACCTTCAGATCCGACATGCCATTACCTCGGTTGTCACTAGTGATGAGACCCTGCCGGAGGCCTCCCCACTCACTTACCGCAAACTGCTGAACAATAAACTTGATCCCTTCATGCGACTACGGCAATTGTGAGAAACGGACCTTGGTTACTTAGAGGATGATGACTGGCAGGAAGCTCTTTCCTCCCCTCGGGAGGTTGCCATCCCCATGCGTCTCTGGCTCATCCAGCTCAAAATTCTATATAGAACCTACCTAGCCGCACAAGTACTGGTTAGGATGGGCTGTCAACCAGATTCTAGCTGTCTCAGGGGGTGTGCTTCTGAGGGTACCTTATTTCATTTAATCTGGGAGTGCCCGCAGTTACAGCCTTACTGGGAGAAAATAGGCTTTGTATTAACAAGGGTGAGTGGGAAAGCTATCACCATCTCCCCACGACTTTGTTTATTGAATGTATGGGAAGCCACAGACCTGACTCGAACAGAACGCACATGGGCGTCTCTGGGATTTGCTTTGGCCAAAAGAAATATAGCCCAGGGATGGGGAACCGGAATTTTACCGACTCAAAATGGGCCAATGATTTAAAGAATGGCATGATTGCGGAGAAGGATGTGTTTAAACGTAGATGTTGTTCGGCAAAGTGGGATCATAAATGGGCAAAGTGAAATATATCCCGAGGTGAAATTTGTATTTGAAAGAAACAGGTTAGTATTAGATTCCTTTCCTTAGAATATTCCCAGGCGTCGGACTGGATCCGGAAATTTTTGCGTAGCAGTACCCTTGCGCGTCGGTAGGCGTCGTCTGTGGCTGCGCGTCCGTCGGCGTCGTGGGCACCTTGATGACGTCGTCGGAGTACTTAGACGCCGCCTCCGCGTGCTGACGTCAGTTCTTCTTTTTTCCGCGCCAGCAGCGCAGATCCGGAAAAAGTGGTACCGTAGTAATTTTTTGACTAAACTTTTTTGATCCCTTTTGATAATTTTTCGAGTTTTCGACTCCGAACGGTGCCGATAGGGATGCCAGGTTTTAAACCCTGTGAGGACTGCGACCGACTGATGTCGGTCACCGACCCTCACCGTCGGTTTCTTCACTGTCTCGGCATCGACCACGACGACAAGACCTGTTCCGATTGCCGGGCCCTGACTTCGAAAGCTAGGCGGGAGCGGTCCCGCATGCGACTCGAACTCCGGCAGTCGGCCCCGCGCCGCGAGAGGTCCCGGTCCGGACGGAGGTCGAGGGACAGGTCACGGGATCGGAGCCATCATAGCTCCGGGAGTCGACATCACTCCTCAGGGTCGAAGTCGTCAGGTAAGCACAAGAAGTCGAAGAGACGTCATCGCTCTTCCGACTCCCCCCCGACGCTCGCGCGATGCTTGCCGGGGGTTCTGGTGACACCGCTCATGCGGCTCCGTCGGAGTCGTGGGTGTCGCGTCTGGCCCCAACCCTCCGGTCCCTGGGCCTCACGCGACGCCGGAGGAGATCGAGCGGTTCCTCCTGAGGTCTCTCACTCCTCCGGTGGGCTCCGCCGCGCCTTCGGGCCCAGCGGACCCGTCTGGGGGCCCTAGCGGGTCGGGTGCTTCGGCCCCGGCACCGCAGGCCTCCACTGAATCCGGATCCGGGTCGTCGCCGGTTGACCTGACGACCTCACCGGCGCCGGTCCCTCAGGTGTCGCCTCCGGCGCCGTCTTCGGGCGGCGCCGTCCCCGATGCCTCCCTCGATCCGGGTTCGGCGTCGGAGCGGCGCCGCTGGGTGCCGCTTTCAACGCCGTTTGGTTAGTTTTACTTCAATGAACCGGCCCCATTCTTTGACACCCCTGAATATCAGGAGATGGGTGATGAGAAGAATTGGGAGGGGTCTGAGGACCCACTGACACAGGAGTGTCAGTCCCAGGAGGACTGGACAGGTGGACTTGGGGAGGCTAGAGGTCTGGATACCTCGCCAGACACTGGTTTTGTCTCACCTAACGCGGGCGGCCAAGGCCTTGGGCCTTGAGCTCCCCGTCATGGCCGTGAGGACTTAACTCCTCACTGAGGTCCTTAAACCGCAGTCAAGCTCGGCTGAGCCTCTGCTGCCGTTTAATGAGGCCTTGACCGACGTTCTTTTGGGCACTTGCTCCGGGCCCGCTACAGGTTCGCCTGTAGATAGGAACGTGGCCAGACGCCACCGCCCGGCCCCGGGCGACCCTTGTTTCCTGTCCACCCACCCGACCCCCAAGAGCCTGGTTATTCAGGCTTCGAATTCCCAGACCGCATTTCCGTTGGCTCCGCCTGGCAGGGAATCCAAGAGGTATGAGCAATACGGCAAGAAGGTATTCTCCTCCCTGAGTCTGGGACTGCGGTCTTCCAACACTGCATGCCTCTTGGGCCGTTACACCCACTCTCTGTGGGATACGGTCGCGGACGTGCTGCCAGAATGCCCGTTGGAGGTACGGGCTAAACTCGGCCAAGCCCTTGTGGAGGGCCGAGATGCGGCACGTTATTCTATCCGGTGTGTACTGGATACCACCGACTCACTGTTCAGAGCGATGGCAACAACGGTGGCGATTCGTCGCCACGCCTGGTTGAGGTCCGCCAACTTCTCGGCTGATGTCCAGAATACACTCATGGACATGCCGTTTGATGGCCGTCGCCTTTTTGGCGACAAGGCAGACCATGCGCTTGGCCAGGGCTACGGCCAAGGTCCTTGGGCCTCTTGGCCCCGCGCCAGCAGATGGGTGCCTTTCGCTCCTTTCGTGGCCAAGGAAGGGGCGCCCCACACGTGCTGCCAGCCACGCACCGCAGAGTAATACCCAACGCGGTGGCGGCCGTTTAAACCGCCGTGGCGGCGGTCGGGGACAACGGCGAGGACAGTCCATACCTTCCCCCGCAGCATCCGCCTCAAAACCCTCCTTGTCCGTGCTTTCAGGCCCATGTGACGCCAGTGGGGACAGGGTTCGCCATCACCTCCTCCACTGGCGCACTGTCACATCGGACAGGTGGGTGCTGCAAATCGTCCGAAGGGGCTACTCCCTCCCCTTCGAGGTGACCCCTCCAGCCATGCCACCGCAGAACCACCGTGTATCGGGGGATCATTTGCGACTTCTGCAGGAGGAAGTTACGGCCCTCTTGGCCAAGGGGGCCATCGAGCGCGTTCCTGGGCCAGAAGTAGGGTGTGGTTGCTACTCCCACTACTTTCTGGTACCCAAGAAGGGCAAAGGGGGCCTACGCCCTATCTTGGATCTACGGGACATCAACGGCTTCCTCCGGAAGGAGAAGTTCAAAATGCTGACACTGGGTCAGGTCTTGGCTGCCCTGGACCCAGGAGACTGGATGGTACCGTTGGACTTGCAGGACGCTTATTTCCACATCCCCGTCATGCCGGCCCACCGGCGCTACCTGCGGTTGGCCACAAGCACTTTCAGTTTACCGTGCTCCCCTTCGGCCTTACCAGCGCCCCACGGGTGTTAAAAAGGTGATGGCGGTGGTCGCAGCTCATCTGCGCAGGTTAGGGGTTTGTCTTCCCCTACCTCAACGACTTGTTGATGATCTCCATCAATGTGCCGAAGTCACACCTGTACCCCTCTCAGAAGCTCCTCTTCATCGGAGCGGTTCTCGACTCGGCTCAGTTTCTGGTTTATTCTCCTGAACAGCGGGTTCGGGATATTCAGGCTCTGATTCCACTCTTTCAGCCTTTATCCCGGGTCTCGGTCAGGTTGACGCTGCGGCTTCTGGGGCTGATGGCCTCTTGCATCCTTCTGGTGCATCACGCACGGTGGCGGATGCGGGCTCTGCAGTGGGACGTGAAGTTTCAGTGGGCCTAGCATCAGGGCAACCTGTCCGACCATGTCCTGATCTCGGAAGGCACTGCGAGACAGCTGCAGTGGTGGCTCACGGACCACGATTGGGTCAGCGACAGATCCCTCTCCCTACCCCAACCGGAGCACGTAGTTGTGACGGACGCGTCCCTCCAGGGCTGGGGAGGCCACATGGGAGAGGTGGAGATCAGAGGCCTCTGGTCTCCGGCAGAGTCCCGGCTCCATATCAACCTTTGGACTGCGGGCGATTCGTCTAGCCCTGAAGGCATTCCTCCCCTCTGTCCGGGGGAGTGTAGTGCAGGTGTTCACGGACAACACCACCGCCATGTGGTACTGCAACAAACAGGGCGGGGTGGGGTCGTGGACCCTTTGCCAGGAGGCTCTACGCCTCTGGCAGTGGCTGGAACATCAGGGCGTGACCCTGGTGGTTCAACACCTGGCAGGTTCTCTGAACGCCAGGGCGGACGAACTCAGCCGTCGGTGCATGATGGATCACGAATGGCTTCTGAACTCGGACGTGGCGCAAGGCCTCTTTCAGCAGTGGGGAGAGCCTTGGTTAGATCTATTCGCCACAGAAGAGAACGCGCAATGTCATCAGTTCTGCGCGTTGGAATTTCCAAGGCGGCACTCGCTCGGAGACGCTTTTCATCGCGAGTGGAGTTGCGGTCTGTTGTACGCCTTTCCGCCTATACCACTTCTGCCCAGAGTGCTGAAGATCAAACGCGACCGGGCCCAAGTCATCCTTGTGGCTCCGGACTGGGCACGAAGGTACTGGTATCCAGAGCTACTCAGTATGTCAGTCGATCCCCCGGTTCGTCTGCCTCTTCAGGAGGACCTTCTGTCGCAGCAGCAGGGGACGGTCCTCCACCCGAACCTGTCCAGTGTCCACCTCCATGCTTGGAGATTGAGCGGCGACAGTTGAGGCCATTTGACTTGCCTCCTGAAGTCTGTAATGTCATTCTGGCAGCCAGGCGTCCCTCCACAAAATCGGTATACGCCTGCAGGTGGAATACATTTGTGGCATGGTGCACAGCAAAGGCTGTAGATCCACTTACGGCCCCTCTTTCTGAGGTTCTTCTCTTCCTTCTTTCTCTTGCCCAGCAGGGCTCTGCTCTGGGCACTATCAAGGGCTACCTTTCTGCCCTTTCAGCCTTTCTAAGGCTGCCTGATCAACCTTCTTTGTTCAAGTCCCCTATTGTAACTTGTTTTCTGAAGGGCATCACACACATGTTCCCTCCTGTTCCATTTGTGATGCCCCAGTGGGACTTGAACCTTGTTCTTACCTTTCTGATGTGCGCTCCCTTTGAGCCACTTCATAACTGTCCTCTCCGCCTTCTTACTCTGAAGACTGCTTTCCTGGTTGCCATCACCTCTGCCAGGAGAGTGAGTGAGCTCCAGGCTCTTTCATCTAAACCCCCTTTCCTTTCTGTCCATCCGGACAAGGTTGTGTTGTGGACTAGGCCATCTTTCCTGCCCAAGGTTGTCACGGCCTTCCACATTGGGCAGTCTATCACCTTGCCCACCTTCTTTCCGCCACCGCATCCCTCTAAAGAGGAAGAGCGGCTCCACCGTCTGGACCGAAAACGTGCGATTTCTTTCTATCTAGATCGCACACGCCAGTTCCGGGTGGGTGACCAACTCTTTGTTGGTTACATGGGCGCTAAGAAGGGACGGGCGGTGCACAAGAGGACCATCTCTTGGTGGGTCGTCTTGTGTATCAAGTCATGTTACTCCTTGGCGAGGTAGGAGCCTCCTGTTGGGCTGAGGGCCCATTCCACTCGGGCCACGGCGGCTAGCACTGCCCTGGGCCGGGGAGTCCCCTTGCAGGACATCTGTCAGGCAGCTACGTGGGCATCCCTGCACACGTTTGCAAGACACTACTGCCTGGACAGCCAAGTCCAGAAGGATGGCTTCTTTGGCCGTTCCGTCCTCGAGGACTTTCTGGTGTGATTATTGGTTCGCAGACCCACCTCCGGGGTTGGTATTGCTGGGGTATCTGTTCTAAGGTAAGGAATCTAATACTAACCTGTTTCTTTCAGATGAACAAGTTACTTACCTTCGGTAACGATATATCTGTAAGAAACAGTAGTTAGTATTTAAATCCTTACTGCCCCACCCATCCTCCCCGTTCTGCGAACTGATATCTAGGGTTAAGGTCATCCCCTTTCAGGGCCCTAGTTTTAATGGCGCAGTGTTGGTTTTTAACATGGCTCTGCGTTTCTGGCGCGGAAAAGCTGTGTCTAAGAACTGACGTCAGCACGCAGAGGCGGCGTCTAAGTACTCCGACGACGTCATCACGACGCCAACGACGGACGCGGAGCCGCAGACGACGCCTACCGACGCGCAAAGGTACTGCTACGCAAAAATTTCCGGATCCAGTCTGACGCCTGGGGATATTCTAAGGTAAGGAATCTAATACTAACTACTGTTTCTGACAGATATATTGTTACCGAAGGTAAGTAACTTGTTCATCTCTCCCTAAGTTGAATTGCGCAAGAATGCCATTGATATTGATGATTTTCCGGTCTAGTGCAGTTTTTCACCACGATGTAAGTTGTGAATCATGTATAGATACCCTCTCTCTTGCTATTTCATTGCTGAGTAGTTTTGTGGCCTGTCACTGTACCGCCACAATTGTTTAATAAAAAAGAGAATTAAAAAAAAAAGAATGCTATTAAAAGACACTTTGAGAGTCTTCTCCATTTGCATGCTCCTTTCAGAGATCTAGCTTCCCTGGAGGATTTCAAGTCGGTCTTTGCATAAACTATTTGTGTTCATGCTATCTGATGCGATTGCTCTTATGCCGTGTAAAACAATCATCTTGTGAGCTATTGCTAAGGCAAGAGGTGTGAGAGAGGTCTGAGCACTTTCTTCAGACTAGCTATAGTTGATATTCTATAGGTCTCCTCTTTTTTTCTGAAAGCTTAAATAGAACATAGAGCATGAACAAGCTCTTCTGGTCTTTTAAACTTAAAACTCTTGTCTCTTTGGGCAAGAAGGCACTTCACAGCCTGAATGTTTGAAGACTGTCATATTCTTTTCAGAAAGAATGACATCTTTTAAGAAACCTGATAGATTGACATACACTACCCTCAGTACTTCTGCAGGTCTATCCTGTAGTAACAAATCTAGTTTTCTGTCCTCTTTTTGTCACTGACCACAGATCAGACTATAAGTGTACTTCCTCAATTAAAAGCAGGTTCCCCATGGGTCCCATGTCCCCCTAAGATCATGCATCTGATACCTGAGATCACCGCAGCCTATCTCACAAGCATGTTCAATTTGATGTTCAATACAGGCTACTTCCCCCCCCAAAAAATCGTAAGAAAACTCTATTCTGCCACTCCTTAAAAAAGGCCAACCTAAAAGCCATGTATCCTAATAACTAGGCCAAT
The DNA here is from genome assembly GCF_964261635.1 of Lissotriton helveticus. Lineage (NCBI taxonomy): Eukaryota > Metazoa > Chordata > Amphibia > Caudata > Salamandridae > Lissotriton > Lissotriton helveticus. Next base: position 689,879,112 of record NC_136067.1, on the reverse strand, counting down.
CTCACCCTCACCATTTCAAGTAAAAAGTGTTGAAAAAGCAAATAACCGTGAATTAACCTCATTCATCAACTACAACCATCTGTTAGATTCAACTCAGTTTAGCTTCAGAAGCCATTATATCATGGAACTGTCTTTGATTATCGCCAGTTAAGAAATCAGACTGACACTCGATGCCGGAGGGAATACAGCCTTGATTTTACTAGACCTCTGGGCTGCATCTGACATGGTCGACCATGACCTACTTATCAATTGTCCTACCTCCTTAGGCATCAGAGATAGTGCTCTCTCCCTACAGTTGCTCACAGAGCCACTCAATCACTTATACAACCTCACACACAGCCATCAATCACCCATAGACAAAGCTTATGAATAAAGTTTCCAAGAGTCTCTTTGTCGCAGTCCTTCCGTTCTTAGCGCCATGAAACCGCTTGTGTAAGTGCGCATTAAAAATAATTTTAACATAACATAGAGCAACTCACACCCAGTGTCTCACTCATACAGAAAATCACTCACACAGTCACTCACTCATACATGCATTAACACAGCTATTCTGTCACCCATACAGCCACTCATATACCCAGTATCACACTCATACAGCTGCTTGCACCCTCAGTCAGTCAACCATACACTCACTCACATAGTCAGTCACTTACTCATGCAACTACTGACACAGCCACACAATCACTGATAAAGCCACTCACACACTCACCCATAGAGCCATGCAGTCACCCAGTCACTCACTCATACAGCCACTCACATACTCAGTCAGTCACCCATACAGCCATTCGCACACCCAGTCACTCAATTCTACAGACACTCACCAACCAAGTTACTCACTCATGCAGCCACTAACACAGCCACTCAGTCACCCATACGGGCACTCACACACTCTTTCTTATACATACAAACATACAATTTAACTTATTTTAACCATGAAAGCTGGTTCTAATGAGAACCTTTTTTTGTTTTTTACAGAACTTTTAAAGAACTTTTTTGTAATTATTTTACATTTTGTATTTTTCAGTTTTTTTAGCCACTAACATACCCACTCAATCTTCCATACAGAAACTCACATTGCCCCTCTCTCACTGATACTGCTGCTCATAAACCCACTTATTTACCCATACAGCCACACACACACGCCCACTTACCCATACAGCCACTGGCACAGCCGCTCACTCACCTATAAAGCCACTGACACCCACTCACTTATCTATACACACACTCAAATAGATACTCACCCATACAGCCACTCACACAGCCACTAAGTCATCCACACAGTCACTCACATACCTATGCAGCCACTCACATAGCCACTAACTCACCCATGCAGCCACTCACACACACCCTCACTTTCCAACACAGCCACTCCCTCACCCATACAGTTTCTCACATATCCACTAGCACATCCATACAACCACTCACACACACACATACAGCCACCCAGACACCCACTCACACACTGATACAGACAGCCACACAGCCACTCAGTAATTTCTAGTTGGCTCAGGTAACTATAACTGCTGAATTCCAATGGGTTTGGTCAAGTGAAATCTGAGCCTAACTATAATGTCTCTGTAACCTTTGTTTTTTTCAGTGAATTTGTAAGGTTATTTTAAGTTTTTTTCCCCAACTATAAAGTCCCTCTAACCTTTGGTTTTGTCAGTGAATTTCTATGTTTTACAAAAATGTGTATTTCTTAACTGTAACCTGTAACATTGTGTGTGAGTGAGTGCATGAGTGTCTCCGTGGGTGTGTGAGCGTCTGAGCGGGTCTGTGAGGGGCTGCATAAGTGTGTCACTGGGTGTGAGTGGGTACGTGAGTGGCTGACTAGGTGTGTAAGTGGGTGTCATAGTGTCTGAGTGGGTTTGCGAGTGCCTCCATGAGTGTGTGTCTCTCTAAGACGCGTATGGAGAACTGTCATATTCTCTTCCGTAAAGCCGTAAAGACCTGGCTTTTTGTCCAATAAATTTCCCTCTGGATTGTATTCTGCTACCATTGTCTTTCAGCGCCGGGAAACCCTTACGGGTAGCTGTCGCGCTATATAAGATTAATAAATAAATAAATAAATAAATAAATAAGAGTGAGTACATGAGAGTCTGAGTGTGTCTGCGTTGGTGCATTAGTCTATGAGTGGATGGGTGAATCTCTGGGTCTGTGAGTGGGTGCATGAGTGTATCAGTGGGTCTGTGAGTGGGAACAAGAGTATCTCAGTGGATCTGTCAGTGGGTTCATGAATGTCTTATTGAGTCTGTCAGTGGGTGTGTGAGTGGCTGAGGGCCATCTGTTTTGCCCTTTTCTGCTCTGTTTTGCCTTTTTTACTCCTTTTTCTGCCCTGTGTTTTGCCTTTTTGTACTAGTTTTTCTGCACCCTTGTTTGGCCTTTTTCTGCCCTTTTCAGTTTAATTTTCTGTCCTCTGTTTTGCCTTTTCTGCTCTGTTGTGGGTGGGTGCCTGACTGTCTTGGTGGGTCTGTGGGTGGTTGCGTGAGTATCTCTGTGGGTCTGTCAGTGGGCGCATGAGTCTCTGAGTGGGTCTGTCAGTGGGTGGGTGTGCGAGTGAGTACCATCTATTATGCCACTTTCTGCTCTGTTTTACCTTTAATGCTCATTTTCCTGCCCTCTGTTTTGCCCTCGTCTTGTTTTTCTGCTCTCTGTTTTGCCTTTTCTGCTTGTTTTTCTACACTCTGATTTGCCTTTGCAGCTCGTTTCTCTGCTCTCTGTTTTGCCTTTTCACCTGTTGGCTGTGGATGTCGGAATGGTTTTGTGGGTGTTTGGGTGGCTGTATGGATTGGTGAGTGAGTGTGTAAGTGACTGCTTGGGTCTGTGATTAGATGTGAGAGTAGCAGAATGGGTGTGTGAGTGGGTTTCTGAGTGTCTGTATAGGTTTATCAGTCGCTGTGTGAGTGTATGCACCAGAACGGAACCCCACCTGCCCTGTGCGGCCCCCTTACATGGGCCAATTTTGGCCCCAGGGACCCCTTCCCTTGGGGACCAGTTACATCGCCCTGGGAGCCCTGGCTTCATCTATGGCACCCATTGTGTATTGTTGGGGATCGTGGTGGGAGCCTTAAGGCCCCCACGGTCCCAGCCGACTCCCCACTTTATGCGAGAGCCGGCATTGCTCCTACATGCAGGGAGCTACTAGAAATACAGCTCCCTGCGTGCTGGAGCATGTATTCACCAGGATATTGCTATTCAGTATATATGTGAGGTTTCATTGAAAGAAGATGAGGCATATTATTGTCTGCACCAGTTTTACCCCCTCAACCCATAGTCCAACTGGCTGCAGATTTCTTGGACTCATTGAAGCTTATATTTCTAGAGCTATATGAAAAACTACGTTTGTAGGCACCTCAACCTCTAGCAATGGTAAAGGCACCACAATTAGTGACTCTAGAATCTGCACATCTCCTCCTGTCCAACCTGACCCTTCAATTGCTCCAGCCCAACCAATTATAACTGACCTTTAGCTGGTATTAGCTGGGACATCTATTGAATGGCCCCAGGTGACATTCTATGACCCTTAATCAGATAGCAATGATAGGTAGAGGACGATGATGAGAGTACCCATGAACTGCAACTCCAAGTCGCTCATATGCCAAAAGTGGGATGCTTGCATTCCTTCAAATGGAGCCACTTGACCCTTTTCCTCATGACTCCCCTACTGTCGACATAAGAAAGTTCCACAATTTGATTGATCGTGTTGCTCAAATATCAATGTTTCTGTATAAAATATGCCAACTCAGACAATCTGTGGGAAGAGGGACATTCATTTCTCCAGTATTGGGGTGTCTTTCATAGATTCACATGCCTGAATCATTCCCCGTCGTCGGAGTGGGAGTCCCACGGTACATAAAAAAGCAATAATATGCCTATAATAAACCAAAACCTTGGTAATAACCAACCAGGAAGTAAAGTAGCCCTAAGCTAATAATGAATCTAGCTATTAAAAAGGGTATTTTTCCCTTGCAGTGGAAGAGCGCTGTAGTGAAACCTCTGCTAAAGAAGGCCTCCCTTGATCCGGAGGTTTTAAAAAACTTCCGTCCGATCTCGCTGCTTCCAGCTCCAGCGAAGATGCTTGAGGTACACCTTAACAAGCACCTCGCTGCCTTTGTGGAAAGCTCAGGCTGCCTGGACTCCTCCCAGCATGGATTCAGGAGGGAACATAGCGCCGAGTCGGCCCTCACCACTGTGCTTGATAAGATCCGCACAACTGTGGATGGGGGCCAGACTTCCCTCCTGGTCCTATTAGATCTAACTGCGGCCTTCGATACCCTCTCACCCTCAGTTCTTACTTCTCGTCTGAGGGATGTGGGGGTGAAGGACACAGCTCTGGATCTGCTGACTTCCTTCCTTGATGGGAGAGTACAAACAGTCAAGCTGGGGGAGTTTCTATCTCCATCCCGAACAGTGCTGTGTGGGGTCCCACAAGGGTCGGTTCTGAGTCCGACCCTATTTAACATCTACGTGACCCCACTAGCCAGACTTATAAGATCTTTCGGGATGGAGGTAGTTTCCTACGCAGACGACACCCAAATCCTCGTCTCTCTCTCTCTCATTCAGATGTACGAACTGCCTCCAATTTTAGATCTTGTATGGAGGCGGTTGGTTACTGGATGATCCAGAATTCTCTCAAACTGAATGGGGAGAAGACTGAGGTAATGGTGTTCGGAGGGAAAGAGAATATCTGGTCAGCCAACTGGTGGCCTGACTCGCTGGGAGAGTGTCCTTCCCCCACAACATCGGCTAAGAACCTTGGGGTGATGATAGACCCTGCCCTGGATATGGGCAAGCAGGTGAGTAGAACCATCTCCACCTGTTGGGGATTGATTCACACCCTGCGAAGGATTAGGAAATACCTCTCCCCTCAATCTAGAAAGCAAATAGCGGTCGCACTTATTGGCTCACGTCTGGACTACTGCAATGCGCTGTATGTAGGGCTAAGCAGGAGCCTGCTACAGCGCTTGCAGGTGGTCCAGAACGCTATAGCCAGGTTTGTCTTGGATGCTCCCAGACGCTCATCGGCCACGTTGGCCAGGAAAACACTGCACTGGCTACCGGTAGAATACCGAGTACGGTTCAAAGCTTTATGTATGACCTATAGAGCCATCACAAAAATCAGTGATTCGGGAGTTGGTTCCATCATCTCCCTCTATATTCCCGGAAGGAGCCTACGTTCCTCAGGGAAATCGCTTTTGACAGTTCCCCGCACACGAAAGGCCAAATGGGGCGGCAGGGCCTTTTCTACCCTAGTTCCCAAATGGTGGAATGATCTTCCCCTTGACCTTAGGTCCCTGCCTTCCCTACAGAAATTTCGAAGTGCTCTTAAAACTCGCTTTTTTCTGCAAGCCTATATGTAAGGATGTATGTTTCAACTCTCTGATGGTATTGTTAGGCGCCTTGATACCTTCGGGTTATTGTCTTGCGCATTATAAATTTTATCAAATCAAATCAAATCAAATAAGCTACAGTGCAAAAAACGGCCATACTTATGACTATCCTAGTCATTTTGTATAGACCAAACTGCAGCCAATCAGGCGACAGCACCCACCAGAATGTTCTCCCCAGAGGCTCAGGCTCTCAGAATTTCTACCGCACGTTGTGTGAAGGGAGTCTCCCTGAGCTCTGGTCAGTTCTTCACAACTTTGGGTGGTTTTCTGATAGATACATCTGCCTTGTGGATTCCTCACCTTGTGAATATCCCCCTTGCGTCAGCAACGTTCGGAATTTTTCTTTGTAGCACGCCGACGTGGACGACGTCATAGGAACGCGGCATCGCGCGCGACTCCGTCTGACGTCACCGACCCCTTATTAGGCCTATGTCGGCATGATGACATCCGTTCCCTTTTTTCCGCGTCGTCGACGCCAACGGTTTCAGGGATCTTCTGTAGTTACAGATAGAAACTTTGTTTCTTTTTGTCTGTTACTGTTTCTGTTCTTCGTCGAGGATGTTGTCGAAGAAAACGGGATTCAAGCAGTGCGGCTCGTGTGCCAGGATGATGTCAATTACTGATCCACACGAGGATTGTTTATGGTGTTTGGGATCATATCACGACGTCAAGGGCTGTCGATCCTGTTAAAAAATGAATCCGAAGGCTCTACGTGAACGAGAAGCAAAACTTTTATTGGCCAAAATTAAAAGTAAAGAAGCCGCTAGATCTTCGAGATCAAGATCAAAACACTCCAGGTCGAGACCGAAGTCAAGATCGAGGTCGCGATCGAAGTCATCGAGGTCGCGATCGAGGTCGAGGGCCAGATCGGAGTCGGCGTCGAAGTCGGCTTCTGGACATGCTTCGGGTTCCTCGAAGAAAAGACATAAGAGGAAGAAGCATAGTTCTCGCCATCATTCGGGGTCTTCGGACTCTTAAGAAGAAATCTTCTCGTAAGCATCTCAAGGACTTTGTATCTAGGTCTCCTGTTGGTGGTACCACTCCGGTAAGATCTCGAGAGCATACACCGGAGCCGGAACTGGATCCGAATCCGGCTTCGGATCACTCTTCGGAGCATGAGGACGTCGTGGAAGTTCCTCAATCTCCGATTCCAGAGGATGAACCGGAAAATCAAAAGGATCAAGGAGAGCCGAATCCAGTACAGCCTCCTACTAATCCTATGGGTTCTTACCCTTCTTTTCCTGGTCAAGATCCATCGCATTTCCTTAATGCTATGTATGGAGTGTATGCGAGGGCAATGTACCCCACTGGAGCACCTGCGGGTCCTATGGGTCCTTTGTCTTTCAACTTGGGTATTCCCCAAACTTCTGCACCGGCGCCTTTTCTACCTTTCATGCCGACTCCATATCCTTGGATCGGTTCGGCGCCGCCGAGGTCATCGACTCCGCGCACGGCTTCGCCGACTCCGGAGCGACCTCGGAATTCGGATCGAGGCTCGACGCCGGTTCCTGTTGCTCAACCCTCTGTTGTTCCAGCTCCTCGATCGACGCCGGCTCCGACTCCATCCGAGTCGTTGCCGGATCCATCGACGTCGATCCGTATGGAGTGGTCGAGACGTAGAGCCCAGCGTCTACTGGAGGAGAAAGAGTATATGGAACCTGAAGTGGAGGAAGGTGAACTTCAGGAACATGATGATTGTTTAGAGGATCTTCATTCTGCTAGCAGTCTTGAACTTTCTCCTGAATGGGGGTTACCTGTGGTTTCAGATGCACCCTCCAAGGATGTGATACCATACCATATAGTAATTAGGAAAGCTGCTGATTTACTGAACTTAACTTTGCCAACAGTTGAGTTCAAACCTAATATCCTCACAGAAGTCTTGCATTCGCCTTCTTCTATCGTTGAGCCTACTCTACCCTTCACTGAAGCTCTGACCGAACCAATTCTAGAAGTTTGGAAAAAGTCTTTGTCTGCACCTGCAGTATCTAGATCGGTGGCGAGACGTTATAGGGTGGCTCCTGGAGATCCTGAGTTCTTGTCATCTCACCCTTCGCCAGAGAGTCTGGTAGTTCAGGCTGCTTGTGCGAATAGATCAGCTGGCTCCTTTCCTCACGTTCCTGGGGATAAAGACTCCAAAAAGTTGGATCAGGCCGCTAAGAAGGTCTTCTCCTCATGTAGCATGGCCTTACAATCAACAAATGCTACTTGTTTGCTTGGCAGATATGTGCATGCCTTAATGGACTCAGTCAAACAATTATCTGCTAAACTTCCAGAAGAAGACAGGAAAAACTTTAATGAGGTTCTTTTGGACACTCAGGCTGCAGCCCGTCAAGTTATTCAGAGTGGCATGGACACTGCAGACTCTGTGGCTAGAATAATGGGTTCTTCAGTAGCTACCAGAAGAGCTGCTTGGTTAAAGTCCTCAGAGTTTTCCACTGATGTACAGGCTACTCTTTTGGATTTACCTTTTGACGGGGTTGGTCTCTTTGGAAAAAAAGCAGATACAGCTCTGGAGAGGTTCAAAGATAGCCGAGCGACGGCTAGATCTTTGGGTTTGCAAGCGAAGGGTACAGCCACCAGAAAGTTCAGAGGCTTTGGCAGATCTTCCTTTCGTCCTTTCAGGCAAGGCCAGCAACAGCAGCAGCAACAGAACCCTCTGTACAAGTCTTATAGAGGTAGACAGAAGGGTCGTGGACGTGGACGTCAAGCCTCTTCCTCCTAGACTTCCTCCTCTAATACCCACCCTCCACCTGCAGCAGCAAAGCAGCCCTAGATCCGCCATTCCGGATCATGCAGGTCCGGTAGGGGGTCGGCTTACTCATTTTCTACGGGATTGGGAATCGGTTACATCAGATCTTTGGGTTCTCAATCTCGTAGAAAATTGGTATGCCCTTCCCTTTCGGGAATTTCCTCCCAATTACCCTCCTTGCCAAGGTTATTGTTCAGAGGACCACCTGCTTCTCTTGCAGGAAGAAGTCCTGGCTCTTTTCAGAAAGGGTGCGATAGAGGTGGTTCCGGAGCAGGAGAGGGGTCAGGGATGCTACTCCCGGTATTTTCTGATCCCCAAGAAGGATGGCAGGCTTCGACCAATCCTGGATCTCAGGATCTTGAACTTGTATCTGAAACAAGAAAAGTTCAAGATGCTCACTCTTGCGCAGGTTCTTCAAGCGCTGTTGGAAGAAGACTGGATGGTGTCGATCGACTTGCAGGATGCTTATTTTCACATGCCTATCCTGAAGTCACACAGGAAGTATCTCCGTTTTACGGTGGGTTCGCAACACTACCAGTTTGCGGTCCTTCCGTTTGGACTTACTACTGCGCCTCGAGTTTTCACCAAGGTGATGGCAGTGGTGGCAGCACATCTCAGAAGGTCGGGAATTCCTGTATTTCCGTATCTGGACGACTGGCTCATCAAAGCAGAGTCACCGGAGAAGGTGCTCCATCATCTGCAAGAGACAACTCAGTTGTTACACAGGATGGGTTTTTCGATAAATGTACCCAAGTCTCACCTGGTGCCCTCCCAGCGCAACCTGTTCATAGGTGCGGTACTGGACACAACTGTATGTCGTGCATTCCCTCCACCTCAAAGGATTCGCGACATACAGGAAATGATTCCTTTATTTTTCAGTGGAGCGGTTGTTCCAGTCCTGAAGGTCCTTCGTCTGCTTGGTCTGATGGCTTCTTGCATTCTGTTGGTCAACCATGCACGCTGGCACATGAGGGCACTCCAGTGGTGCCTCCGCAGGCAGTGGTATCAGCACAACGGAGATCTCAGGGAGTCAGTGAGGATCTCCAGAGAAACTGCTGCGGATCTGTCCTGGTGGAGTGTGGAAAGCAATCTTTCTCAGGGAAAGCCTTTCCAGCTGCCTCCATCGGTGGCCACAGTGATAACGGATGCATCCACTCTAGGGTGGGGTGCTCATCTGGGGGATCTGGAAGTCAAAGGTCTTTGGTCTCCAGAGGAAAGGTTGCTTCATATCAACCTTCTAGAGTTACGGGCGATACGTTTGGCGCTCAAGGCCTTCCTCCCTTCCCTTCGCGGTCAGTCGGTTCAAGTCCTGACGGACAACACGACCGCGATCTGGTACATCAACAAGTAGGGAGGAGTAGGGTCGCAGTGTCTCTGCAGAGAGGCTCTGTGTGTCCGGTCCTGGGTTCAGGACCATCAGATTTGTCTGATGGCAAATCATCTGGCCGGAGTTCTGAACGTTCGTGCAGACGTTCTCAGTCGGCAGTTCTCTGCCGATCACGAGTGGAGGCTTCACCCGGAGGTTGTTCACGACATCTTTCAGATGTGGGGGACTCCTCGGGTGGACCTGTTCGCCACTCGCGAGAATGCTCACTGCCCGTCATTCTGCAGTCTCCAGTATCCGATGCAAGGAGCTTTGGGGGACGCGTTTCATTCGAGTTGGGGAAATCAACTCCTTTACGCGTTTCCTCCCATACCCTTGATTCCTCGGGTTCTGAGGAAGATTCGCCAGGACCGGGCCCGAGTCATATTGGTCGCCTCGGATTGGCCAAGAAGGGTGTGGTACACGGACCTACTCCACCTCTCCTCTCACCCGCCGCTCCGTCTCCCTCTCAGGGCAGATCTCCTCTCCCAGATGGAGGGGCAGGTTCTACACCCCCACCTCCAGACATTACACCTTCATGCCTGGAGATTGAACGGGGCAACCTGAACTCTTTTTCTCTCCCTCACGATGTGGTGGATGTCATTCTTTCGGCCAGGCGTGACTCCACCAAGTCCATCTATTCGTACAGATGGTCTAAATTTGTTGTTTGGTGTAGGGAGAAGGCTGTTGACCCTTTGAGGGCTCATCTGTCTGATATTTTGCAGTTTGCTCTCTCTTTGGCACAGCAAGGATTTGCTGTTGCCACAGTCAAAGGTTACCTTTCGGCGTTATCGTCATTTCTCTGCTTGCCGGACCAGCCGTCTCTTTTTAAATCTCCAGTTGTTTTGAGGTTTCTGAAGGGCCTCACAAATAAGTTCCCTCCTTCTCCATTTATTGTTCCTCAATGGGACTTAAATCTTGTCTTAACGGGTTCTCCCTTCGAACCCTTACACAAGTGTCCCATGAGGCTTTTGTCTTTCAAGACGGTCTTCTTAGTAGCAATCACCTCGGCAAGGAGGGTGAGTGAGCTTCAAGCTCTTAGTTCTAAGCCCCCATTCCTGACCATTCATGCTGAACGAATGGTTCTTAGGACCAGGGCTGCTTTTCTGCCTAAGGTGGTAACTCCCTTCCATCTAGGACAATCCATTACCCTCCATACCTTCTTTCCTCCCCCTCACCCTTCTAAGGAGGAAGAGAGACTGCACCGTTTGGACCCTAAGAGGGCGGTGTCTTTTTATCTGGATAGAACTAAAGACTTTCGGATTGACGATCAGCTGTTTGTTGGTTTTGCTGGCTGTCGGAAGGGCAGATCGGTGCACAAGCGCACACTTTCCAGGTGGATAATCCTGTGCATCAAGATTTGCTACTCCCTGGCGGGTAAGGACCCTCCTGAGGGTATAAGAGCTCATTCTACCAGAGCAAGGTCTGCTACTTCTGCATTGTCTAGAGGTGTACCTGTTGAGGACATTTGCAGATCCGCGACTTGGGCCTCCCTCCACACTTTCGCGAAGCATTACTGCTTGGATTCCGAGGTGAGGAGGGACGGCCACTTCGCGCGTTCTGTCCTCCAAGATTTCCTGGTGTAGCAGAGTGGACACCCTCCTCCGGGAGTGGGGACTGCTGTGGGACTCTATTCACAAGGTGAGGAATCCACAAGGCAGATGTATCTATCAGAAGAACAAGTTACTTACCTTCGGTAACGCTTTTTCTGGTAGATACAGTATCTGCCTGTGGATTCCTCACTGGCCCGCCCGCCTCCCCGTTGTTCACTCTGCTATACCTGGTCTTTTTTGTATATTTATTTGTATATTTATTGGGTTTTTGATACCTTTGCTACGCACTATGTGTGCTATTATGGTTTGTATGTACTGTGTACACTGTATATATGTATATTTCCTGTCATTGGTCCGTCCGGGTGCCTCGAAGGCACGGAAAAAAGGGCGGAACTGATGTCATCACGCCGACGTAGGCCTAATAAGGGGTCGGTGACGTCAGACAGAGTCACGCGCGATGCCGCGTTCCTATGACGTCGTCCACGCCGGCGTGCTACAAAGAAAATTTCCGAACTTTGCTGACGCAAGGGGGATATTCACAAAGTGAGGAATCCACAGGCAGATACTGTATCTACCAGAAAAAGCGTTACCGAAGGTAAGTAACTTGTTCTTTTTCCTTCTTAAAGATGTCATCTTTTAAATCCCTCTTCATGCCTTGTGAATCTTGTTGAAAGCTTAGGCTTTTTAAGGAGGATCTCCACAAGAAATGTATTTATTGTCTGTATCCAGACCATGACGTAAATGAGTGTAAGATCTGCAGAACATTTCCTCAGAAGACCCTCGGAGACAGGGAGGGTCGTCTTCTCCTGTGGCTTCTGCAGATCAAGGACCAGGATAACCCTCTTTCTGAGGTAGGAAGTATAGCCTCGGGGTCTTCTATGTCCTCTAGAAAGAGGAAGGCTGAGGTAGAAATAACTTCTCATGGGGCAAAGGTGTTGAGAAGAGCCCAATCCTCTAAGGATTCTGGCGTGCCTTCAGCTTCTACCTCCAAAAAGGCATCTCCACCTTCAAAATCTGGACCTGGTACGCCCCCTAGAAAGTCTGGAAAGTCTTCATCTTCCAAAAGACCATCACAGAAAATTTTACCTCAGAAAACTGCATCGTCGACGACGGCCTCTCCTTCGACGATTATCAGCGTCGACGCATCTTCGATGTCGATGGTTACTTTCTCCTTGCCAAAGCCCGGGATGGTGATGTCTTCAGCTTCTTCCCCGTCGACGCTAGTCTTTGTGACGGTTCGACCCATCTCATTGACGAAGGTAATGCCAGCGATCGCCGACGCCCCATCATCGACGAAGGTTCTAAAAGTCCCGTCGACGAGCGCATCCCGTCGACGGGTCCCTAGTCGACGAAGATCACCTTCCCGTCGACGACTTCGTCGATGAAGACCACCTTCCCGTCGACGACCTCATCGTCAACGAAGATTACAGCGTCGTCGATAGCCACGTCGTCGACGAAAAATACCTCGTCATCAATATCATCATCATCGACGAAGATGGCATCGTCGTCGAATACATCGTCGACAAAAATTACTGTTCCATCGACGACCACTGGCTATACACCTTCTCCGTCCACGACACCGGTGACGGTTGTACCGTCGACGCCTCCTCTCTTATCTTGTAGGGAACTACAAGTGTGGTCTGCTGCACCGTCTGCAGTCTCTTTGGCTTTGCCGTCTACGACAGCTTCATTATTGGAAAGACGGGGCTCCTCCTTAGCGGTTCTTTCTCTGTTGAAGTTGCCTGAGCAACTATTAGACTCTGAAGAGGATGAGGAGCAATCTGAGGAGGATGAGAGTTTTTGTGCAGCTTGAAGTCCATCTGAGCTGCTTAAAAAATACCAGGATGAGGATCAAGAAGAGGAGGAACAGTTCCTTGAGCCTACATGTCGGGCTCCTACCTCGGTGCCTACAGCACAGATGCCATTAGATCGTCTCAACAACTTACAATATATGTAGAATGAATACTATTGCTGGTTCTCACCATCCGAAACAGGCGAATCTCACCTTTCGACGCCAATGCCTCAAGCCTCTACGGTAGGGTTTAGACCTCCAAGGCAATCTTCTCCGTTGCCAGTATCAGAAATACGGTCTACAGTCCCTCCTTCGCCAATGCCATATCACCATGCACAGGATAATGACACCTCTGAGGAAGAAAGAGAAGAGGGAGAAGTGGATGATAAGTCAGTGCTGTCGGAGTGGGACGAATACCAAACTCAAACCCCTTCTCTGACTGTTCCACCTGCTGCGGATTCTCCGCCTGTGAATGCCGGAGGGTTCCACCTTATAATGGAAAGAGCAACAAAAAGATTTTTGATTTCCATGGAAACAAAACAGGATGACTGTTTCCTGGATGATTTTAAGGATCAACCTCAAAGACAGATTAAGACAATGCCAATAATTGACTTATTTGGAAAGAGGGTCTAAAGATAATGTCTATGCCGAATTGTCTCCCTGTAGTGTTACCTCGAGTAGATAAGAAATACAAGGCACCTCTCACTTCACCAGCATGCCTTATCGGACAGTCAAAGACGGATTCAGTAGTCACCCAAGCAGCTCAGAGACGAGCCAGGAATCCATCTTTGCAGATAACCGCTCCACCGGACGGGGATGGAAGTCGTCTGGATTCCATTGGGAAAAAAGTTTCAACTATAGCTGCAACTACTGTCCGTGCTGCGAACTCCCTAGCGATACTAGGGAGATATGATAGACAAATGTGGTCGGACATATCACCATATATTGAGAAGCTTCCGGAACCTGACCGATCTGAAGCCAAGAAAATACTACATGAAGAAGAATGTACCTCAGCAGAAATGATTGATGCAGCAGTATATGTAGCAGCTACTGGATTCAGACAATTGGCGGGTGCAGCAGTGTTGAGGTGGCAAGGTTGGCTGAAATCAACATACTTCCGCAAAGATCATAGACATGCCCTATGACGGGGAGACAATCCTTGCAGACCATCAAGAAGGACACAGAGACTGCAAGATCGCTGGGGAGTCTATAATTTCGTAAATCGTCCTTTCATGGTGCAAAAGGACGGGGCAATTTTTCCAATAGGGGAAGATACTCTCAGCAACGTTCGTATTAAACCACACAAGGTAACCAAAGATACCAACCGTACAAACAACAAACTTACGGTCAGCGAGGAAACAATTATTCTCAAGCAAGAAGGAAGTCTTCTTATCGTGGACGAGAGACCTCCAAAAATAAATGAAACGGACAACCTGCCACCATTTCTACCCATTCCAAAGTTAAAAATTGGAGGAAGAATATCCAGTTTCTTATCGAATTGGTTAAAAGTTACTACGGACAGATGGGTCCTGGATGTAGTAGCCAGGGGCCACGCTCTGGAATTTGTCAAAACCCCTCCAAATTCTTCCCCAAAAGTTCCACCACCAGCTCATCTCAAGGAGCTGTTCTCCCAAATATATGTAATGATTCGGAAAGGAGCGATCAAAAAAGTAACTCAATTGCAAAGAGGAATAGGTTTCTATTCAAGATTTTTCCTCATACGCAAGAAGTCAGGGGAATGGCGTCCTATCCTCGACCTGCGTGCCCTCAGCAAATACCTCAAAAAGTTGTCCTTCCGGATGCTATCACTTCAAGAAATCCTCCAGTTTCTCTTGGAAGGGGAACACATGGAAACCTTCGACCTTCAGAATGCCTATTTCCATGTGCCCATCCTTCCCAGGCACAGGAAATTCTTAAGGTTCAGAGTGGCTGGCAGGGACTTTCAATTCAAAGTTCTACCATTTGGACTCCGTTCAGCTTCCAGAGTTTTCACGAAGATATTAGCTCCAGTGGCAGCTCATCTTCGTTTGGATATTTGGGTATGCTCAGACGTGAGTCCCTTGCTCACTTTGCCATTGGATTCAAGCAAGCCGGGCTGAAGACTGCTGTAATGCAGAAACCGGTCCTTGGAAGCTTGTTTCCGGTCCAGGGAAGGTATGGCTTGGCAGTTCGGGCTGGACTGTTCCCATGAGGCACAGGGTCAGACTGATTTGCATATAGCCATGTCTGAACTGGGGTGGCTGAGTGGGCTAAAGAACGGTGATGGATCAAACCCAGATCTTTTGACTGGGTGTGAGTGTTTGATTGGTTCAGATGCTCCGTCCATCACCACCCCCTTTTGTACCGCTTTGGCCGCCATAAGTGTAGCAGGGTATGCTCAGACGTGAGTCCCCTGCTCACTTTGCAACTGGATTCAAGCAAGCCGGGCTGAAGACGGCTGTAATGCCAGAAACCGGTCCTCGGAAGCTTGTTTCCGGTCCAGGGAAGGCATGGCTTGGCAGTTCGGGCTGGACTGTTCCCATGAGGCACAGGGTCAGACTGATTTGCATATAGCCATGTCTGAACTGGGGTGGCAGAGTGGGCTAAAGAACGGTGATGGATCAAACCCAGATCTTTTGACTGGGTGTGAGTGTTTGATTGGTTCAGATGCTCCGTCCATCACCACCCCCTTTTGTACATCTTTGTTTGGAAGGCATTCACATTTTTCCATACCTGGACGACTGCCTTATCAAGGCCAATTCTCTAGGAACAGCAAAAGCGCATGTTCGAAGATGCCTGTCACTATTCCAGTCCCTGGGTCTCTCAGTCAATTTCGAGAAATCCCATTTAACTCCGTCTCGCAGAAAGTCTTTCTTGGGAGCCACATTGGACACTGAACTCACTCAAGCTTTCGTTTCAAAAGAAAGGCGGATACAAATTTTCAAGATGGCTTCCCTACTACTACAAAAAGAGTACATTTCCGTTCGGATGTTCAAATCTTTCCTAGGGATGATCTCCTCCTGCATCCCGCTGATACCCAACTGTCGTCTCAGAATGAGACCCCATACAAGAGGAACTCAGGGCCCGATGTAGGTAAATCTCATTTACCGACTCTAGAATTCCACAATTATAACTTTTCGCTATTTTAGATTCCATGAATGAGATTTAGGTAAAAATTCGGTAATTTTTACCGAATCGGTATGATTCGGTAATTACCGAATCGGTATTTACCGATTCGGTAATTGCCATTGATTCCTATGGCCTTGAGGAATGAATGTCAATTACCGAATCGGTAAAATTACCGAATTGTCAAGTGGGACAGGGTGTCACTTTGACACCCTGTGCACTAACCCTGGGCGTAGTGTGCGGAGTGGGGCTCCGCGGAGCTACGCGAAGTGGGCGCACAACTACGCCCACCCGCGCACTCCGCGTAGCCCCACTCCGCGCCGCCCGCCTCCCTCCCGCCCTCCCTAAATACATAAATAAATGTATAAAAAGCTTTTAAAAACACTTACCTTGTCTGCCGCGTCCCCGGAGCTCCCTCTCGCCGTCCCGCCGTTCGCGCCGCCACCGAATCGGATCCTAATGCGCATGCGCGGGCGGCCGCGCATGCGCATTCCTCACGAGAAATGCGCGCCCGCCCGCGCACGCGCATTAGGATCCGAAATGGCGGCGCGCATCGCGGGACGGCGAGAGGGAGCCCCGGGGACGCGGCAGACAAGGTAAGTGTTTTAAAAAGCTTTTTATACATTTATTTATGTATTTAGGGAGGGCGGGAGGGAGGCGGGTGGCGGCCGGCTACGCTCCGTCTGCGGAGCGCGCGTAGTGCCGCCCGGCTACGCCGGCTACGCAAAATGCGTAGGAGGCGGCTCTCCGTGCACTCCGTGCACGGAGCGTAGCTGGCCGCCCAGGCTTACTGTGCACCTCTGATTCTGGCTTGTGTGCCATGTGACACACATACATGCCCTGAGGGCATGTATGTGTGCCACATGGCACAGGTGTACATGCACAGATGTGCACATGTGCACATGTACATGTGTACATGCACAGATGTGCATGTATACAGGAATTCGTTCTTTACCATGAAATAGTATTTCATGGTAAAGAACGAATTCTTAAGGGCCTGTGGCACAGTTTTCAGTGCCACCTACATCTAGATTTACCGATTCGGTAAATATAAGACCCCCTACATTTCAAAAGCCAAATACCGGTCGGTAACGGCCGAAATCGGCTGTTACCGACCGGTATTTGGTGTCCTACATCGGGCCCTCAGCCTCCAATGGGTGCAGGTTTCAGGGTCGTTCGACGACATGATCAACATAACTCCTCGTATGAGGAACACCTTTCAATGGTGGATACACAAGAACAATTTAAAAAAGGGATGTGCATTCCTAACGGAGGTGCCAAGGTTCACCGTCACCAAGGATGCTTCTTTGGAAGGATGGGGCGCACACCTTCATGGAATGACGGTCAACGGGAAATGGAGTGTGCAACAGAGAAAGTGGCACATAAATCTCCTAGAACTGCGAGCCATTTTTCTAGCCCTGAAGTCTTTTCGGGCAGTCATCAAGGGTTCCACGGTTCTAATTCGAAAAGACAATACAACACGTATGCATTATCTAAACAAAGAAGGAGGAACGAGGTCGGCCCTACTATCTCAACAAGCGCAGGAGATTTGGGACTGGGCCTTGGATCACAAGATCAATCTGTCAGCGGTTCACGTTCCAGGGATCTCCAACGTGTTAGTAGACTCCCTCAGCAGATCTGCAATATCCAATCACGAGTGGGAGATCCATCAACCGACTCTAGATCGAGTCTTTCAAGAGTGGAGTTACCCAGACCTGGACTTGTTTGCAACGAATCAGAACCGCAAATGCCTACACTTTGCAAGCTGGATTCCCCACAAGAACTCATGCGGGGATGCGCTTTCGATGAACTGGTCTCAGTTATATGCATACGCCTTTCCACCAATTCCGCTGGTTCCCAGGGTCATCCGGAAGATGAAGAGGCAACCATGTTGTCTAATTCTCCTTGCGCCCAGATGGCCTCGACAGTATTGGTTCACCGAGCTTCTCCTCCTCTCGGAGTGCAATCCCATTCAGTTGCCACCAATGCAGAATCTCCTGTCAGGTTTGCCATCCGGATCCACCTTCCTTGAAATTAGCAGCTTGGCTCCTCAACACATTGAATTCGCCTATTTAGACATCCCTGCGGATTGTCAAGAGGTTCTAGCAAATGCTAGAGCGCTGGCCACGATTAGGACTTACAAGCTCAAATGGAAGAGGTTCTGTGTCTGGTGTCACTCTGTCAACCTACATCCGATTCATGCTAAACCGGAACAAATCTTGCCATTCTTCCTTCATCTGGCTAGATCCGCTTTATCTCATTCAACTCTTAAAGTATTTTTGGCGGCCATTTCCAGATTCCGGCAGGATGGATCTACTTCTCTTTATTCATCAAGAATAATTCAGCAATTTTTTAAAGGATTATTCCGAATGTTTCCTCTAGTTCGACGTCCACCTCCATCCTGGTACTTAAATGTGGTGCTCGCTCAACTCATGCGTCACCCTTCTGAACCTATTCATAAAGTAGATCTCAAGTTCCTTTCATGGAAAGTTGCTTTGCTCTTAGCACTGACCTCAGCACGGAGAGTCAGCGACATTCAGGCGTTTACAACCAAATCTCCTTTCTTGCAATTCACTTCAAATTCAGTGGTGCTGTGCACCAATCCAAGTTACATGCCTAAGGTTCCCTCTGACTTTCATCTTAACGAGCTGGTGATTCTAAAGACATTCTTTCCAAATCCGCAAACAGCGTCAGAAAAGGCCTTGCATTCTCTAGACATCAAGAGATGTCTCAAGTTCTATCTCCAACGGACTGCCACATTATGGAAAACAGACCAATTGTTTGTAGCATATGGAAAGCTACGTCAGGGATACGCTGTATCCATGCCGACTATAGCCTGGTGGGTCTCCTCAGCAATTGGTCTGTGTCATCAACAGGCAGGAAGACCTCTACAGTCTCTGGCAAGAGAGCATTCTACAAGAGCGGTTTCCTCTTCTACCGCTCTCTTCGCTGGTGTGCATCTCCATCAGATTTGCAGAGCAGCAACTTGGTCCAGTAGGCATACCTTCACCAAACATTACTCTTTGGACACTGCAAGTGATGCAGATACTTCGGTGGGCAGAGCAGTTCTTCGCAATCTTTTCAAATAAGGTGAGCCTCTGTTCTCCCTCCTCCTTTATGCTCTTTTTAGACGCTTATTATAACATGTTATTCGCTTTTGCAAAGCATGCATGTATACTGTGATACAAGGAGCGTCTAATGAGCATGATGTTTTATACTCCTATCTACTCTGATTCAGGCATGTGAATCTATGAAAGACACCCCAATACTGGAGAAGAACAATAGTTACTTACCTGTAATCGGTGGTTCTCCAGTATTGGTGTCTTTCATAGATTCACATGCACCCGCTCACCTCCCCTCAGAGGCTCCTTCAGGTGATTATGTTGGTTTCACTCCTGTGCGAGAAAATCTGAGAGCCCAAGCCTCTGGGGAGAACATTCTGGTGGGTGCTGTCGCCTGAATGGCTGCAGTTTGGTCTGTACAAAATGACTAGGATAGTCATGAGTGTGGAAGTTTTTTGCACTGCAGCTTAGGGCTACTTTACTTCCTGGTTGGTTATTACGAAGGTTTTGGTTTATATAGGCATATTATTGCTTTTTTATTTACCGTGGGACTCCCACTCCGACAACGGGGAATGATTCAGGCATATGAGTCTATGAAAGACACCAATACTGGAGAACCACAGATTACAGGTAAGTAACAATTGTTCTTATGCGCAATCATGACATAATTTCAACATGTGTGCCTCAAATAGAAAAGTACAGGGCTGCGAGTCTTTTTTGACACAGGTATTGTATTGTAATAACAAAGTGATGCCGGATCTAAAAGTGCATATCATACCTTGTCCCCTAACAGTCCCAGGGACTAGTCAAGAGGGAGAGGTGACTTTTGAAAAAAAGCATCTAACTGAGGAGCTACGGGGTAACTCGTGGTTACTCTAAGAACCCATGTTACTGCAACAATCCAAGCCTGCTACCTCCGAGGGTAGACGAGTAGGATGTCAGGCTAACGATTCAGTGCTCAGAAGTGGAGGAGTTTCATGCAATCTTGTACATGATGCTAGAGCATAAGAATGTGTCTCTCTACTGGGGTAACGATGTGCAGTGAATATTTCTGTGTAGGGTTAAAGAACTGCGGATACAGAAGGAAATTGCATTAAAACGGGCAGTCTGCAGCAGTCTAGTTTTTGTCATGTTATGACACTAGACCAAAGGGCAGACATGTTATTTGTAACATTCTTTCTGACACCTGAAGTCTTTAAGAGACATTTTCCTTATTAAACCGCTATGACAGAAAGATCTGTGAAGATTGCTTATGACAGGCAATCGCAGACCTAGAAGGTAATATTACCATTCAACTTCAGTGTTATAGTTTGAGGTGAGTGTTCATGAGTGGGGTCATGCACTGCCCTTTGAAGTATGCATGTAGTCTTTTGTTTTTGTCTTGTTTGGTGATCAGGAGCAATTGGATAGCTTAACGTCTGGTATGATATAGTTCTGTCGCCTAAATCTGAATGTGATCTTGGTTTAATGGTTCTGAACACTATATAGGTTAGATCAGCGGTAGCCCTGTGGCCAAGTCAATACATGATACCACCGTCTTGCCTAGCATACAGTGCTGCACCCCTTTCTTCTTCTTCTCTTCCATGCATTAGATTTGATATTTCTAGTTGCACTTTTTACTTATTTCCTTGTGGTATGTTTACTGTTGATGTATTTCCTGCATGATGTTGTTTATCTACCATGTGTGACCAGAGCTGACTTCTCATTTGTTGAAAATCAGGTATTTCATATGGACATACGAACAGTGACATTGAGGCACTAAGACGGGCATACCATCACATGGATCAATCAATGGGAGACACAAATGAGCCCAAAACGCTCCTTAATGTGGCAGAAAATACAATCAGTACTTTCCCAGATGCCTTGAATACTGAAGAAAAGGTTGCGAAAAATACCTCCAATACTGAATCAGGTAATTTCCTTTTTGAGATAACTGATGGTTATTATATTTCATTAGCCTTCCTTGACTAAAATTAGCTGGAGCTGTCAGTTTGTTGCTGAAAAAGGTGACACCTTTTCAGTCATACTTTCTGCTCTGAAGAAGTTATGATTTAAAGTTAGATTTTGCACTTCCAATTAATGCTTTGTGAGTTTAAATTTAACTTTTGTTCTGTATGAAGCTAGTAGAAGTTGGACTTTTTTTGTATCAC
The DNA here is from genome assembly GCF_964261635.1 of Lissotriton helveticus. Lineage (NCBI taxonomy): Eukaryota > Metazoa > Chordata > Amphibia > Caudata > Salamandridae > Lissotriton > Lissotriton helveticus. The sequence goes on along the minus strand of NC_136067.1, from coordinate 689,857,948 downwards.
TTGAATCTCTGTCCTTGACATCCATCTTTGACTATCTTTGTTTGTAGCTTTACTTTTGTTAAAGTGCTGTAGTAACCTTTATCTTTTTGAATGATCAATGTACTCCAGTGCTATTAAATCTGACAAACCACTATCTTTTGTTATGTTTTCTCAGTTAAGAGATTATAAATACTTTGCTCACGGTTCTATGGCTCAGATTGTGTGTCATGAAAGGGCTAACCTGTTGATGGAAGAATGATAGGCGTATTATGTAGGAAAGCCGCATACTGAGTGCCTTTGTGAATATTTGGTGATGTTTTCTTGAAGTCTTAGTGTATGACATAATTCAAGAACTTGGTAACTTTTAAGAGATGTTTCAAACAAAATTTAGGACATATCATTTTCATATAATTATTCTGAAAAGTTGAGGCAATATGGTGATTAGCACTATCAGTCTAGCTAGGGAGAAGCAATTACTTTTAATGCCTTCTTGACACAACATTCTGGCTGGAATTCTGTCCATTGGATCCACTGTAGGCACATAGATGGAGCTTGTTAAAATATTCCAAATCTGAAGAGATTGTGGACAATGTGATGTTGACTTAGAGTTAAAGAGCATGGACAGGATCTTCTTAAGTACTTTATCCACTTCGCTGCCAGGCCTCCTCTCCTCCTCCTACTCACCGTGCTGGGCATGGTACGGGCGCAGACGGGCTTGCCTTAGGCGCGCCAGCGGCGCGCCCGCTGCGTGGCCTCCATATGAGGAGATGTGGGAGGGAGGCGCAGCTGGGAGGCGGGAGCAGGGCGGTGAATGGGATTGCAGGGGGGGCGGGGCCGCAGGGACGCAGCGGCGTGAAAAACAGGCGGGGCTGCGGGAGAATTGGGCACAGGATGGAAAAACAAGTTTAGGCAAGAAAACAAATACAGGCACAGAGGAATACAAACAAGTCTGGGCAAGAAAGTATGTACAGGCACAGGGGAATAAAAACAAGTCTGGGCAAGAAAGCAAGTTAGGCACAGGGGAAAAAAACAAGTCTGGGCAAGAAAGCAAGTACAGGCAGAGGGGAAAAACAAGTCTGGGCAAGAAAGCAAGTTAGGCACAAGAGAAAAATACAAGATTAGGCAAAAACAATGCAGGTAGAGCCGTGTAGCAGTGTGGGGAGCGACCTGCCTGCGAGCAGGGTCAGAGATCGGTTTGCAGTACTAAAATCACCAGCTTTCAGGAACAAGCAGACTTTTGTCAGAAAACCACATTTATTCAACACAGTTTTGGCATTTTACTGGGATGTAAACCATTTTTCCTATTTTTTTGTGTGCTTTCAACCTCCTTCCAGTTCGTGGTAACAATGGGTATGAAACCAATCGTGGATCCCGGACAGCTATACATTTCTGAAAAGTAGACAACATTCTGAATTCAGCAATGGGTTATTTGTGTAGATCCTTCAAGGTTTTCTTGTAGAAAGTAAGAGTTGAAATAAAAGAATATTGAAAATGAGTTGGAAAAAAACAGCCATTTGTGCCTACATTTTTATCTGTAACTTCTTCTAACTATGCAGATTTTCAAAATCAATACACTGTTACGTCTGCTGGACCCTTCTGATTGCGGGCATTTATAGGGCTTGTAGGTTTACCAGGAAATCCGTGGTACATAGAGCCAATAAATGAGCTGGACGTACAAAGGTTTTTCATTGTGTACCGGGTATACAGCAATTCATATGATTAAATATAAAGGGTGAAAAAAGGTATCGAGCAAACCCTTGGTATTTCCGAAATGGGAACAAGATATGGAATTTAGAAGCATTGACTATTTCCATATCTTTGAATTTGTGGGTACCCATACTAGTATGTGAATTAGAGGGCATTTTTCAAAACTACTTCTTTTCTACGCACTGTCTTACATTTGAGAGGCACAAATTCAGAGAAAAACAATCGTTACTAACAATTTTTCTACTATTCTGTGTTCCCCCAAGTCTACTGATAACAGTGGTACCTCACTTGTGTGGGTAGGCCTAGTGCCAGCGACAGGAAAATGCACAAAACACAATGTGGACACAAAACCATTTTTCAAATGAAAAATGATGTTGTTTATCTACCATGTGTGACCAGAGCTAACTTCTCATTTGTTGAAAATCAGGTATTTCATATGGATACATGAATGTGGTAGGAAATTGTGCCTGCGCAGTGATCCCAGACAGAAATGTGAGGAAATTGTGATTTTTGTTAACTACATTTGAAATTACAGGGGGTTTGGGGTAAGAAAACTTTGGGGGAACCACTCAAGCCACGCATCCTGGACTCCACCTGGTGTCTGGTTTTCAGTACTGTCGGGGTCTGGTAGGTTTCCCTAGCTGGCCACGGAATCCGGTACCAAAAATGCAGGCAACCCCCATGCAAAAAACAATTTACAAAGAGGTCTTGGACACAGTACCGCACCTGTTATATCATTGGGAGTCTATTTTGCGTGGTGCAAGAATCGTGAGAAAGAAGACCTCATAATTTCTCAATAGTGAATAAACAATTACCAAAAGATGATCAGCACACACTTGTTCTCAAACATAGATCAGTTTACTAAAATCATTGTTTTCATGAAGTCAAAAATTACAAGAAAAAGTGTGTGCTGACCCCCTTCAAAACCAGGTTGTTTTATGATAGATAATTTTGATGTCTCCACAATATGTTTTGGGACATTTCCTGCTGCGGGCACTTGGCCCACTCACACAAGTGAGGTAGTATTTTTACCGGGATACCTGGGGGAACACTGAGTGGCAGAATATTTGTGGTTCCTTTATGATTCTGCATGAATTTGGCACAGTAATGCAAGGAAAATGTGTGACTTTAGTCTTTTGACTCCCGCCGCTGCTGTTGAGCTGTCTTGCACAGGCGGTGCTGTCTTGGGCGGACACCACTCCAGAATAGACGTGTGACAGCAGCGGTGACCTACATAGCTGGATCATATTACACGTGCCCTTCCTGGTGGAAGTCTCCTTAAAGTGTTGCGCTCTGTACATTGCATCTGGAGAGAAGGGGGGGAAGTGGAAACGTGCTACTGATACGGAGCAGGCAAGGGGGTGGGGTGCTGCGTCCCACAATACCGCACTGGAGCTACACTACATAGAGCGGCTGAGCCACCAGGACACACATCGACACGCCATCGGATGACTACACTCGGCAAATCAGAACCCACCTGTGCACTACACTATGGTTTTTAGGGCATTGGATGGAGATGCCTCGAGACCTGGGACCCGGGCCTTTCTGCTGCAATGGAAAGCAAGGTTGACACTCTTCTGGCTGCCATAGAACATTCCAGGACCTCTCTAGAATCCAGGATTGATAGTGTTGTCACAGGCCTGGCACTTCTACGTGCAGGTCACCGCAAGCTTGCGGACGAGGTCGACACGACAGATTGGATCGTAGAGGGTCTACAACCCACAACCTGCAGCATGGAATCTTCCTTGAAGTTGCTGACGGACCATGCTCGCACATTGGAGCAGAGAGCTGAGGGAAGATCCAGGAGGAACAATATCTGCATAGTAGATTTGCCGGAGGAAACCGAGGGCCGAGATGCTACTGCATATATAGAGGGCTGGTTGCAAGACCTATTGCTTCCTCAAGCTCTATATCAATATTTCACCATTGAAAGCACACACCGGGTTCCAACACGCAAACTTCCACCTGGTATTAAGGGTGCTGCATTTGCACAATAGAAGCCAGGAAGCTCTCTGAAGTGAATGTTATGTTTTTTTCCGGATTATACAGTTGCAGTCCAGCATCAATGCAACACATTCATCAATGTAAAACGCAGACCCTGGGAATTAACCCTGAAATATACGCTTCTCAACCTGGCAAGATTTTGCATGGTCGCTGATGGGTGCACTCACTTCAGGGGAGGCATGGTGCTGGTTAGAGTCCTATGACCCCCCATGCTGCCCGCCCATCACGGCTCAGCACTAACGCAAGCAAGGCAGCTTAGCGGATCCTCTGCCGTAGACAAGGCCCGAAAGCAAGACGGGCCTCGGCCCCAAAGACTGCGCCAGACTTGAACAGATAATCATAGAACTCCACCAAGCAGAACACGTGGCTACACTCAAGCCCCAGCAAGAAATCGCTCCACTCATTCAATAAAAAAAAAATCCACATTTTGTAAAGCGCACAATAACCCGCAAGGGTCTCTAGGCGCTGGGGCTGTTGGGAAGATTAAGCAAGCTATTGCCCAGAGTCACATGGTGCTGGGCTAATCTTCCGCGGCTCCGGGGATCGAACCGTGATCCCCAGATTCCGGAGTCAGTCGCCCTAGCCGCGGCGCCACACCTCTTCCACTTCAGTGACAAACACTACCACCACCTTTGTAGTGTAGTTCCTATATTCCCAATAGGCTCTGCGCATTGGAATAATATAAACAGCAGTGTAGACGTAGGACTGAGGTCGAATACGTCTCTACTGACTATATTAGACTTAATTAGTTTTGCCAGCTAGCTCAGAGGTCCCTAGAAACTTTCTCGAATAAACAAGGAGGAGTTTAACTTCCCTGGATAGACAAGAAGGGATTAGCTTCTGACAACCATAAAACATGACAACTTTGCTCCCTCAGAATAAGAGTGTATCTCTAGAGTCGTGTGAAAACAATAGGCAGCTATTTTACTCAGTCAATCGTGCATACTTAGTTTCACCAGAGTGCAGAGAATAGAGAGACGGGCGTTTTCAATAAAAGGTGTTATTTATTGAGCTTCTTTCTCATGCAAGAGAAATGAATTGCCACAATTGCAATACTTAGTATAAAGTAAAGTGCGTACAGTAAAAGGAGTATTATAAAATAATACTGTAAAAGCATTGATATGGTTTCTGAGCCATATGATACTTTAAAATAGATAAATATATACATACATATATACATATGTACACGCCTATCCCGGTGTACCTGACCTAAGCCTAATACGTGGGTAGGAGTAAATAAGTAGCAGTTTAAGTTAAGTTGGTTTTGCCAAGAATCTGAATCAAGAATTCTCTTTAAGGGTTTAGTCAGCTCCGTACCTGGGTAATAGAAAGCAGGAGGTCTGGTATCTCTCTCTCAGGACTCGATATCCCAGCAACCCGCAAGGGCGGCTGAAAACACCGGAGCTGGATTTTCTCGGCTGGAGAAAAAGACAGCGTCTCTCTCAGTGCGTCAAGGGGAGGGGCGGCGTACGTGGGCTCTCGCATCAGCCGGGCTCTCGGGCAAGTAGAGTGCCGCTCTGCTCCAAACCACCGTGTGTTTGCTTAAGGCAACGTTGGTATATGTATACCTGAAAGGTGCCGGGTTTGACGTAAGGTTGGACATAAGACGTCAATAAAGATGTCACTAAGAACTGGCCGTTCTTTCAGTGCTCACAGGAGTTCTTGGACAAATCAAAACAAAAGCAAGGGGAATTCCCAGGTTGCTGGAGGTGTGGTTTGTTTAAAGTTGTACTTTCTAGGAGTCTGGGGAAGTAGCCTTGCTTAATTTGGGCTGCATGGGCTACGACTAAATATGGATATGATTCTTATGCCTTTATAAGGATATTATTTATTATAGCCATACAAGGGCATAAATCAGGAATATTGAATTAGGGTCCTAGATAGAAATACAACACCTTACTCCACAAACATCCAACAACATTATTTGAAGCTACCACCAGCATACTTAGTCTCTACTCACCCTTGCTGTATACCGATATACTTGCAGTGAATGATGTAGTCCAAACCCTGTAGATGCTGGAAAGATTGTTATATTCATGACTGATATGTTTTTCCAATACCAGGCATGTGGGTCTGCACCTGCCCCTGGCACACCATGTTAACCTGAGTTTAAACTGATATGCTGGCAACAGATGGTGATTGTATAACTGAGGGGTTTATACACATGATGCTAATCTCTGCTCTCCCCCCTTGTATAATTACACTGGTTAGTGGACACCTGTCTTTTAAGTCATGGTTTGGGCAGACACTCGGTTGATGTTCTGCTCTTCTTGTAGTCAGGGGTTTGCATTCTATTGACCTGTTCTGTAGTTTAAGGTTACACACCAAATATGGCTCTACCTCGATCTCGCATCGCTGCAGTCACTGTCAGATTCTCTCATGAACACACAAATGTAGTTTCCTGGTGCTGCCTCAACAGTTCTTTCCTTTATATACAACTAAATGGCAAACTTTAAAGTACTGACATGGAATGCCACACTCTTGCACGCCTCTATGCTATCTACTCTTATCTGAAGCGCTACCATGTACACATTGCGCTATTGCAAGAGTCCCATTTGATGTGCTCAGAGGCGACTAAACTCCAACGTCGGTGGCGTGGGCAAATTTTCACCAATGATTTTAACTTCCATGCTTGTGGGTATAGTGTGGATCAGGCTGGGGGTCCGTTTGCTACAGAGGAGGAGCAAGTAGATCCTGAGGGCAGATATGCCCTTGTCTTGGATAGACTGGATGGTGGGCGAATATTAATAGGTAGCCTCTATGCCCTTAACACAGATCAAACATGCCTCAACACTCTCTGCAGTTATCTCAAAATGGAATGGAATACCGTGGTTGTTGGGTGGTGTTTTACCAGCATACTCGATGTCTATTTAGACCAATCGTTTCCCCCTTTGCTTTGAACCACTACTTCATCAAATGCTAAAACACCTACAACCTGGCTAAGCAATTGGGGTCTCATAGATATTTGGTGAATGCGCAATGCTACAACTAAGGTATATTCTTTCTACTCTGCACCCTGTCCTCGTAATGTTAGAGTAGAAAGGCTGGTAGGTACACCCGAGCTTGCGCAATACGTCACACGCTCTCACTCGGACCGTAACCGGCAATATTTACAATTCGCATGGACCACGGTCAATCCCCCCGAGTCCCTCATGGAAGCTGCAGACAGCGGCCTTGGAGGACCCTCCTTTCCGTTCATAGTTTAGCACAGCTATTATGGAATATTTTGATGCTAATGATGCCACCGCGGGCACATGCTCACTGGAGTGGGACGCAACTAAAATGACACTGAGCGGCATATTCCTGGGCCTGCATTGGAATATCTGCACGGTTCTAGATACTGACCTGATGCATGTTGAGCGGACATTGCTGCAACTGGAAACTGCAGCAGCAGATAGTTCTACTGAGAGGTCGTGCCTGGCAGTAGCATATGCAGAGCATGCAACACTCTTCGAGAGAATGCCTTGTCATAATTACGCAGTCCACTTTGCCAAAACTCATGCTGTAGTGGACAGAGTGGGCTCCTTCCTAGCCTGGCTGAACCGCCAGGATCGTCCTAGCGTACCCATCAAAGGGCTGTGGAGCTCAGTCCTTTGATGAGTCCGCTAGGACGATCCTGACGGTTGAGGCTGGACACTTTAGGCAAGAAAATGTTTTCTTCCACCAGCCTGACACTGTGGTCCGTGAACACTGCATGCCTTTTAGGCTGTTACTCTTATGCACTGTGGGTGTTTGTTGCGCAGGTGCTGCCTATGGTCCCTTGCGCCTTTGCATGGCCCAGCCAAACCCAGTCCACCTTTTGCTCCTTTTGTGGCCACAGAAAGGGCTTCCCACCACGTCCTTACCCGTCCTGCCACCACGGCACGCAAGCTCACCTGACTGTACCTAGCAGAGGATGAGGTGCGTGCAGACCCTGTTGGTCGGGCGTCTAGAGTTCTGCCAAGCCCACACCATACCTAGCCGCCCCCCCAAGGGAACCTCTGCCTCCACACCGCTTTAGTTCACCCGCCAACCGTCATGGGCAACCAGTAGGAGGCAGGATATACCATCAACTGCACCACTCACTGGAGGTCGATAACAATTTTTCGAAGGGGCTACTCCCTCCCCTTTGTAACTAGCCCGCCACCCATGCCACCCACTTGCAAGTGGCTGGCAGAGGACATCTCTCCTTTCTCTGCCATGAAGTGGCAGCTCTCTTGGCCAATGGAGCCACAGAGAGGGTGCCGACGCCAGAAGTAGGTTGTGATTGTTATTCCTGCTACTTTCTGGTGCCCAAAAAGGATGGAGGCCTTCATTGTATCCTAGACCTGCACCATCCCAATTTCCTCCTCAGAGGAGAAATTCAAAATGCTCACAGTCGCTCAAGTCCTGTCTGCCTTGGTCCCGGGAGACTAGATGGTCATATAGGACTTGCAGGATGCTTATTTCCACATTCCTCGTCCTGTCTGCCCCCAGATGTTACCTGCGGATTACAGTGGGCCACAAGCACTTTCAGTTCGCAGTGCTCCCTTTTGGCCTTACCAGCACCCTCCGTGTGTTCACCAAGGTGAAGGTGATGGTTGCAACTCATATGCGGAGATCAGGGGTACTAGTCTTTCCCCATCTCAACGACTAGTTGTTGAAGGCGGTCCCCAGGCAGTTGCTTCTCACCCCCAGACTCGGGATGACCTCCTGCCCTTGCTGGGGTACACTATCAACGTTCCGAAAATCACACCTGACTCCCTCTCAGATGCTCACTTTCATCAAAGCTGTTTTGGACATGATGCAGTTTAGCTTATCCATCCGTACAGCTAATCTATGATATTCAGACTGTGTTTCAGCCTCTATCCTAGGTTTTGGTAAAACTGACTCTGAGGCTGCTGGGCCTTATGGCATCCTGCATCCTGCTTATAACATATGCCCACTGGCACATGCAGGCTCTACAGTGGGACCTAAAGTTCCAGTTAGCATAGCATCAGGTGACTCTCTCCCACATGGTTCTAAACTTGGTGCGAACTGCAAAAGATCTACAGTGGTGGTTAACAAAGTGCGATTGGGTCAGCGGCATCCCTCTCCCTTCCCCAACCAATTCTGACAGTGGTGACAGATGTGTCACTCCTGGGATGTTGCGACACTCTGGAAAATGTGGAGATCAGAAGCGTCTGGCGAAATCCAGACCTAACATCAATCTACTGGAGCTCTGAGCAATCCAGCTGGCAGAGACCGCCTTTCTACCTTCCATCAAGGGAAGGCTAGTGCAGGTGTTCATGGACAACACCGCCACAATGTGGCACTGCAGCATGCAGGGTGGGGTCATGCACCCTTTGTCAAGAGACTCTGGACATGGCTGGAACTCCAGGGCACACATCTGGTGGTTCAACATCTGGTGGGCTCTCTCAACGCCAGGGCGGATAAACTCAACTGAAGATGCCTAGTGGATCGAGAATAGTGTCTCCATCTGGAGGTGGTGCAAGGTCTTGTTCAGCAGTGGGTAGAGCCTTAGTTAGATCTGTTCAACATAGCCGAGAATGCACAATGTAAACAGTTCCGAAATCTGGAGTTTTCAATGCGGCTCTCGCTCTGAGATACTTTTCATCTCGAGTAGAGCTCAGACCTCCTATACCCCTTTCTGCCAATACCACTCTTTCCTGGCGTCCTCAAGAAGATCAGACATGACTGTGTCTAAGTCATCCTTGTGCCTCTGGGCTGGGATTGTAGAGTTTGGTATCTTGCACTGTTGAGCATGAACATCTGTGCTCCCATCAGGCTGCCCCTTTGGGAGGACCTTCCCAGTAGCAAGGAAGGGTTCTTCACCCTAAACTGTCAATACTTCACCTTCATGCATGAAGATTGAGTAGCGACAGTTGCCAGCTTTCGATTTTCCGTCCAAAGTCTGCAATGCTATCTGGGCAGCGAGGCATACCTCCACCAAGACGGTATACACCTACCACTGGGGCAAGTTTGTGGCATAGTGTGCAGAGAAGCAAGTTGACTCTCTTTCTGCTTCCCTTTCTCATATCCTTCTGTTTATTCTTTCACTTGCTCAGCAGGGCTTTGCTTTGGGCATCTTAAAGGGCTGACTTTCTGCCATCTGAGTCTTCCTGCAGTTGCCAAATCAGTCATCCCTCTTCAAGTCCCCTGTTATAAATAGTTTTTTGAAATCTCTCCATCATATGTTTCCACCTTCACCCTTTATCATGCCCCAGTAGGATCTCAATATCGTACTTACATTTCTGTTGTGTTCTTCTTTTGAGCCACTATATAACTGTCCTCTCAGGCTCCTTACCATCAAGATGGCCCTCCGAGTTGCGATAACATCTGCCCGAAGGGTCAGTGAGCTCCAGGCCTTGTCATCTAAGCCTTTGTACCTAACCATCTTTCCAGATAAGCTGGTTCTTCGCACTAGAGCTTCCTTTTTGGCTAAAGTAGTCACTCTCTTTCGCGTAGGCCAGTCCATCACCTTGCCTACCTTTTATGCTCCTCCGCACCCCTTGAGGAAAGGGGAGCGGCTCCATCGACTGGATGCAAAAAATTCTTTCTACTTTGACCACACTAAATATTTCTGGGGAGATGGCCAACTCTTCGTGGGGTATGTCGGAGCCAAGAATGTGAAGGCTGTGTTGAAGTGGACCATCTCCAGATAAATCGTGCTCTGCATTAAAATTTGCTATGCACTGGCCAAGAAGAAACCCCCTGAGGGTTTGTGTCCTCATTTCACCAGAACTAAGGCTGCGACAAGTGCATTAGCACTCGGAGATCCAGTCCTGGACATCTGCCAGGCAGCGACTTGGGCTTCTCTGCACACGGTCACCAAGCGCTACTGCCAGGACAATCGGGTCCGTCGGTATTGGCTTGTTGCCCGTTTGGTCCTGCAGACGGTCTAGTGTGAATTTGTTCTGCAGACCCACCTCCGGGGAGGTATTGCTTGGGTATCCGTTCTAAGATAAGGAATCTGCAGCTAGAAGTCACTATCAAATGAACAACTTACTTAGCTTCGGTAACTCCTTAGCTCACAACTTTCCAATCGTTTCATGTTGGTGACACACTTTTTGGAGATGCATAATTTTGGGACACAGTAAGGCAGTGTAGCTAGCGAGTGTAGCAAGCGAGCCCGAACCACTTAAGGGGGATTTGGGTGGGTTCTCCCTGCGGAAGAAAATTTTGAAATAAACGTCAGCAGTGGATGCCTTCGTCTGCTGAGCCACCAGAACCGGCATACACACATCCTTTTTCTCTCTCTCTCTCTCTCTCCCTCTCTCTCCCCCTCTCCCTCTCTCTTTATCCAGTATTATAAGTATCTTTCATAGATTCACATGCCTGAATCATTCCCCGTGGTCGGGGTGGGAGTCCCCGGTATATAAAAAAGTAATGTCATAAAGACATATACATAGTTATAGGCCAGAGGACTCTCATTAGTAACATATCCATGTCCTTTTGTAAAAAGGACCAAACTTTTGCCAAGAGCCAATCATATATCACCACCCTCTAGAACCTTCCTGGAAGGAGCCCTAGTCCCTCAGATTTTCTACCGCACGTCGTGCTAAGGGAGTCTCCTCTGAGCTCTGCTCAGCTTTTCTGGTATTCTTTACCTTTTCCAATATTTTTCTCTCAGAATTTGTTCTCTGTGAGGAGTTTTTTCAGTTGATCATGGCTGACACTCCTAAAAAGGGTCTCTTTAGATCCTGTGCCTCTTGTGGGAAGAAGAGGCTTCATGTGGATGACAGGCATGAAGATTGCCTTTACTGTCTCTACCCTGACCACTCTGCAAAGGATTGCAAGGTCTGCCGTACTTTTTCAACAAAGACTCTGAAGGACAGAGAGGGACGCCTGCTGCTCTGGCTCCAGACACTTAAAGACAAGGACCGGGTTGTCTCTTCAGGGGAGAGTGAGTGTTCCATCAAAAGTCCTCCTTCCTCTCCCAAAAGGCCTAGAACGTCATCCCCAGGACCATCTTTGGAGCCACCTCAAAAGAAGACGCCCAAGTCTTCAGAGGTTCGTTCACAGGCCATGGCTGAGAAGGTTTCTCTTCAGGATACTACCTTCAAAAAGCCTGTCAGGACCTCCTCTGTGGTGACTGTAACAATGTTGACGACAACAATCTCCACATCACTGGCATAGTCATTCTCTTCAACGTCGACGACTTCTTCAGCCTTGTCGTCGATGGGTAGGTCCATTCCGTCTGTCATACTAATTAAAAAATCGACGACGAAGCCTTCGTCGACGAGTGCTCCCTCGTCGCCGAAACAAAGATCGTCGATGACTAAAGCCCCATCGACGTCGATGAAATCTTCTTCGTCGACGAAATCCTCGTCGACGTCAGTGAAACCTCCGTCGACAGTTCCATCGTTGACGAAGCCGCCGACGAGACCATCGACGTCGACGAAAATGAAGCCGTCGACGGGACCATCGACGACGTCTCCAGCGTCGACGCTGCCATCGACGAACAAAACACCGTCGACGACTCCATCGTCGACTAGGACGCCGCCGTCGACGCCGGCTGTGACCGTCGACGTTCCCCCATCGACGACCATACCGTCGACGGGCTCACCGACGACAGGATCGCCTTCCTTGAAGTACTCATGTACACATTTCAGGATAACTAAGTGTACTTTGACGCCAGAATTGACCTCACCAAGTAGAGTCCAGCCACTGCCGCCGGCTCAATTGTTGGGCACGGAGGATTCTGAGGATGGCTCACTGTTTCAGACTGCTACCAACCCATCAGAACTTAACATTAAAATCCATGAAATTTCAGAGTGTGAAGATCTGGAACAGGAAGGAATGGATTTCCAGGAGGAATATCACTCTCCTCCACTTCCACCTTCACAACCTATGGTGTGTCTGCCAGCATCCATAGTGACGGATTTACAATTTCTCATTGCGGATTATAAGCAGCAGTTTCCTTCCAACCAGCCTCGTCTGGTAGGGCTGCAACCGCCAGTTTTGATACCTACCCCTCCATCTCGCCCCAGACCGCCTCCACTGGTCATTCAACCGGAGACTGCTTTTTTGACTACTGTACAGTCTTCTGATGAAGAAGAGGAAGTAGGAGCACAGGATGAGGGCGACCAGCAAGAGGAAGGAGAATTGCAGGAAGACGAATGGAATGAATACGTTATTCCAGCTCCGGCTTCCCCTGACCAAGCACAGGCAGACTCTCCTCCGGAAGACATTGGAGGGTTCCACAACATCTTAGAAAGGGCTGCTTCAAGATTCAAAATTGAAATGACCACGCAACCTCAGGATTGTTTCCTGTATGACTTTAAAGAGCCATTTCAAAAGGCTGTGAGATCCATTCCCATTATTGAATATATTTGGGATCAGGGGGTGAAAATAATTAAGTATCCTTCATCTTTGCCTCCAGTCATACCCAGGCTCGACAAAAAGTATAAGGCTCCGGCCACAGCTCCTGCATGCCTTACAGGACACACAAAACCAGACTCTGTCATTACCCAAGCTGCGCAGCGTAAAGCTAAGAATCCATCGGCAGCGTTGACTGCGCCACCAGATAAAGAGGGTCGTAAACTGGATAACATTGGCAAAAGGTTTTCATCCATGTCGGCCCTCACTGTTCGAGCGGCTAACTCCTTAGCCCTGTTAGGGCGCTACAACCGCCAAATGTGGGCGGATATTGCTCCATATTTGGGTACTATCCCAGAAGACCAAAAGGAGGAAGCAAAAAAGATCCTTCTTGAGGGCGAACGTTCCACCTCTGAAATGATCGACGGGGGCATGGATATCGCCTCCACAGGATTCAGACAATTGGTAGGGGCTGCGGTCCTAAGTCGCCAAGGGTGGCTTAAGGCCACATCTTTCCGACCGTAAGTGCAGGCCAAGATATTGGACATGCCGTTCGATGGCCAGCTACTGTTTGGGAAAGACATAGACGACATGCTGCAAGGTATTAAAAAGGATACTGAGACCGCGAAAGCCCTGGGTACTCTTCAGTTCAGAAATACTTCCTTTCGGGGCTCCAGAGGAAGAGGGCAACCTTCACGAGGTGCCTATCAGGGGTACAAATCTTCGTACAACTCAAACCAGCAGTACAAACCCCAGTGCCAACAAAGGCAGCAGCATCAAAATCAGTCATCATACAACAAATCTTCCTTTCGTGGACGCGGAGGGAAGAAAGACACAGCCAGAAGGCAATGACCTTTTTCTACCGCAGGCCTCCATTTCTTCTCGACCTTACGCAATTGGAGGAAAAATCTCATTTTTCTTCCACAATTGGCAGCAGATTACAACGGATCTCTGGGTCCTTCAGCTGGTCCAGTTCGGACATTCATTGGAGTTTGTGGAGACTCCTCCTTCAAATCCTCCACGTCCAATGAACCACAAGAATCTACATCTCCTACAAAAAGAACTCTTTAAAATGCTCCACAAAAGAGCTATAGAAAAAGTGCCTCGGGATCATAAAGGCAAAGGATTCTATTCCCGATTCTTCCTAATAAGAAAGAAGGAGGAAAAATGGAGACCTATATTGGACTTGCGAGACCTGAACGGATACCTCAAGAAACAGTCGTTCCGTATGGTATCCATTCAAGAGGTGCTGCAGCTCCTCGATTCAAAGGACTTCTTGGTGTCTTTAGACCACCAAGACGCCTATTTCCACATACCGATCCACAAAAACCACAGACAATTCCTCAGGTTTGCAGTGGCGGGCAGACACTACCAATTCAGGGTGCTGCCCTTCGGACTGAAATCGGCTCCTCGTATTTTTACAAAGTGTCTGTCTCCACTGGCAGCATATCTTCGCCAACACCATCACCAAGTCTTCCCCCTACTTGGACGACTGGCTTGTCAAGGCACCTACTTTTGCAGGCGTGAGCAGGTCCTCAGACGCCTGTCTGCAACTTTTCGAAAACCTGGGACTCACTCTCAACCAAGAAAAGTCTGTACTTCAGCCTTCCCAACGCCTCACTTTCTTGGGGGCAGTCCTGGATACGGATCAGGAAAAAGTCTTCCTTCACAGGAACGTCAGCTCAAACTCCGGTCTCTAGCAGCTCGGATTCAGGCCAAAAAGACCATCACGGTGCGCCTGTACAAGTCATTATTGGGGATGATGTCCTCCAACATCCTACTGATCCCACACTGCCGTCTTCGTATGCGGCCGCTGCAGGAAGCACTATCCACCCAGTGGATCCAGTGTGCAGGATCCTTCAAAGATCTAATCCGGATCACTCCATTCATTGTGCAGGCCCTAGACTGGTGGCTTCGACCTCAAAATCTGGACCAGGGCCTTCCATTCCTTCTACCAATCTCTCCACATGTGATCACCACAGATGCTTCATTGGAGGGATGGGGTGCATATCTGCAAGAACTCCAGATCAATGGGCTATGGTCTCAGACAGAGAAGCAGATGCATATCAACCTTCTCGAGTTGAGGGCAGTCTACCTGGCACTAAGAGCATTCCTGCCTCGGATCAAGGATTCCCCAGTGCTTGTGAGAATGGACAACACCACCACAATGCACTATCTGAACAAACAAGGGGGAACTCGATCTCTGACGCTGTCGCTAGAATCTCAATGCATTTGGAAGTGGCTGCTTCGAAACAATATTTCTTTACGGGCAGAGTATGTCCCAGGGGCAGACAATACCCTGGCAGACTCTCTAAGCAGGCAACGCTCCATCTGCCACGAGTGGGAGCTGGATCAACATCTTCTCAACTCCATATTCTCCCATTGGGGCAAGCCTCACCTGGATCTGTTTGCGACGCCGCTCAACGCAAAATGCCAATACTACGCAAGCTAGCATCCCAAGAAGGGGTCTCTCTGGAATGCATTTTCCATCGCATGGTGCAACGTCTTCACTTACGCATTTCCTCCATTTCCCCAGATTCCCAGAGTTCTCAGGAAAATGAAGACGGGCCATTGCACCCTAATCCGGATTGCCCCGGCGTGGCCACGCCAACACTGGTTTACGGAACTTCACCTCCGGTCGCTGGAACCGCCAATCCCATTCAGGCCAAGCCCGACTCTCCTGACAATGAACAACGGGCAAGTCCAACATCCGGATCCACAATCTCTCAAATTATCGGCTTGGCTCCTGAGTACAGAGAGTTCCAGAATGTAGACATTCCTCAAGAATGCAGGGTAGTCTTGGCCCGGGCCCGGGCTGACAGTACCAACAAGACGTATTCCCTGAAGTGGAAAAGATTCTGTATATGGTGTAAGACAAACCGGAAACACCCATTTGAATCTTCGCCGGCACAGATTCTGCCTTATCTGCTTCATTTGGCTCACTCGGGGTTGAACCACGCCTCGATAAAAGTTCACCTGGCGGCTGTATCTCGGTATAGGCGTTCTTCGTCTGGTGTTTCTCTCTGGTCCAATAGACTGATCAAGCAGTTTCTGAAAGGATTGTTCAGGACATTCCCTCCAGTGAGGGCTTTGCCACCCACCTGGCAGCTCAACATCGTTCTGGCTCAGTTAATGAAGCACCCTTTTGAGCCAATACACAAAGCTGACATCAAATATCTATCATGGAAGGCCGCTCTCTTACTAGCGCTCACATCAGCAAGAAGAGTGAGTGAGCTCCAAGCCTTCTCCATTCAAGATCCTTTCTTACAGTTCAAACAGGACAGAGTTATCTTAAGAACTAATCCTAAATTCATACGAATGGTTCCATCCAACTTTCACCTGAATGAACCTGTAGTTCTGCGGTCCTTCTTCCCGAATCCAAGCACCGCAGCAGAAAGATCTCTCCATTCATTAGACCTCAAGAGATGTCTGAAGTTCTACATCCATAGAACAGAACAATTTCGAAAATCCAACCAACTATTTATTGCCTTTAGCAGGCCCAGGAAAGGTCTTCCATTGACAAAGCAGTCCATCTCAAGGTGGATCTCGGCAGCCATTACTTTCTGCCACCAGCAGGCAGGACATCCTCTGCATTCTAAAGTCCGGGCTCACTCCACTAGAGCGGTCTCCACCTCGATGGCGCTCTTCGCTGGGGTACCCATAATCGACATACGCAGAGCGGCAACATGGAAGACACCTCATACCTTCACCAAGCACTATTGCTTGGATTCAGAGCTGATGAAGGATGCAGCGGTGGGTCAAGCGGTGCTACGCCATCTATTTCACTAGAGGTGAGCCTTCTTCCTTTCATCCCTCCATCCTATTTCCTTCTTGCACATTTCTCTAACTGTATTTCGTGCTTGATATTCTATTATCATGTGACTTTACAGGTTGTTCTCTACGAAATGTGCTGGTTATTGCTTGCTACTCTGATTCAGGCATGTGAATCTATGAAAGATACCTATAATACTGGATAAGAAATGCGTTACTTACCTGTAACTGCAGTTATCCAGTATTGGTATCTTCATAGATTCACATGCAACCCACCCACCTCCCCTGGAAGGGCTCACCTTGGTTCTCTCAGTAGGTACTACTTAGCACTGTGCTTACGAAAATCTGAGGGACAGGGCTCCTTCCAGGAAGGTTCTAGAGGGTGGTGATATCTGATTGGCTCTTAGCCAAAGTTTGATCCTTTTTACAAAAGGACATGGATATGTTACTAATGAGAGGCCTCTGGCCTATTACTATGTATATGTCTTTATGACATAACTTTTTTATATACCGGGGACTCCCACCCCGACGACGGGGAATGATTCAGACATGTGAATCTATGAAAGATACCAATACTGGATAACTGCAGTTAAAGGTAAGTAACGCATTTCATCTCTCCCTCTCTCACTCTCTTTCTCTCTCTCTCCCTCCCTCTCTCTCTTATTTATTTATTTATTTATTTATTGACATTTGTTAAGCGCGGCGAATACCCTGAGGCGTCTCGGCGCTGACTTAGGGGTGAATCAGTGTATAAGAAGACCTAACAGAAAATGGAACTATTGGTCAAATAACCAAGTCTTGAGATGTTTGCGAAATATGAACAGGGAGTGGCTGGTCTTAATGTGTAGAGGCAAGGTGTTCCAGAGCTTGGGAGCTGCAACCAAAAAGCGCCTGTCGCCCCAAGTGACTGTTCTAGTACGAGGCACTACTAGGTGATTGTGATGAGAGGAGCGAAGGGAACGGGTTGGGATATAGTAATGAAGATTATGTTTAAGGAAATGGGGGCCTTGGTTATTGAGTGCCTTGTAAAGAATACACAATGATTTAAATTTGATACGACTGCGTATCGGAAGCCAGTGAAGTTCCCTAATGGTGTTTGAAACCGATGCAAATTTGGGAAGTCCCGCCAGCATCCGGGCGGCGGTATTTTGAATTGACTGCATCTTGTTAGTCACCCGGGATTGTGCATTTAGGAATAGGCCATTACAATAATCCAGTGCGGACAGGACTAGTGAGCTGACCAAAGTTCTCCCAGCAGTATCCGGTAGGTAGGGTAGAATTTTCCTAATCATTCTGAGTTTCATGTGAGCAGTTGCAGCCGTTTTGTTAGCGTGTGCCATAAAATTTAGACCAGCATCAAAAGTGATGCCCAGATTTCTAACTTTAAGAGCTGGGCTAGGAGGAGTTCCAAACGATGTTGGCCACCAAGCTGGTGACCAGCCCGGAGAAAGGTGACCGAAAATGACCACTTCAGTTTTATCTGAATTAAGTTTGAGACAGTTCGTGGCCATCCAGTCACCTATGGCCACCATTCCTCTGGTAAATAACTTGGCCACTTCTTCCCCATCCCCTTTGATGGCCAACACCAATTGGGTGTCGTTGGCGTAAGAGGTCAGGCTCATCCCAAATGCTTTGATGACACTAGCAAGGTCCGACACGTAGATGTTAAAGAGTGTCGGACTTAGGGACGAGCCTTGGGGGACCCCACACGGCAAGGACACCGTAGAAGATTGGTATGGTCCAAGGGATACCGCCTGAGTTCTGTTGGCCAGAAACGATACAAGTAGGTCCAGCGCTGTTTCCTGGACCCCTAGTCGTTCGACACGGTCGGCCAAGATCTTGTGGTCGACCGTGT
This sequence comes from Lissotriton helveticus, assembly GCF_964261635.1. Classification (NCBI taxonomy): domain Eukaryota; kingdom Metazoa; phylum Chordata; class Amphibia; order Caudata; family Salamandridae; genus Lissotriton; species Lissotriton helveticus. The sequence goes on along the minus strand of NC_136067.1, from coordinate 689,839,353 downwards.
CGAAGGCCGCAGAGAGATCCAGCAGGACCAGGACTGCTGTCCCCCCCTGATCTCGTATGACTCGGATGTCGTCTGCCGCTTTTAGGAGGGCAGTTTCCGTACCGTGGCATTTACGAAATCCAAACTGAGTGTTGTCAAGCAGCTGATGCCGCTCTACAAACTCCGACAATTGTTGGTTCATACCTTTTTCTATGACCTTGGCCAGGAAGGGGAGACTAGCTATCGGCCGATAGTTTTTTAGTTCATCTTTGTTAAGATTGAGTTTTTTTAATAGGGGTTTAACCAACGTGTGTTTCAATGAGGCCGGGAAAATGCCCGATCTGAACACAACGTTACAGACCTGTGTGATGACTGGAATCAACGTGTCCATCACTGGTGTAAGCACTTTAAGCGGGCAAGGATCCAGTGATGACCCTGTTTTAATCCTTGAGGTGAGGCTCTTCGTCTGATCCATAGTAAGGTCGGCAAAGCGGGTGAGTATGTTGTCACGCGGTGTGAGGGGAAAGGGGTGAGTTACGGTATTAGTGTTTAGGGAGAAAACCTGATAGATATCATTGACTTTCTTGAAGAAAAATTCAGATAGGGCATCACAAAGATGTTGTGAAGGAGGGGGTGTGAGATCCTGCGTACCACCGGACAAACGCTTAGTTATATCAAATAGCTCCTTACATGAGTTTTTTGCCTTGTCTATTTGTTCGGCATAGTATGCTTTTTTTGCCTCAGCAATCATATGTTTATACCGCGTTAGTGACTCTTTGTATAATATTTTACTCACGGGGTCATAGTGCTTTCGCCAGTGTCTTTCCCTTTGTTTGTTAGTTTGTTTCTGCTTTTTAAGTTCATCGGAGAACCAGGGTGCGCTGGGGGAAGCACGATTCTTGGAAATAGATTTCAGTGGCACTAGCTCCTGTGTGGCCTGACTGAGCCAGTTATGAAACTGATCTGTGGCAACACTGGGATCATCAGACAACAGAGGAGGTGTGCTTGCCAGGAGAGTGTTGAGTGTCTCCAGGTTTAGATCTTTCCATGCCCTCACCTGTTTAGGGGCAAGGTTAACCACTCTCGTCTTGTGGGTATCGGGAATGGCTAACTTGCTTGATATGACATAATGATCGGTCCATGGCATAGGAAGGATAGCTAAGATGTGTAATGTCTCTAAATTGGTAAATATGCCGTCAAGGGTGTGACCGGCCTCGTGGGTGGGGGCAGATAATAATTGATGCAACCCTAACGTTTCCATGTCCGATAGGAGACAGGCTGTATCGGCGTCGTTGGCCTTTTCGAGGTGAAAATTGAGATCCCCTAGCACCATGCAATAATCGTCCAGTGCTATGGATTCCAATATTGACCCCAGGCTGAATAAAAAGGGGGCGCGTGCTCCTGGCGGGCGATATATCAAGACGCCTTTGAGGTTAAAGAGGGGGATGAGTTGAATACTGAACATTATCGCTTCACAGGTGGTAGATGGTATAGATGTGGTTCTAATAGGGAGATTGTCTCTGGCGATAATAGCAACCCCGCCTCCCCTCTGGCCTGTTCTGTCCTGCCTATATATCGTGAAACCACTGGGGACCGCTATGACTAAATCAGGGTCCGATGCGCCATCCAACCATGTTTCCGTTATGAACAACAGGTCAAGATGAGAGTCTAGTATAAGATCTGCGATTTCTTGCCTGTGTCTACACATAGAACGCGCATTGATAAGTGCTAACATGAAGGTGGCATTAGGAGGGGACGGATTGGTAGGAGCCTTAATCCTGGTGTTTGCAATCTTCGTTGAAAAGGTACAGTGTGAGCAATAGAGGGAATAAGGAGCATTGAGATAAGTACCTGGATCATATATGTGACAACATTCACTACCAGGTGGCCGTAGTGCCGTAAGAAATGACGGCGTATAAACCAGTCTTGATGTGGAGGAAGGGGGACTGGCACTCAGCACGGGCCAAGCGCGGATGGGCGCAGACGGGCTGGACTTAGGCGCGACTTCGACGCGCTTCCGGCGCGCCCGCTGCGCCAGCCCGCTGCGCCGTCTGGTGATGACACACATTTATAGGCAGTGGAGGAGGGTATGAGGCAGCCAGCGACTAGAGCGCTGACCTGCCTACCTCCAAGATGGCGGCCGTCTATCGCCCCAGCACCTAAATCGGCTGGCGAACGAGGACGTCGTTTATCAGGGCCAAGGTAGGCGTTATGAGCGCTACAGACAGATGTAGATCAACCTGCACAACAAAAAATCATTAAAATGAGCACAAGAACAAATTTTTTTAAAACACGAGTAAGCTGTGCAAAAGTGGCAAAGTAACGTGCAAATGCGCAATTAGAGAGTCAGCAGTTCGGTAAAGAGCCCTCTTACATCACCAACACCCTTAGGTCGGTGTGGTCTGACTGCCCAGCGTTTTTATAACATCCGGGAGGGTATGAGGCAGCCAGCGACTAGAGCGCTGACCTGCCTACCTCCAAGATGGCGGCCGTCTATCGCCCCCAGCACCTAAATCGGCTGGCGAACGAGGACGTCATTTATCAGGGCCAAGGTAGGCGTTATGAGCGCTACAGACAGATGTAGATCAACCTGCACAACAAAAAATCATTAAAATTAGCACAAGAACAAATTTTTTAAAAACACGAGTAAGCTGTGCAAAAGTTGCAAAGTAACGTGCAAATGCGCAATTAGAGAGTCAGCAGTTCGGTAAAGAGCCCTCTTACATCACCAACACCCTTAGGTCGGTGTGGTCTGACTGCCCAGCGTTTTTATAACATCTCTCTTTCTCTCTCTCTGTCTCCCTCCCTCTCCCTCCCTCTGTCTCCCTCCTTCTCTCTCCTTCTCTCTCCTTCTGTCTCCCTCCCTCCCTCTACCTCCATCTATCTGTCTCGCTCCCTCTGTCTGTCTCGCTCCCTCTGTCTGTCTCGCTCCCTCTGTCTGTCTCGCTCCCTCTGTCTGTCTCGCTCCCTCTGTCTGTCTCGCTCCCTCTGTCTGTCTCCCTCCCTCTGTCAGTCGCCCTCCCTCTGTCTGTCGCCCTCCCTCTGTCTGTCGCCCTCCCTCTGTCTGTCGCCCTCCCTCTGTCTGTCGCCCTCCCTCTGTCTGTCGCCCTCCCTCTGTCTGTCGCCCTCCCTCTGTCTGTCGCCCTCCCTCTGTCTGTCGCCCTCCCTCTGTCTGTTGCCCTCCCTCTGTCTGTCGCCCTCCCTCTGTCTGTCGCCCTCCCTCTGTCTGTCGCCCTCCCTCTGTCTGTCGCCCTCCCTCTGTCTGTCGCCCTCCCTCTGTCTGTCGCCCCCTGTCTGTCGCCCCCTGTCTGTCGCCCTCTGTCTGTCTCCCTCTGTCTGTCCCCCTCTGTCTGTCCCCCTCTGTCTGTCTCCCGCTCTCCGTCTCTCTCTGTCTCCCTCTGTTTCCATCCTTCTGTCTCCCTCTGTTTCCATCCCTCTGTCTCCCTCTGTTTCCATCCCTCTGTCTCTCTCCCTCTCCCTCTGTCTCCCTCTCGCTCTCCCTCTGTTTCCCTCTGTCTCCCTCCCGCTGTCTCTCAGTGTCTCCCTCTCTCACTGTCTCCCCCTCTCTCTGTCTCCCTCTCTCTGTCTCCCTCTCTCTCTGTATCCTTTTGTCTCCCTCCCTCTGTCTCCCTCCCTCTATCTCCCTCCCTCTGTCTGTCTCCCTCTCCTTCCCTCGGTCTCCCCCAGACTCCCTCCCTCTGTCTCCCTCTCTCCCTCTCTATCTTGGTCTCCCTCCCTCTGTCTGTCTCTGTCTATCTCCCTCTGTCTGTCTCCCTCCCTCTGTCTCCCTCTCTCTGTCTCCCTCTCTCTGTCTCCCTCTCTCTCTGTCTCCTTGTGTCTCCCTCCCTCTGTCTCCCTCCCTCTATCTCCCTCCCTCTGTCTGTCTCCCTCTCCTTCCCTCTGTCTCCCCCAGACTCCCTCCCTCTGTCTCCCTCTGTCTCCTTCCCTCCCTCTCTCTCTCTCTTGGTCTCCCTCCCTCTGTCTGTCTCTGTCTATCTCCCTCTGTCTGTCGCCCTCCCTCTGTCTGTCGCCCTCCCTCTGTCTGTCGCCCTCCCTCTGTCTGTCGCCCTCCCTCTGTCTGTCGCCCTCCCTCTGTCTGTCGCCCTCCCTCTGTCTGTCGCCCTCCCTCTGTCTGTCGCCCTCCCTCTGTCTGTCGCCCTCCCTCTGTCTGTCGCCCTCCCTCTGTCTGTCGCCCTCCCTCTGTCTGTCGCCCTCCCTCTGTCTGTCGCCCTCCCTCTGTCTGTCGCCCTCCCTCTGTCTGTCGCCCTCCCTCTGTCTGTCGCCTTCCCTCTGTCTGTCGCCCTCCCTCTGTCTGTCGCCCTCCCTCTGTCTGTCGCCCTCCCTCTGTCTGTCGCCCTCCCTCTGTCTGTCGCCCTCCCTCTGTCTGTCGCCCTCCCTCTGTCTGTCGCCCTCCCTCTGTCTGTCGCCCTCCCTCCCTCTGTCTGTCGCCCTCCCTCCCTCTGTCTGTCGCCCTCCCTCCCTCTGTCTGTCGCCCTCCCTCTGTGTGTCGCCCTCCCTCTGTGTGTCGCCCTCTGTGTGTCGCCCTGTGTCTGTCTCTCTCGGTCTGTCTCTCTCGGTCTGTCTCTCTCGGTCTGTCTCTCTCGGTCTGTCTCTCTCGGTCTGTCTCTCTCGGTCTGTCTCTCTCGGTATGTCTCTCTCGGTATGTCTCTCTCGGTATGTCTCCCTCGGTCTGTCTCTCTCGGTCTGTCTCTCTCGGTATGTCTCCCTCTGTCTGTCTCCCGCTCTCCGTCTCTCTCTGTCTCTCTCTGTCTCTCTCTGTCTCTCTCTGTCTCTCTCTGTCTCTCTCTGTCTCTCTCTCTGTCTCTCTCTCTGTCTCTCTCTCTGTCTCTCTCTCTGTCTCTCTCTCTGTCTCTCTCTGTCTCTCTCTGTCTCTCTCTGTCTCCCTCTGTTTCCATCCTTCTGTCTCTCTCTGTCTCCCTCTGTTTCCATCCTTCTGTCTCTCTCTGTCTCCCTCTGTTTCCATCCCTCTGTCTCCCTCTGTTTCCATCCCTCTGTCTCTCTCCCTCTCCCTCTGTCTCCCTCTTGCTCTCCCTCTGTTTCCCTCTGTCTCCCTCCCGCTGTCTCTCACTGTCTCCCTCTCTCACTGTCTCCCCCTCTCTGTCTCCCTCTCTCTGTCTCGTTTTGTCTCCCTCCCTCTGTCTCCCTCCCTCTGTCTCCCTCCCTCTGTCTGTCTCCCTCTCCTTCCCTCTGTCTCCTCTGTCTCCTTCCCTCCCTCTCTCTCTCTCTCTCTCTCTCTTGGTCTCCCTCTGTCTGTCGCCCTCCCTCTGTCTGTCGCCCTCCCTCTGTCTGTCGCCCTCCCTCTGTCTGTCGCCCTCCCTCTGTCTGTCGCCCTCCCTCTGTCTGTCGCCCTCCCTCTGTCTGTCGCCCTCCCTCTGTCTGTCGCCCTCCCTCTGTCTGTCGCCCTCCCTCTGTCTGTCGCCCTCCCTCTGTCTGTCGCCCTCCCTCTGTCTGTCGCCCTCCCTCTGTCTGTCGCCCTCCCTCTGTCTGTCGCCCTCCCTCTGTCTGTCGCCCTCCCTCTGTCTGTCGCCCTCCCTCTGTCTGTCGCCCTCCCTCTGTCTGTCGCCCTCCCTCCCTCTGTCTGTCGCCCTCCCTCCCTCTGTCTGTCGCCCTCCCTCCCTCTGTCTGTCGCCCTCCCTCTGTGTGTCGCCCTCTGTGTGTCGCCCTGTGTCTGTCTCTCTCGGTCTGTCTCTCTCGGTCTCTCTCTCTCGGTCTGTCTCTCTCGGTCTGTCTCTCTCGGTCTGTCTCTCTCGGTATGTCTCTCTCGGTATGTCTCCCTCGGTCTGTCTCTCTCGGTCTGTCTCTCTCGGTATGTCTCCCTCTGTCTGTCTCCCGCTCTCCGTCTCTCTCTGTCTCTCTCTGTCTCTCTCTGTCTCTCTCTGTCTCTCTCTGTCTCTCTCTGTCTCTCTCTGTCTCTCTCTCTGTCTCTCTCTCTGTCTCTCTCTCTGTCTCTCTCTCTGTCTCTCTCTGTCTCTCTCTGTCTCTCTCTGTCTCCCTCTGTTTCCATCCTTCTGTCTCTCTCTGTCTCCCTCTGTTTCCATCCTTCTGTCTCTCTCTGTCTCCCTCTGTTTCCATCCCTCTGTCTCCCTCTGTTTCCATCCCTCTGTCTCTCTCCCTCTCCCTCTGTCTCCCTCTTGCTCTCCCTCTGTTTCCCTCTGTCTCCCTCCCGCTGTCTCTCACTGTCTCCCTCTCTCACTGTCTCCCCCTCTCTGTCTCCCTCTCTCTGTCTCGTTTTGTCTCCCTCCCTCTGTCTCCCTCCCTCTGTCTCCCTCCCTCTGTCTGTCTCCCTCTCCTTCCCTCTGTCTCCTTCCCTCCCTCTCTCTCTCTCTCTCTCTCTCTCTTGGTCTCCCTCTGTCTGTCTCCCTCCCTCTGTCTCCCTCTATCTGTCTCCCTCTATCTGTCTCCCTCCCTCTGTCGCCCTCCTCCCTCTGTCTTCCTCTGTCTGTCGCCCTCTGTCTCTCTCTCTGTCTCCCTCTGTCTCATCCCTCTGTCTCCTTCCCTCTGTCTTCCTCCCTCTCTCCCTCTCTGTCTCCCTCCCTCTGTCTCCCTCGCTCTGTCTCCCTCAGTCTCCCTCTCGCTTTGTCTCCCTCCCTCTGTCTCCTTCTGTCTCCCTCTGTCTCTGTCCCTCTATCTGTGTCCTTCCCTCTATCTGTCTCCCTCCCTCTCTGTCTCCCTCCCTCTGTCTCCCTCCCTCTGTCTGTCTCCCTCCCTCTGTCGCCCTCCTTCCTCTTTATGTTGCCCTCTGTCTCCCTCTCTGTCTCCCTCTGTCTGTCGGCCTCTGTCTCCCTCCCTCCCTCTCTGTCTCCCTCCCTCCCTCTCTGTCTCCCTCCCTCTCTCTCTCCCTCCCTCTCTGTCTCCCTCCCTCTCTGTCTCCCTCCCTCTCTGTCTCCCTCCCTCTCTGTCTACCTCCCTCTCTGTCTCCCTCTGTCTGTCACCTCACCACAGCTTTCCGGGCACACACACAGCCGCACCCGAGTACTTCGCAGGTCTTTAAAAGACCATTTACTGGGAGACGTTATGCAATAGATGAGGCATAGTGAGAACAAAGCTTTCAAAGGAGTGCCTCTTAATTAGCAGCAGTTATATGCTAAGTGCCCGTTAATACCGGTGACATCCCGGGACACACCCACCATTTGAAGGCGACACAGTACTGTGTCGGGACACACAGTTTGGAAAGCTCTGCCTTAGCTGCTAGAGCCGGGGTCTCCAACTAGTCGATCGCGAGCTACCGGTAGCTCGCGGAGTCCCCTGGAGTAGCTTGTGAGCCCTTCAGCCTTTCCGGCTCCATTTGCCGCCCTCACCCAAACCAACAGCTCGGATTGGAGCTAAGCTGGGGTGGGGCGGGCGAAGAGGATGACGCTTCTCTCCTGGAGCTGCAGACTCCTCTCGTGAGAGTCTGACTCTTGTGACGTCATCGTCTACTGAAAACGTGCTGGCATCATGCGATGGGTGCCAGCGCGGAGCAGTAGGAGACGTGACTTCCACCGCCAGAAGCAGCCAGGAGACGTGCCTTCCACTGCAGGTAAGCAGATAGATAGTTTAGTGATGTTGGATTCTGTTTTTTTATGAATGTGCACAAAAAGCGAGTGGAACAGAGGGCAGAAAGGCACAAAAAACGAGTGGAACACAGGGCAGAAGGGCACAAAAAACGAAACAAAAACAAGTGGAACAGAGGGCAGAAAGGCACAAAAAACGAGTGGAACAGAGGGCAGAAGGGCACAAAAAACGAAACAAAAACAAGTGGAACAGAGGGCAGAAAGGCACAAAAAACGAGTGGAACAGAGGGCAGAAGGGCACAAAAAACGAAACAAAAACAAGTGGAACAGAGAGCAGAAAGGCACAAAAAACGATTGGCACAGAGGGCAGAAGGGCACAAAGAACGAAGCAAAAACGAGTGGAACAGGGCAGAAAGGCACAAAAACGAGTGGAACAGAGGGCAGAAGGGCACAAAAAACGAAGCAAAAACGAGTGGAATAGAGGGCAGAAGGGCACAAAAAACAAGGGGAAAACGAGTGGAACAGAGGGCAGAAAGGCACAAAAAACGAGTGGAACAGAGGGCAGAAATGCACAAAAAACAGTGAAACAGAGGGCAGAAAGGCACAAAAAACGAAGCAAAAATGAGTGGAACAGAGGGCAGAAAGGCACAAAAAACGAGGGAAAAACAAGTGGAACAGAGGGCAGAAAGGCACAAAAAACGAGTGGAACAGAGGGCAGAAGGGCACAAAAAACGAAGCAAAAACGAGTGGAACAGGGGGTAGAAGGGCACAAACAACAAGGGGAAAACGAGTGGAACAGGGCAGAAAGGCACAAAAAACGAGGGCAAAATGAGTGGAATAGAGGGCAGAAAGGCACAAAAAACGAGTGGAACAGAGGGCAGAAAGGCACAAAAAACGAGGGGAAAACTAGTGGAACAAAAGGCAAAAGGGGCACAAAAACAAGGGGAAAAACGAGTGGCACAGAGGGCAGACGGGCACAAAAAACGAATGCAACAGGCAAAATACAGTATACAGAAATATGAGGGCAGCGAGGGGAACAGAAGGGAAAACGGGGCAGAGACACGGGGCAGCGAGGGGTACAGAAGGAAAGACCGGGCAGAGAGAGCACGGGGTCAGCGAGGGGAACAGAGGGAAGAAAAGGGCACGGAGCAGGTACAGGCAGCGGGGGAAAACAGACAACAGCAGTCACAGACACAACAATGATAATACAGGCAATACAATAAAAGCAATAAAACGTTGAAAGGCACATGTGTATAGGTTACCGTTACTTCTGAACTCTAGAGTTACCTCCAAAAGGTCACTGGGATATGCTTTCCTTCCATGATGGAACATGAGTCTCCCATATGCATTCCTCTGTCTGACCTTCCTACCTCAACTTTGGAGAAAGGTCAGGGCAGACTCTATCGAAATCATCTTAATAGCCCTGGACTGAACTGTGAGTGTGTTACCCAGAGCTTCTGAGCATTACCCTCAGATCTGGCTACCCATTCAGGATGGTCTCCTTCCTCAACAACAGGGAAGAGTCCTTCCCCTGAATATTCACATCCTACACCTCCAAGCCTAGAGACTGAGTGGTGACCGCTAAATTCTTTTGACTTACCTCTTCAAGTGGTAGATATTCATTTTTTTTTAATGAATATTTTTATTAACAATCATCGACATACAAAGATTCAGGACAATGATACAATTTCCATCAGGCAAGGCAGAATCTGGTAACAATTATGGATATCGCACACAGTTAGGACAATTTCAAGGAGAAGGCGGATCGCCAAGAGTAATGTCCTGGGGCGGACTACAAATATTCCCTCTAAATGAGTTTCAGGGCCCCCATATTCTGGACCACTTTTTAGGGCAGCCCCGGGCGACAAAGACAGTCTTTTCACGGAACATGCACCAATCCATACTAGTCTTCCATGCTCCCAGTGTGGGTGGAGCGGTAGCTTCCCAGGCCTGGGCAATGTTCCCTTTGGCCACCATAAATCCCAAAGTGACCCATTGCGTTTGGTGTGTGGTGAGATCAGTTGGTTCCCAGATGTTCAATAAACATCTGCGTGCTTCCTGGAGAAGAGGTACCGCCCCCCGGGAGGAGCCACCTATCCATACGATATCCCGGGTCGTCGGGAGCCCCATAGGTACTTTGTTTGATAGCGGCCATATGGGCTGCACAGTAATATTTTTGGATGTCAGGGAGAGCGATGCCACTATCGTACCATTTCAGGGTGAGTTTCTTAAGAGCTATGCATGGCGTTCCATTCCATAGCAACTCTCTCTGAAGGTGTTCGATTTCCCTAAAGTAGGCGAGAGGGACACCATCCAGTGAGTTTTGCAGGGCATAGAGAAAACGGGGGAGAGACATCATTTTGAATAGGGCGACCCTGCCCAGGACGGATAAAGGGAGAGTCCTCTAGCTGGCTATGTCACACTTTAAGCGCGGAAGGGGGGGGGGGAGGAGATTGTAGTCATAGCGGAGGGAGGGATCCAGGGAGATGAAGATTCCTATGTATTTAAAGCTTGTGGTGCTGATTTGGATTGGACAGTTATTGGGTAGAGCTGGCGTTCCCCCGGTAAGGGGGTATAGATGGGACTTAGACCAATTAATCGTAAACCCTGAATACTGTCCGAACACCGCTAGTATGTCAAGGAGAGCGGTTAGGGATTTCTTGCGTTCGGTCAGGTAAAGCAGTACGTCATCGGTGTAAAGCGAAATACGATCCTCCCAGTCCGGAGACCATCTAAATCCACGAATTACTGGATCACAGCGGATCCACGCCGCTAATGGTTCCAGTGCAAATAGGAGTGGGGAGAGCGGGCATCCCTGACGGGTACCTCGGCTCAGAGTAAACGTGTCAGACAGTTTGTTATTGACCACTACACTCGCCAGAGTTGCCGCGTATAAAAGGCGCACCCAACTAATGAACTCGGGATCGAATCTTAACTTCTGAAGCACTGTGAAGAGATAGGACCATTCGATCATATCAAACGCCATGGTGGCGTCGAGGGAGACTTTAGTTTAATGCTGTATTGCGCCGCGGGATAAAACCAGACTGGTCCGGGTGCACAAGGTCTGAAATTATTTTAACTAGACGGTTGGCAAGAACCTTTGCCAGAGTTATAGGTTCTGCGTTTAGAAGGGAGATGGGCCGGTATGAGGTGCAGTCTGTTTTGGGCTTGCCTTCCTTGTGAATAGTGACTATGTTAGCTGTTCGTTGATCCTGTAGTAGTTCCCCTTTTACCCTACTTTCCTCAAACATAACTCTAAGGTGGATGGCCAATTTATCCAGGTTAAGCTTATATAGTTCTATGGGGATTCCGTTGGGACCAGTAGCTTTACCAGAGCGGAGTGTTTTAATTGCCTGTGCAACTTCGTCTATGGTCAAGGGACTATCCATTAACTGCCTGTCAGTCAGGGAGAGGGTGGGCAATGTTATGTTTCGCAACAACTCGGCAGAGTCTGATTCCGTATAAGGTGCAGCCGCGGTATACATCGCTTCGTAATGGCTGGCGCAGTGATGTGCAATGTCTTGGGGGTTCACAATGCTGGCGTTAGTGGTGTCATGGAGGACTGGGACCCGCCTACTCGCCCATTCCCGTTCATCCAACCAGGCTATGAGTTTCCCAGCTTTGTCACCCAGGTCCTAGAGTCTCCCAAGCTGTTCCCTCCCCAACGTACGAGCTGTGTCTATAACTAGTGCCCTTAACTCTTCTTGCTTAAGTCGCAACAGATGAAGTTTTTCAGGGGTATCCTGCCTCTCCAATTCCCTCTCCAGTCGATTAATGTCAGTTTCTATGACAGACGCCCCTTTTTGTTGTTCCTTCTTGTGACCTGATATGAGGGACAGGGCTTCTCCTCTCATCACAGTTTTAATTGCCTCCCAGAGCATCTGGACAGAGTTCACAGTGCCCTCATTTTCAACAAAATAGTTGTCCATCGTGGTCAGGAGGCCCTTACAGCTTTTGGAGTGGTGAAGAAACCAGGGGTTCATCGTAACAGTCTTGCCTACTCGTATTCGATCCAGGAGTATATGAACCCATAGCGGTGAATGATCGGATATACCTCTGGCTAAATGCGGACCTCATGGACATAGGAAATTTGGGAGCTAGGAACTAAAACGTAATCAAGTTGAGAGAAACTGTGGTGTGCTCTGGAATAAAAAGTATATTGCCTCGAGTCGGGATTGTATGTACGCCAACTATCCACCAGCCCCTTGGCCTCGAGGAAATCAGGCAGCCAGTGAGAGGAGGGCCCCAAAGCACGAGGGGGTTGACGGTCCAACCCACCCAAACCTACTGAATTAAAGACTGCCCCTAACACCAGAAGACCCACCGGTAATGAGAGAAGGGTATTGCGGAGATCCTGGTACATGGTAGTCTGGAAGCCGGGTTGGAACAGAGATAGATAACAGTGTAAGGACTCGCCCTTCCCAGGACCCAGAGATACCTGCATACCGACCCCTATCATCAGTCCAAGTGGAATCCACGCTAAACGGGAATGTGTTCCCTACCATAATGCTCACCCCTCTGGAACCAGTTGTAAATCCTGCATGTGCTACTAGTTTATAACCTCCCCTGTTCAATGCTCTGCAGGAGTGACCCAGCAGGTGTGTCTCCTGAAGAAGCACATCATCAGAGGCTTGTTTCCGTATATACTGAAGAACGATACTCCGCTTAACCTTGTCCCCAAGCCTGTTAACGTTCCAGCTCAATATGTATTCATAGTGTAGAGAGTCTTTGGAATGTCTGTCTCGCCTGTAATAGTGGTCGTCGATGAAACAAACTACAATAAAAACACCCCCACCTAACAACCCCCCAACCCGATGCCCTGCACTCTGGGCCTAGAACTACCCATCGAAAAATGCAGAGTGCCTGTCGCCCTTGAAAAAAACTAGAAGTAGAAGAAAAAGGGAGAAATTAGAGCGCTCCGTCTCCCTATCCCTAGCAGGTCAAGTGTGTCACCTCCTTGGTCCGAACGTGCCAAGTCGAAGGAGGCGATCTCCACAATAGGAGATCAAACATACAGAATTCCCCCTCAAGACCTATCCCACCCCAGTCCCAACATACTTAGTCCGATAATAAATGTCAATACTGCCCTTTCTTCAGTCAGGGTGAGTGTCCGCACTCCCTCGTCCGACGCAGTTATCCGGGCTCTTCAGTCCACGATGTTCAATCCAGTCTGCCACTGCCTTGGGTTGCTCAAAAACCAGAACCTTCTATCTGCCTCGAACCGGAGACGCGCTGAAAATATCATGGAGTATTTCAAACCTCTGTCCCTCAGCACTCTTTTCACGGAGAGGAACAACCTTCTCTGTTTTTGCACCCGGTTTGGGACGGCCGCCCGGGTCCCTGTGTGCCCATTCGATGACGAAGAACTTGCTGAGGCCTTTGGGCTGAAGATGTTTCAGGATAAGATCCTTGACAAACAGGTCAGGGAACTGCCCCTCCGATTTCTCAGGAACTCCTAGGATGTGGAGGTTGTTGCGCCGTACACCGCCTTCATAGTCATCCAGTGTCAGGTCAGTGAGTTTGCGAGAGTCCTGTAAATCACGGACTGCACCTTGGAGTTGTGTGACGTCACCGACGAGACTCGTGGTGGTGATCCCCACCTGCTTGACCTTTTCGTTCAACTTCCCCATATCCGCCCTGATGAGATTTATGTCGATGGCCATAGTGTCCATTTTATGTTCGAGAGAAGTTTTTACTCCAGAGATAGCGTCCATGGCGTCCTTCAGGGAAAGGTCTGGTTCCTCCTCCCCTGGGTCGCCCTGGGGGGCCCTCCAGAGAGTGTGCTCTGTGGTGTGTCCTTAGAAACTGTGTAACTGTGTAGCGGTCCAATTTATTGGTTTGTGTCCCCTTGATACCCCGAGTACCAGAGCCTTTGCCCCGATCCATAGTGCAGCAGAGTTGTTGTTTGGATCCCACAGGTTAAGATAGGGCAGACGTCCGCGCAGGTTACAAGCCTCTGTCCACGGATTAGCGGATCAGTGGACCCACAGGTCCCGATAGGTCGGATGAAGGAGGAAATAGCACGGACGCCGATAGCTCACAAAGGGCCCCTTCAATGCGTGTAGACACAGGTGTTGGTTCTGCGGAGAAGATCAAGCCTCCAGTTCAGCTGGATTCGAGGCTTCCCCTCCTCTAGGTCACAGCCAATTCACTGCCCTGCATATTTACTGTCCGTCAGGAGGGGGCTGGGGGTGATGTCTCCTCTCCGCAGGCCCCATCGAGGAAACACACCGGAGCGTCTACCTCCCAGCGCAGGGTGTAATGCATACAACCAATGCACTCCCTGGGTCGTTGCTAATGATGAGTGCAGAGAGTCAGTATAATAGGCCACCCGGGGCCTAGGACTCACTTTGCTAATTGACCTCAGGGGATGGGAGGGGGATGTAGTAAAATGGCATGCCCCTGGTCTTCTCAATGCACCTCTTGCCACCCACGTGCTGCAAGTTCACCATAAGGGACGGCGCCTTGCCTGAGTCTCTCCTGCCGGGCTGAGTGAATGCTCCGTGTCACATCCGCTGACGTTCACTGCGGGGTCCCAGTGCACCAGGGGTGTGGGGGGATTGTGGAGATCCACCGTTGCATCGGCCCACCACTGGTCTCATGCTAGGGAAGGAGTCTCCATTTCGGGCAGTCCGTGCCCCGGCTCCCGCCGCACTGTGCCTCCCGGCGGGCCCTACCACCCCCGTTCCCGCAGTTGAAAGGCCCGACGCTGGGCTGGAATTGGAGCAGGTGGGTTAGCGGCAAGGTCCCAGTTGCTATAGGGCTGAGGGCTATCCCTTCTGGTCGGCAATACTCCCCGTACTGTGTGTCCCGGCTGCAGGCTGGTGAGTAGGCCTCTCCGGTTTCGTCCTCGTAACTCCGGTTTCGGGCGTCGGACACGGGTCGGAGCGGGCAGGATATTGCACGCTTGTGTTCCGATGTGGGAAACAGCTCTCAGAAGGCACAGATGAATGTGCCGGTTAGTCGTTAGGGAAAGGTCTGATGGCGGAGCTTCCTCTACGCGGCCATTGTGGATCGCTGCTTGGCCACACTCCCCCAAGTGGTCGATATTCTTGTTGCCAGATGACTGTCTGCAAAGTTAATCTATCCCTGGTTTTGGGAAATGTTTATGGCCTGGTATAGGGTACCTCATCTAGACCCTCTGCATGTCCAACATTCTAATGTATTTGACCTTGCAGTGGGCACCTTTAAGGGTTATGTGTCTGCCCTTTTGGCCTTTTTTATGCCTGATCAACTCTCTTTAAAACACCAGTTGTGATGACACCTGAAGGTCCTATCGTATGTTTCCTCCAAAACTGTTCATCATGCTTCAATGGGACCTGAATGTAGTTGCAAATGCACAGTGGCTCGCTACGGCTTCTGATGATCAAGGCAGTCTTTCTTTGTGTTATCACTTTTATTCTCATGTTATTTAACTAGTCACATGCTATGCAAGCTTCCTACAACACTTTCTTCTAATACAAACTTGGTGCTGCAGACTCTAACTGCATTCCTGCTAAAAGTGGTATCCACCATCCATGCCAGACAGTGAATCACCTGCTGACATTTTTTTCTTCTCTGTCACACACCTCAAAAGATGAGGAGAGGCTTCACAATTTGACCCTAAGAGGACTTTGAGTTTCTACATTGAGCATACGAGAGACCTTTACATGTATGATCCACTCTTTTAGGGATTTTTCCTGGGAGCAAGAGAGGCAAGCTGGTGCAAAAGAGAACTCTGTTCAGATAAATAGTCTTTGCATTGAAATCTGGACTCATTTCACCAGTCAAGAATGCTGCAATGGCATTGGCGAGGGAGGTGCCGATTCTGGGTATTTGCCACACTAGGACATGGTGTTTGGTGCACACATTCACAACACACTACTGCTTTTTATAGTCTGATCCAGTGACCGGGCCAGTTTGCTTGCTTGGTCCAACGTCAAGAGTCAACGTCAAGAGTCCTTTCCCATTGCTTGTCTATTTTAGCAGCACGTCTAAGGCAGACAGCCACACAGACTCGAAACAAGATGTTTGGTTGGTGAAGGAAAATTCACTTCAGCTCTGCATGAACATGCCTATTGAACCACTGCACCTGTCTTTAGTTATCCTTCGGAAGCCATTCTTCCAACCCAGTGCACAGACGAAACTCGGACAGCAGGGCATCTTCTCGCATTTCAGAACACAAGTCCTGTATACTAGATGTATCATTCTCTGAAAAGGCAAGGCCAAGGTAGTGTTGAAATTGTTAGGAGTGACAAACTCATACATTTATCTCATTCCTAATGCCTAGCTTACCATTAGAGCACTCCAGGGCTGGCACCGCTTTAAGGGTCAGGTGTCCTTGTTGAACTAGGAGAATGCAGGTCATGTAAAGAGTGTGCCGTTATGAATTCAGACACGAAGTGAAGCTGTACATTGCTGAAAACTGAAAGAAGTGACCTAAGCACCCCTCGAAGTCGAGGGTGCGAACCTGTCGCATGACAGGTCCTCGTCATGATGCAAGTTTTCTGGTAAGTTAAAGCGTAAACATAAAAAGGGCATACAGGACTCATCCGCATCCTGCCACTCTGTGCCAGATAAGTAGTGAGGATATCTGAATGCCTCTCTGTCGTGCTCCCGGCCCCCTGCAGAGGAGCCGATTCCACAACTGATTCCAACTCACGCAGCGTTTATGGGGCCATCAGCAATGTTACAACAGATTGAGACCTTAAATGGATCTGTGTTGCAAATCTTTGGCACCTTTCTGACTCCTCAGGTGAGCCTTCGGGCCCCAAAGGATACGCTAAGGGCTCCAGTTGAGTTACCGGTGACAGATCGGTCCTCAATGCCATTTGTACATCCTGAACCTGTGCCAGGTACTGCTCCAACATCAAAGCTGACTTCCATTCCGATGCCAAAATCCACATCAGTCTATTTGATATCAATGCTAGCCCCTGACACTGTCGGAGGACTACATCCCAATGTCTGACTCTGAGCCAAACTTGTTTCGCTCCAACCAATGGTGAGTTCCTGAATCTGTCTGGACGCACCTAGTCTCAGTTTAATATGATTCAGATAGAACCATGTCTTTCCCTCGGAGCCACCCTCCAGCTCTCCAACAACATTTTTGTTCTCACTGTGTTCAATATCATACCGCTTTCAGAGATGACAGTGGAGATGATGGGGATGATTTGACCCTAGTTTATGATGGTGACAATCTGTACATTGATTTACAAGAGGCCCCTGGATTGGAGACTTTCCCTGATACTAGGTTGGATTCTGCTCCTGGACCATCAGCGGAAGAGAGTGCTTCCTATGTTGTGGCCATAAGACATGCAACTGAGGTAATAGATATACAGCTGATGTTTATGGAAGTTAAAATTAATGTTCTAATTAAGGTTTTACAACCTTGATAGGAGTTTGTATTACCATTTAATGAGCCAACTGAATGGGCACCTGGCCTACTTTTACATATTCTCAGAGGCTATTTTTGGTGTCCTCATGGTGTGATTAATCACTGAAGAATAACACACATTCAATTTGAAAATGTTCCCAAAAGGGTGAGTCATATATTCAAACAAGTCAAATAATATCAATATATACATACAGGTACTCCATGAGAGATGAAACGGTACAGTGTTTGTGTAGTGTGAAACTAGTGAAATCCAAACCATATATACAACATGATATTGCCTGGCATGATCAATACAATAATTCCAGAGAGGGCAATTGCATATTTGTTTAATTATTGCTCAACTGCAATATTGCAGTCCAGGCTGATTTGTTTAAGCAGCAACCTTTCGACCTGTAGAATGGATAATTTGCGGAACCAGTTCTTCATTAGGATAAACAGTGGATTGTACAGGCTAAATACTGGCAGAGGCTTACACTAATTAGCCTTCTGACAAGGCAAGTAAGGGCTAACTTTCTGAAAGGTAATTTTCCTTAAAATGTATTCAAATCCAACTCCGCCATTGAGTTGGATTTTTTTTTTCTTGGAGTTTTGCGAGAAAAGGAAAAAAAAAACAATAAAATACAAATTCAGAATGTATGCGTAAAATATAAAAATATACAGAGAATAATATATGAAATACAATATAACTAAATAAATAGAAAAGTGATAAGATATGTATCAAAAAAGAAAGAGAAAAAGAGATAGACAAAGAGGGGAAAGAAGAAAAGAGAGGAAAAAGGAGAAGAGGGGAAAGGAAAGGGAAACTATAAAGCAGGAGGAGAAGTAGAAAGATACGTAGTAAAAGGCAACAATAGGAGGTCAGACTTAATTTTTTGAGAAAGGGAGATAGAAGAAACAGAAGAAATCCTATGTTCATCGCAAACAAAATTCCACCAGGTTACTAAAGATATGTTAGAATTATCTTTCCAGGAAGATAAGATAACTTAAAAGCAAGTGCAATGAAAAGATCAAATAACAGGGAAATAGGGGAAGTGACAACAATATCAGGAGATAAAGAACCTAAAAAAACATTTTGTAAAGTTAATGGAAGAGCACATTGAAAAACTTTCATACAAATATTCCAAACCGATTTCCAAAACGAGTGAACCTTAGAACATTCATATAGTTGATGAATTAGTGTACCTATAGCAGTAGAACAGGACCAACACATTGGAGATGCGGATGGGGAAAATCTAGAAATACAAACAGGAGTAATAACGGCTCTGTTATAAATAAAATACAAGGATTGTGTAATACGTGCAGCAGCAGAGACCTTGAATAGTTTAGACCACAAATTATCCCAAGTCGTAATAGGGAGAGAAACAGATAAATCAGATTCCCAGGCAGTTTCAATGTGGGATTTGGGTCTTTCATCAATATAAGACATCAGTAACTTATATACAAGGGCAGCTTTAGGTTTGTGAGAAGGAAAGAACGAAAAAAGAGGAGAGGAAGGGGTAAGAGATGGTGAAACATCAGGTAAAACAAGAGTGGATAAATGAGAATGCAGAGCAGTGGAAATAATAGTATACTGAGCGAGGCTGGAGTCTGGTAATTGGTATTGAGCTTGTGAGGCCAGAAAAGGGCGGAGAGAACCATGATGTTACGGCTGATGTATGTAGAGGATACCCTTTTCTTTCCAGTATTTGAAATAAAAAGATTTACCCTTATACTTGAGAAATGTATTAAACCAAAGGGAGGAATATAGGAAACATTGGAGTGGTGTAAAACCAGTAGAAAAGGTAGTGTATAACAGGTTACGGGAGTACTTTAAGATAGGGTTGCCAGATAAAAAAGTACTATTGGACATGAAAATGACGTCCTGAAAGGAAAAATCCTTAAGGAGGGAGCGTTCAAAAATAATCCAAGTGGGAGGAGGAGTAATACCAAAATCATAGGCTAATGCAAAGGATTGTTTGAGTAAGAAAGTAGAGTGATACATTTTGAAGTTAGGAAACCGAACACAGACTTCTCCCTTAGGCCATATGAGCTTGGAAAGGGCAATACGAGAATGTTTTTTACTCCACAAGAATTTTGTACATATTGAATTGATTTGGGAACAGTAGGAAAGGGGAATTTTAACAGGAAGCATAGAAAGAGTGTAGAGAACATGTGGAGCAATTATCATTTTTATGGTGTCTAATCTACCCCACCATGATAGAAATAAGGGTGACCAACCAAGTAGGAGTGACTGTAGCTTGGAAATTAAAGCGGTAAGTGTGAGCTTAATCGTGGCATGTAAGGAAGAGGAAAACCAGATTCCCAAATATTTAATTTTAAAAGGACACCAGGCAAATTCAGTATTGTCAAACATGAACTGGTAACATATGGAATTTAGTGGCAGAACTTCCGTTTTTGAAAGATTCAACTTATAACCAGAAATGCTGGAATATAATCGAACTTCATTCAAAAAAGGAAGAAGGGAATCAGTGGGGTTGGACATGTAAATTAAGATATCATCAGCGTAGGCTGAGATTTTTGTTTCAATAGAGTTATACAGAAAACCCTTAATTTGTGAGTTAACCTGGATAAATTCCAAAAAATGTTCAAGGCAGAGGATAAAGTAAGGGGGAGAGAGGGCATCCCTGGCGAGTGCCTCTAGACAGAGGGAAATATTTGGAAAAGTGATTGTTAACAAAAATACTAGCTCTGGGGCATGAGTATAATAATTTAACAAAAGAAATAAGAGGGCCCAAAACCAAACCATTGGAGAGTTGCAAACATAAATTGCCAATTGATACGGTCAAAGGCCTTCTCTGCATCTAAAGAAAGGGCGGCGAGGGGATATTTACATTTTTTGGCATAAGAGATAACATTAGCAAACATTCTAGCATTATCCGATGCCAATCTGCCTTTGACAAATCCTACTTGGTTGGTTTTAATTAATAGGGGAATGATATTAACAAGACGGGTGGCAAGGATTTTTGCGAAAATTTTACAGTCATAATTAATTAAAGAAATTGGACGAAAGTTTTTACAATAGGAGTGATCTTTATCAGGTTTAGGAATTATAATAATCAATGCATCCATAAAGGATCCGGAGGCCTTTGCATCTGAAATAAAAGAATTAAAGCGCGCCAAGAGCTTAGGGACACAAATAGACGTGAAAGTGGTATGAAACTCAGCGGTAAGGCTATCAGGTACTGGAGCTTTGGACTTTTTTTTAGAGATTTTATAGCATTAATTACCTCTTGAGAAGAGATATCTGCTTCTAATGCTGCAAAGTCGTCTGATAGGGAAGGCGGAGGCGGGAGACCAGAAAAAAAGGTATCTAGGTTTTGAGTGGAAGGGAAGGTGTCATCAGTATAAAGAGATTGGTAATAATTATGAAAAACATCAGCAATATCTTCATCTGATGAAACCAGTTTATTAGAAGATTCATCCAAGATATGGCCAATTGTTTTACATTCTGATTTGATCTTTAGATAAGTAGCTAACATTCGACCAGCTTTGTTTTGACCGCCATGGCATTTAGATTTAATTTTAAGTAGAATATTACAGGCCTCAGTTGTGGCCAATTGATTGAGTTCCGACTTAGCTTTAATCAACTGGTGAAGGGCAGAGGACGATTTGGAGGTGAAATAAATATGTTCTAAATCCTTAAGGTGACGTAGCTTATCTTCATATTTTTTCCTTGTCTCTTTCTTTTTGCTAGAAACATAGGAAATGGTAAATGCACGAAAAGAGGCCTTGAAGGCATCCCAATTATTAGGAATAGAGGTATCTATAGGATTGTTAAAAGTAAAAAAATCATTAACATGAATAGGAGCTTTTTTAACAAAAACAGGGTCAGATAATAGAAAAGTGTTCAATTTCCATCGACTGAATTGAGAGGATGTAAGGGAAAGATCTAATGTACCATGTACAGGAGCATGGTCAAAAAGAAAAATGGAACCAGTGGCAGAAGCTTGGATAGACGGTAACAATGATTTACTAACCAGAATATAATCAATTCTAGACCTTGTGTGATGCACATTGGAGTAAAAGGTGTATTGAAGCAAGTCAGGATTACATGTCTTCCATACATCATACATAGGACGAGAGGTGATGGCAGATTGAAAGGCTTTGTGCGTTTTGTCAGGGTTAAATATACATTTCGATAATCTGTCAGAAAAGGGGTCTAACCATTGATTAAAGTCACCAGCAACAATAACATTGGGACAATCAAATGAGGAAAGTAAAATTTTAGTTTCATTCCAAAATTGAGGGTCAGGTTTAACCGGGCCATAAATATTCAATAAGGTTAAAGTTTTATTGTGTACCACAATCTTTGCCATCACCCAACGACTGTCTGTATCTTTTTGAGTAGATAAAATTTGTACTGATAATGATTTATGAAAAAATATGGCAACACCACCTTTTTTGTTGGACGTAGAAGAGTGAATAACCTGACCAACCCATTGTTTTTTTAACTTAAGAGATTCAACTTCAGTACAATGCGTTTCTTGGAGAAAAATATTATGAGATTGAAGTTTAGAGAGATGAGACAGTACCTTTTGACGTTTAATCGGGTTCCCGATACCACGGACATTCCATGTAACAAACTTACACATAATGGAGGATAAGGAAGGTAATACACGAGGGAATGAAAAACACTTCAGGAGAACTTCTGAAAAAGAAAGCAAAACATGTAAAGAGAAAATATACAAAAAGTGATACAAAGAATACCAAAACATCCAAAAAATCCAGGCAACAGCCAAACGTCATTACTAAACAAATTACAATACAATTGGGAAAAGACCAACAAATAAACATACACGTCATTACAGGTAAAGAACTGAGAATGAAAAGAGGGAGGGCAGGAAAGGAAGAGGAGAAAGAAAGGGGGAAAAGAAGACAGGAGAAAGAAAAGAAGGAAAGGAAGAAAAAGTAAGAGTACAGAGCAAGGCCAAGTAGCCAGGTCTGTAAGGACAAGGGACAACTGAGCAATGGGAGCATGGAGACGCCACAGGGACACGGACCTCAGCAATTAATGGAAAGGAAGAGATACAAAAAGAGAGAACCTCATAATGTGGAAAGGAGATAACATAGAGAAAAGGGCATGGGACAAAGGGACATTGATGAGAGTAAAAATGAGCAAAGAGAAATAGGAAGAATACAAAGAGGAAAGAAAATGATTAATTATTAGTGTCCATTCCAGAAGGTGAAATTGTGTTGAGATATGAACCAAGCTTCTTCGGGTCATCAAAGGAACGGGTACGCCCATTGTGGGTAATCTTGCAATGACAGGGATGGAGGATTCCATATTGGATTTGCAGCTGTCTCATTTGAGGACGAAGAGCTAGGAATTCCTTACGTCGAGCATTAGTGGCATTAGAGACATCTTGAGAGATGTAGAGATTATGTCCAGACCATATAAGACGTTGTTTAAGTTTGGCGGCCTTCAACTAATGCATCAATTCTGTAAATTCAAGAAACAGCATAATAATGCCACGGGGCTTAGTAGCATTAGAGTTGAGTCGACCAAGGCGGTGAGCTCTTTGTATGTTAAGAGGGCCAGTTGTGGATTGAAGGTCTAAGAGGTCAGGCAGGAATTTCTGTAAGAAAGAGACCATATCAGACCCCTCAATATTTTCTGGAAGACCGTAAAGGCGTAGGTTATTTCTACGATTCCGATTTTCAAGGTCCTCAGTGTGCAGCTTCAGGGCATGAATTTCTTGTTCTAATAGAGGAATTTTTGACAAGATATCTTGTATGTCACTGACACGTTGTTCCAAGTCCAGAACTTTATTTTCCATAACTAGCCATCTTTCCTCAAATTGAGCTAGTTTTTCATTTGTTGCAGTCATGAAAGGCTGGAGGCCACGGACTTCATCCAGAATAGAGTCCAGAACTGGATTGTGGGACGAGAGTATAGGAGATGGTGGATCGTTTTTGGGTCTCTTCTGTTTCGCCCCCGTGACTGAAGCCTTCGCATTATGAGAGTCATGCGCCATGTTGAAAAAATATACAAAAAAGGATGTAGGATAGTACGTAAGGGTGACAAAATATAATGAAGTCCACCACAAATCTCTAGTTGTAGGAAGCACACTTCGATGATGAAAGAGACCCACAAAAATTCGAAGAAGAGTGATGATCAGCAGAACTCAGGGAGCAACTGAATTAAATGAAGAGGCATTCACCAAATATAAGGCAGAGCAGGTGTTGAAGTAGACCTGGATAACGAGATCAACAGCAAAGTAAAAGCTCCGGTAAGATACCCAAAATGGCGGAATGGCACCTCAAAAGATCAACACCCAGCACAGAGGAGCATGAATAATAAAGGGCAGAGTGAAAAAGAACTGCG
Source organism: Lissotriton helveticus (assembly GCF_964261635.1). NCBI lineage: Eukaryota > Metazoa > Chordata > Amphibia > Caudata > Salamandridae > Lissotriton > Lissotriton helveticus. Next base: position 689,816,162 of record NC_136067.1, on the reverse strand, counting down.
ACTTAAGCCAGGACATGCTGATAAAAATAGACTGATGGGGCAGCGCAGTGCAAAAACTGCTCCAGTCTGATGACCTAAAATGGCGGCCGATTCACCTCAGCAGGATAGAAAAACATAGAGATACAATGGCAAAAATAGAGTAAAACTGCGGCTTAAACCATTACAAAGCAGAGGCAAGAGCAGTTGTAAGGCAGCGCAGAAAAAAGGAAGCTAAAGGGACATACCGGTGGCTGGTGAGGAGACTGGAGAATTCGCGTGCTCAGCGGCACAAAATGGCGGCCGCCCGCGATCCGAGTGAGGCAGGAATCACCGGTATTTTAAAAGTGCAGAAAGAGATGGAAAAACTGCACTCGCGGCATATCACAATCCGCACCACATCTTCCGCCGCGGAATACGGCGAGTTGCGAGTCCCACAGCCGACTTTTGAGGCTCGTTAGGGTGAGAGAAGCTCCGTGTCGGCTCGGAGCTCATGCCGGGTCCGCCATGTCCGTACGGCGCGTAAGCCACGCCCACCCATTGAGTTGGATTTCTAATGACTATAAAAACAGTGGCTTCATTATTCTTCAAAGTGGTCCCGTCCCTTTCAAAAGATATAGTATTAGTATTTTAATCTACACTGTACACTGATTTTCCGCGTAGGACAGCTAGGCCTGCCACAGCGAAAATAGCTTTTTGGGCCTTGTCACAGTAGGGACATGATAATATTCTTGTTCTAAATGTTGTACTTTCGAATACCATGCACTCTATCTTGTGGAATACAAGGCCTACATATGGGTGACTTATGAATATTTAAAGGGGAGGGTTTTGCCTGCATAAAAAAGGGTTATTTTAACAGGTTGTACTCCATGTTTGACGAAGCAGCTGTCAGACTAAAATGGTTTGCCTGAAGTCATGTTTTCTTTTGTCGCACTGGCGGCTGAGACAATACATGCTATAATCCACAGGTTGGTGTTAACTTTTCATGTCTGGGATGTATTTCTACACCTTATAGTGTGACCTTATAGAAAACTTAAATACGGCGACCAAAGATTAGCCGATTTCTCCATTTTTTTTAAAGGAATTAGAACACATACAATCGGCACTGGATAGCAGTGTCCCAGTGTGCAGTATCTAAAAACCAGCAATAAACTAGGTTCCAGCAAAAGCGAAAAATTGGGGATGACCACTCAGAAAAGGTGCATTTCCTACAGCCACTTGGTAGTCCAACCTGTTCCTGGAGACCACACTGGCGTTATTTATAAATAGTGCAGAGAGTGAGGCAACAATCATGAAAGGACTGCACAGGCAGTTGTTGGTGACATATGTAAGGAACGTGTCTCCTACAAATACCTTTATCCAACCCAACCTAGCATAAGGGCATGCTCAAGACTACATTGGCATTATTTATAAATGCTGCAGAGAGTCAGGCAACAATCATGAAAGAATTGCACAGCAGTTGTTGGAGACATCTGCAAGGAACGCTTGTCCTACAAATACATTTATCAAACCCAAACTAGCATGGGGGTTCAGTTGGCCACGCCATATGGCTCAGTTGGTATGAAATTTGCTTCTAGTTTGCCCTAGATGTGTGCTGCCCCACATGATGTTAATTTTGATTGCTACTGTGTGAATCAATCAGCTATTTTTCTCACGTCTCATATCATAGGCACAGGATAAGAGACTATCTATAACGCTGAATAGTCTATCACTGCTGCTGGGTCAAATTGGGTGCCATAGCTGAAATGCATCACATGGCTCTTGAAGTCTTATATTGGGAACACTTGATGTGTGGATACCATCAGGGAGGAAAGAAAGCATTCTATACAAATTGGGAATCAGCAAATTGGAAGTGCTTTGTCACATTGTCTGCGGAGGCATATTATTCATAGTGTAAAACCAGGCGCTATATTTGGTTTACCTGCTAGTTGCACCTTTTGTTTCCCATCTGCTAGGAGTCATGTGACTTTGGGAATCTCCATTGCTTCTTAGAGTTTCACTTAAGTATGTCTTTTATCATGGACTTACTTGTGTTTACCCTTCCCAGTGCTTTCCAACACCCACAGGAGCCTACCTAAATTAATGTTCTTACTTTTAAACCAATCCATAACTGTTGACTCAAAAACCTTATATTGAAGGATCTTTATTTAGTACATCATCCCACTATGTAGAATAGGAGAAACACAAGCACTGACTGCAAACACGTTTGCTACTCATTTTGTACCTAAAGTGGATTCCATATGTCATGCCAAACTATCAAATCATTTTCCTCCTTTTCAGACCCTAGGATCCTCCCAGGAAGAGTGTTACATGCACTAGACATGAGACATTCTCTTTTGTATTATAGTATGCAGGACCTAAAGATAACCCTTTCTCATGTGCACAATAGAATGCTGGCAGAGATATAACAAAATCAGCAATTGCACACTGGACTGTATAATGAATTCAATTGGGCTGTCTGATAGCCATAGCCATAGGCACATTCAGCTAGAAAGAAAGCAACATCTGTAGCTTTTATTGACACAGTCACCTGTGTAGACATATTTAAAGGTCTGAAGGAGACATCCTTTCGTATGGCCATTAGACACTACTGCAAAACATTGAGGCTGGCAGAAAGCTACTAAAGTTCAAATAATACTAAGGGATCTCTATACCTGCTCATTCTCTTTATGGACATTGATTTAGTGTGTGGACGCTGCTTTACCATTTGTGTACAACATATGAATGTAATAAAGGTTGCATCTCCAAAATAAAAAGATAATTCACCCGTAGCATTGATTTTGCTGCTCAATGCTGTTATACTACTAAAGAATAGATAGAGGCAAACAAATACCCTGGATGGGAGGGTATCCTCTATCAAAACACTACTTTGGAACAGGGATTTGCTAGTAGAGGTGGGACAATTACAATGGTTCCTTAAGTGGGATCACTAAGAATAAGTAAATTAGGCAACCTGTTAAAGTTGGGCCCACCAGTTCTGTTGGTTTCACTTCACCGAAAGTACCAGTTAGTGGACATGGAGGCTTATAGGTACATTTAAGTCAGGCATGTGCTAGCAACTCGCGCATTATGGTGGGTTGGTTCATAGAGGACTCTTTCCCAGTGGAAACAGAGTCCTTTCTCATTTTCTTCGAAAAAGGTTAACTCACTCATTAACAAAAAGTGGTCAACAACTCCCTGATTCCTTTGGCAAAGTTAAGAAGTGACTGAGAGCAAGATCTAGGTGAAGTAGAGGTTGAAGAATGGAAAGAGGCCCTGAAAGCTCCAAGGGAGTTGGCAATTAGAGCAGGGTTCCAATTCTCACAGTTGCTGATCCTGCATAAATCATACTACACAAGGGAAAATGGTGAAGATTGACACTAATAGATGCACAAGAGGGTGCAACCAAACCGGCATCTTCATACATACTTTATGGTATTATGCGCGTGATGCAGCGCTCACCCAGAAATATCACCAACTCAGGGTTACAGGTCACTCCGGTGGGGCCCATAACACCGAAGTACAATACACCTAGTCACACACACCATTAGCTTTGACCCTTGCAAATATATATATATAAAATGGGTTGAGTGAATTCTCTCCTATGACAGGATACCTTTTAAGCACAGATTTTAACACCAACATTTGTTTGCCTCAATAATCCTACTAAACTAATCTAGGCATCAATGTACCCCGCCAATTAGGTCGATGGACCAATTAGTTGAGTAAGTTGATGGTGATTGTCAAGACCAGCTTAACCTCACTACAACAATACATTGATTTGCATAATTATTTAACTCTAAAAGAGTCACAAACATCGGAGATCATTTAAAAGATTTTATGTAATTAATTTGCATAAAAGAAAATTAGCATTTATTCTGTCATTATTAATTCTCACTGAGCATTGCTTTTTATTCAGGAAATAAATCAAGAAACTGTTAATTAAAGTCATGAAGAGAAAATTCAGGTTCACATTAATTCCATTATTCTCTAAATAAAAAGATTAATCAATCGTTGGTCATGTAACTGAAAGAGAAATTCTTCATGAAAAAGATCAGAGAAGCCATAGTTAAAACATGCATTTCATTCTAAAGATTTCTACACTAAAACCTTACTACCCAGTACTAAAACCCCAACTATACTTACTAACCCGGGCCTCCTCGGATGCAGTCTCCCAGGCTAGTGTCCCGTTACGATCTCCAACCTACAGGGGTTATCAGTGAGCCATCTGGCATAGTTTCAGGGTCCCAGCATCTCTGCAAACAGCTGCAGTGCAAAAAGCATCTCTCTGCGATCAGCTTCTGTGACATTAAACCCCAATTTTGCTCTGATATTTATACTGTATTTGCTGGCTCTCTACCCTCAAATGTTTCAAGTCTTGCCATTTCCCTTTCTCTGATTGGTCATGACATTGCAATTATTAGCTCTCAGGATGTTCGTTAATCGACAATATATTTTTTTAACTTTCAGGATGTACATGAATATCTTCCTGATTAAAAAGCTGACGGATACAAATTCGACTGTCCATGCATTTCTTAACTTCCTTGATGTCAGTGAACAACTTTGTTTGACAAACTGATAAATACAAGTTCGACTGTTCCGGTTCATCATTAGGCCTTTAAATGTTCATTTTCAGTGATTCAGCTGTTTCCACGTGGTCATTTTTGGAAGGCATTTGACTTTTATCCTTGGCAGACATTCAGCTGTTGTCGTGGTTATCATTTTGGCCCATAGCCACTCACCAGCGTTCATATCAAATGGCCTCGAATATAGTTAGCTGAAGTTGCAAAATGTTCTCAGTGAAGCACAGAGCATGGACGAGTTTCTCTCAGCAAAATGATGTAAGCTTTTTCTACTGCACAGAACCGGGAAAAGCGAAGCCATTTTGGAATTGTCAACCAACCAAAACTACGATAAACAGAAAAAGAAAATGTAAATACACAGAATATAAGTGTTTTCTGTCCCCCAACCACCAGTGCTAATATTTATCCTTTAAAACTGTTACCTAGCAGAAAAGCATCACACTGCAAGCCATTACAATGAAGCAGAAAAGCAGCATGCAATGCACAATGTACACAGACATGCATTATTATACCACTTAAATGCATAAAATAGATTAAACATGTGTTTTACATAATGAATTAATATGTTAATCAAACCTGTTAGTGCAAAGCATTTCCCACATGTAATGTGTGTGTTTTGGTTGATACACAGCTATCAAAATTAATATATTTACTTTGTTATGGGGGTGATTGATCTGAATGGGGTACACACAAAATCTTCTGTACCTCGCTCCATCACATGGATGAAGCAATTATGAGTGGGGGCATGGGAATACTTGGGGTGTGTCACTGGCTTGCCAGTAGATCATGCAGCTGGGTTGCTACTACTCAATTTATCGGGGGATGGTGGCCCACCAAAATACTCCAAACTACTATACAGCGTTGGTTTAATCTTGGAGAGAAGAAACATTTCCTGAAATTGGATAGCGAATTAATCACTCGAGATGCGTAGCCAGAAGGAAGATATGAATTGGTGTATTCTGGACGAAAAGCAAGTCTACGAGGGTAAAGGATGCCCAAAGATGGGACAAAATAGGACAATCATGGCTGCACCACATGGGGATGTTATAATTCAAGGTGTAAAGGGTAATTCCTGACAGTGATCGGGCCTGCACAGTTATATTGTTGAGTAGGAGTGACAGAAAAATATGCACAGATAAAAGTAAGATCTGTCACTTCCCTTTGGTGAAAGTTAATATATTATCATATGCGGAGTATATGGCTTTTTCTATTAAAAATAATAGAAAGAGTTTCAAAAAACAAAAAGCTGTTCTAACACACTACATTGCACTGCACGTCATCATAAAACCTCACACAGTGCGATTAGAGGGAAGACAGTCTGAACATGGCATCTATTATGTGGCACAGGTCTGCTTTGAGTCAACATCTTAATGGGTCATACTGAAGTGTTTACACTGAAACTTCATTCATGTAAACAAGACTCTTTTCCAAGTCCAGTCATTAGATTATAATGCAGCAAGTACATTTACAATAGCATTAGACAGCAAAATTATTGTTACAAATAAGTAACTTTCCTTTTTCTTCAGAATCAACATGATCTCATATCTGAGCCTAGCGTCAGATATAGTCTCTCTAAGCTGGCTTTCTTGTCGTGATGATTAGTGCAGGTGCATCAGGGTGGCGATTGTGTAATTTCCTCACAAACACCACAGTGTATTCATACCTCTGTATTTAGGCCTTGAACTTGCACCACTGAGTGTGGGTGGTAGCCATTACTGCTCAATACATAGAATCAAAAGATCTGCTGCCGAGGAAGGATACAGCTTAATAATTTGTCTACCAGGAGCATGTATTCCAAAGAAAATAAAACAATTCAATTAATACAGAACAAGATAGGACATCGAATGAAAGAATACACATAGTTAACATGCAGTAAAAGGGAGTTTATTGAATACCTGAAAATTCCACTTAAGAAAAGCACTGAGCTGCTGCCCGCGAGATGAACGTTAGTGAGTTGCAGCTGAGAAAGTCTGGCCAAACATTTTGTTTTTTTCGTAGTTTGGGGGCAGATTTAATTTATATCACTAATGAGACTAAGGGCATCCGTAATAGGAGATTTATGTCTGCTGGCTTTTTTTCAGTTTTTAATAGTAGTGTGCGCTCAGGGAGGCGAAAGCGTAACCCGCTTGTTATATTATAACAAGATCCTGCCAATTTCTCAGCCTTCTCAGATCCAGTCTTGGAATTTAGCTATTGAGAAAGGTATGTTTGTAATGACCCAGTTTTTTAAAATCCTCTTTCATGTGCTGTCCTCGACATTTCATTATGTAGAGTTCCTGCTAGGGACATTTGTAACTTGCTAGACATGGTCTTCTAATTTGTAAAGGGAGCCACCTGGTCTCCCTTAGAGTGCCCATGCCCCTGTCCTTATAAGATGCCTATATATGTGCCGTACTACTGTAGATAAAAGGTTGCAAGTACCTCAAAAAGAGCTTCAGTGCAGATCAGACAGCATGTATTGGCTCCTGAAGCGGCACAGTCTATTTGCCTGACTTTGGCGCACAGTTGATCACAGATGCTGCAATTGTTATGGATCTGGTTGGATGACTAATGGATCTAGTAGCTTATTGTGAAATTGGGTTTGGGATCAAAACTCACCCTGTCTATTTAACATTTCAGTCAGACACAAATTGTCTTTGCTATAGACCAACTTTCACTAATATTTTATGAAAGTGCTCATTTTAATATTTTAGAAAGGTCAAGTGGGCACTTTAATGCACTATGAAAGAGTTGTTGTTAGCTAAAACTTTTTCAGATTTGCTATGTTGCACAGTTTTCCATATAACAAGCCTAATACCTCTATACCACTGTGCACTCTCTTAGGATATTGTATAACATTATTTCTTAACAGTACATTTATTGTTTTTGTATTTTTAAATTGTGTTAGTATTGATAATTAATTTGTATTCTAGATTTGCCAACAGTAGAGGAATTGATGAAACCTATTCGAGAAAATCCAGCTTTTCCAAGAGGCTTTGCCTTAGAACCTGCAAGGTATGATTCATTATCTACAAACGTTGCCTATCTGAACATGGTGCAGAGACTCTCTTAGTATCATTTAGTTTGCTTCGATCATTTATCTGCTCTTATAATGGTGAATTAGTACAGGGAAATATGAATTCATTTGAGCGGTGGACATGTGAGTCTGTTGGGAGGATTGATAAAGAGCATGGAGAGATAGAAGAGAGATGAGTCTAGAAAGTGTTTATTGGGAGATCATAGTAGTAGAAGGAGGTCTGGGGTGAGTAAAGCAGAGATGGAGGAGGGAAGAGTCTCTAGAAATGGATTAGGCAGATCATAGTAGTTAAATGAGGTGTCGGATGAGTCCAAGAAGCGATACATGAGGGTAAAATTTAGAAAGGGTTGTTTCGGAGATCTTAGCAGTAAAATGAGATTTTGAGTGATGCAAAGAGGGATAGAGGAGGCAAGAGTCTAGAAAAGGTTATTTTGGAGATCATAGTAGCAGAATGAGTGTTGGGATGAGTCAAACTGGAGGTAGATGATATATTGAGAGAAGTACAGGGTGAAACATAATGTAGTGCATTGGAGACTCAAATTTGTTTTTCTTTTTACAGTAGGAGTAAAGTAAGGAATACATAGATATATGTCCATGGAAGGTTTACATGTATAAGGAAGGTTGTATATCAATATTTAAGTTATATGTAATAAACTCAGACGTTCAAGTGTTGTTGTAATTTAGGTTAATATATTTGTGTGTTTATTTTCTCTTTTTTTCTTTTCAATAATTCAATAGTGAAGCAATTGTAGATAAATATTTATGATAAAATCTTCATATTGTTATAGATAGATAAATGTAGGACCATAGCATGTAATCAAATAACTTGTATGAAAACTATAAAGTGACCTATATGTATGGTAAGCATAGAATAATAAAAGTAGACCTAAATATTGTATATATATATATATATATATATATATATATATATTTCTTATTTTTTTTCTCTCCCAAATACTCTGTAACAACAAAGTGTGGCGCACACTCGAGTTTTAAATATCAAATTACTTTATTCTTTGTCCCATGGCTTGACAAACGCGTTTCGGCCTTAATGGCCTTAGTCAATGTCAAGTATATATATATATATATCTATATACATAATTAATATACATATCTATACATAGAAATACACATATATAGAGACATACATATCACCAAATGAAATGCTTATATACAAAGAGATATGCTGTACATTTGTGTTTGAGTATGGTGGTTATGTAGGGAACTGCCAACTCTTGAGTAGTCTTCTGATGTAAAGATAGTTGTGGATCTTATGTTTAGGGATAGTGAGTTTCATAGTTTGGCTGCTTGAACAGAGAAGGATGTGCCACTTGTGGTTTTTTTCTTGTATGGTGGGATTTTGAGGCAAAGGGCCAGTATGGAGCAGAGGTTTCTTTGTTGAATGTATTTGGTGAATTTATTCCTGATGAAAAGCGGCCCTGTTCCATGCATTGCTTTGTGAGTGATACAAAGCAGCTACAATGTGAATCTTCAGGCTACCAGTAACCAATGTAGGTATCTTCAAGACAGGGTAGATGTGGCCTTGTGGCTGTACAAGTTGGAATAGTCTGGCAGCAAAGTTCTGAATCCAGTGTAGTTTTTTCATAGTTGATAAAGATGATCCGTGGTGAAGCCATTGGTGTAATCAAGTTTAGACAGTACAAGAGCGATAGCAGCCTGGACTTTGGGTAGAAATCCAAGGTGGGGGAAGATGTGTCGCAGAGTTTTCATAGTAATGAAGCTTGATCTTGCTCATTTGCCCACTTGGGCATTCATTGGTAGTTTGGAGTCCATGGTAATTCCATGGTTTCTTACTTCCTCAGATACTTTAGGAGGTGGTCCCAGATAGTCAAGCCAGGCAGCGAGTTGGATATAATTGTTCCAATCACCATGTGTGAGTATTTCTGTTTTGGAAGCATTCAATTTGAGATGGCTCCATATCCACTGATCAAAGGCTCTGAGGCAACTGAATATTTGTGAGTTTCCAATGTATTTGAGGCTACCCAGTTTAAGGAGCATTTGTGGGTCATCTGCATAGTTATAGCATGTGGACTGAAATCCAATCGATCATTGCTGGTAAAGATTCATGTTCAAAAGCATGGGTGAGATGATACAGTCTTGTGGGACCCCTGCTTTGTAAAGTACGGTTTGGATGAGAAAGGTAGCGAATGGATGACATTTATTCTGTTTTGAATGTAAGATGTAATCCAGTCGAGGGCAGTTCCCTCAGCCAACTACGTAGAGTCTTTGTTTTAGAGTGCCACGGTCAACTGTGTCAAAGGCAGCTGAGCGGTCCAAGAGAGGTTTTGCAGCAATCCCTTTCCAATATACTGTACTTTTAAGGAAATTTCAGATGGTAATTAGAGCATATTCTGTGCCCAATCCTGAATTGGAATCCTGTTTGGATGCAAGGGTGCCCGAGAAAAGTTGACAGAATATGGTGCCCATGGCTGAGATAGCATGAAATTACTTATGTGGGAGAGGATCCAGTCTCAAAGTAATGTAACAGGAGGTGTAAATGATACCCATTAACGAAGGGACCGCTTACTCCATTGATTGTGCCCAAAATGTCCACACTACTTTTGTAACCAAACGACTTATGTATCTACTGATGTTCTCAAATAATACCCCCTCTGCTATACTGGTGAGTGAATTGCGACAGTTGCATAAGAGAAAAACTTATAAAATATATATATTTTTTAAAAGAATGCATAGGTTGGAGTGTAGTGATATCAGGTTAGAAACTGTCTAGAAATGTGTCTCGGAATGTTGCATTGCTAGTTGGAGGTCTGTAAAGGAGAACTACATTACAGGAAGTTGATTTACGGTTGCATCTGGTGAAGAGGGCCTCACAACCTTGTATGGAAACGTCATCAGCTTTAGTAAGATGTATTGTTTGCTTAAATAGAACAGCTAGGCCACCTCCTCTTTTGCCTATACTATTTTTTGATAGTTTGATAGCCTATAGGAACAACTTCATGCAACCCTGGAGCCATGTCATCTCCCAACCATGATTCAGTTATGAAGAGAACGTTAGGTTGTGTGTCAGTGAGTAAGTCGTAGTTGCAATGCTTGTTTATAGAGAGTGATTGGGCATTTATTAGTAGGCAGTTTAGAGATTGTGTTTTGGTGGTGGTGGGACTGTTTCGTAGAAGAGTGAGCAGTAACTTGTAGCTGGTGTCATTAGTGCTGGTATTAGTTGGATGAGGATAGCAATATAATTTCTTCTCTGTATCTTATTCTTCATCCAGCAGGCTTAGAAGGCACATTGATGGGTTTGAAGGTGTAGGTAGTGGAGATGATGGTTGAGAGTGCGTTGGTAAGCTGTGTTGTTTTGGTAGAGTAGCCTTGTTGTGTAATAGGTATGGAGATGTAAAGCTGTGAAGAGTTGCATGTGGTTTATTTTATTTGCGCCTATTTAGGGTGGAAGGTTGATGAGTTAGCGGTGGTGGAACATGCAGGCCATGTTGTAAGACTCTGAATTGTGCAATGTATGAGAGGCGGCTGAAAGAGTTCTTGGGTTGGTGTATTTGTGTTAGGTGTGAGAGAAAAGAGAAAGCTTTGCAGTAAAGATAGTTAAGGGTGTTTATTATTTGTGTAGTCAGGATGGTGGAAGTGGGTGTATGTTTCAAGTTTGTGATTGAATGTATTATGCACTAGTGTGTGTGTGTGAGATTCTGTTGTGCTGGTGTGTGTGTTATGTTTTGTGTTTGTACAGTAGTGAGAGGAGATGATGTGGATTTCTGAGAAGGATTTGTATGTAAAGTATTGTTGGTGAGTGGAAGTTAAATGATAAAGGGGTGGTGATATATTTTGAAAAAGAGTGTATGTGGTGTGTGAGAGGGAATGGACAAGAGTTATGAGTGTTTGTGTTAGATTTGATAGCTGGAAGAGGTAATATGTGTGTTGTGGAGTGTAAGGATCGTATTGTTGTGTGTTTTTGGTAAAAAGAGGAGGAGAGAAGGGCGTGGCTAGCAGCCGATGATGGCGGCCGCTGCTTAGGGAGGCTCCCGGGAAGAAGCGGCTTCCCACATCAATCCGCGTCACATATCCTTCCCTCACCAGCTGGGTGGGGCGGACCAGACCCAGAGACCGTGCGGCTACCATTGCCGAAATTTTGGGAGCGGCAGAGGCTTCGCCGGGAGCAGAATCACCGATTGCACGTAGAGGAGGAGCTGGGCCTGCCTGCAGCGCTGCAGCCGCGGAGCCACAGAACGCCGGCAACCGACCGGAAGTGGCCTGGAGCCGGAGGAGGGGAGGCCGGAAGTGCCGGTGCGCCGGGTGAGTCGATCCGAGCACCCACGGAGCCCCATCCAGTGCCGTCGGGCCCTGGGGACGCTCGACTGCAGCCCTTGTCCTGCCCGGGCCCACGCGTTTCACCCGGAGGTGCAGACAGCGCCTCGGAGACATCGCTTTCCCGCTGCCCCCATCAAGATGCGACAGGGCCGGGTACCGGCCAGTTAATCTTCGCGGAGCCAGCAGAGAGGGGGCCAAGTGTATCGGGTGCAGCCACTTCATCGAGGGCGCCGGTAGGACCCCTGCTACCAGTTCCATTGACAGGGCGGGGGATCGGACACCATTGCACAGCAGAGGCACTGAGGAGGGGCGATCCACGAGGCCCACCATGAGGCCATAATCCGGAGTGCAGCTGGGGTGCAGATTCGGAGCACAACCGGCAAATAGCCGAGGAGTGGCGTCGGCAGGGGCGACAACCCCCCCCCCCCCCCTGGTGTGTACTTGCGAGGGGACGTCCTCGACTTCATTGTGTGTCCACCTGCGCGGACCGGCGCGACCGAAGGCACCCCTCCCCCCCTTTTTTTGGCGGGACCAGCCTACGCCATGACACACAGGGGCCCAAAAAACACCTCCGCCCAAGCCAAACTGGACAAGTTTGCGTACAACAGACAGTCACCTCCCCAGGAGCAACGAATATCGGCTGGTAAAGTGGCAGAGACGGATGGGGCAAAGAAGGCCACGCTTGATGACGTCCTGGCGGCGCTGGCCCAGGTGCAGGCGACGGTGGGTGCCACGGCGACTGAAGTCACCCTGATACGGGCGGATCTCCAAAAGATGAACGAAAGGGTCAAACAGGTTGAAGTGGTCACCAAGTCGCTGGTCGAGGATGTGGCCGAATTACAGACGGCGGTGGAACGACTGCAGGCGGATAACAAGCTGCTTAAAGACAAGTTGGATGACCAGGAAGGCCGTTCCAGACGTAACAATGTCCGTATTTTAGGTGTGCCGGAATCGGAAGACACGGGGGCACTAGACCTCTATGTGGAGGACTTAGTCAAGACCCGGCTACAACCTAAGGGGCTCTCGAACTTCTTTTCGGTTGAAAGGGCCCATCGAGTTCCGGGAGGAAAGCCCAAGACGGGAGGCACGCCGCGTCCAATACTGGCCAGGTTGTTCAATTTCCGCGACCGGGACGCCATTCTGCAGGCCGCAAGGGTGGCGCCGGCCATACAAATCCAAAACTCAAAGATTGCTTTCTTTCCGGATTACACGGCGGAAGTGGCCAGACGGAGGAGAACGTTCCTAGAAGTGAATAAGACCCTGAGAGAGAAGGAACTGCCGTACTCCATGTTATTCCCGGCTAAACTTCGAGTGGTCGCGGACAAAAAGGTGTGGTTTTTCGATAACCCTGAAACGGCCCGGGACTGGCTGGAGGGCTGGCACACTGTTGGGAGACAACGCAAGACGCATAGGCCGGATCACGATCGTAGGGGTGGCAGCAGAACGGACTCCCAGACGTCTGGTCGAGGAGAGAGACTGGAGCGGTCTCCGTCCCATGGATTTGAAGGAGGAGGTGGGGCCGAATGACTCCTACCCCGAACTCTGCATCACTAAAGTTTACTGACTCCCGATTTGAATTGCTGTTTGAACTGCTGCACGTAGACTCTGGCATGGCCGCCCCGACAGCCTACAGGGAGGCCGCCAGCCCGGGGAGACACTCTCCCCCCTACACGCAAGTACTCTGGTTATGGGAAGGGTGAAGCACTCTGCTTGGTTGGGGTGGCGGGCAGTTCGAAGTCCGTTTGGCAGGGGGGCAGGGAGGGGGGATTGTTCTGAACTGTTTTTGTTACTGTTAGGAATGTGTGCAAGCGGTCGGGGTCACTGCTTTAACCCTTGTGTGCGCCAGTGCATGTTGCTGGGGAAAGACAGCGATACTATGCCCCCGTAATGTTCCCTTCTTCTTTGCTGTGCAGGGGCACGGCCATGAATGCAATTCAGCCTTTCAACCGATGCACCCCGAACACTCTAAGCACTGATGGCTGATAATACTGGCCCGGTAGTGGACGTGGGGTCCACTGACTCACATTGCCCTCCCTTATGTTTAATGTCCTGGAATGTGAGAGGCTTGGGTGACAAGGTTAAACGGGGGTTGGTACTGACTGCAATTAAGCGCCAGCGACCAGCCTTGGCCCTGCTGCAAGAGACCCATTTGGTAGGGGGGGCAGCGAAAGCCCTGGACAGACGCGGCTATAAAATGTGGGTTCACTCTGAGTTTACGTCAGGATCCAGGGGGTCTGGTATATTGGTACAAAAGAACTCCCGATTCCTTCCCTTGTCGACTAAGACCGATGACCAGGGATGCTTCGCAGCCTTGCATGGGCAATGGGAGGGGAGGCTCTTCAATGTGGTGTCTGTATATATTCCACCAGCTTTGCAGTCGGTCCACCTCCCGAACCTGGGAGAATTCCTTTTGACTCTCCCCGAGGGTGAGATCATTCTAGGGGGAGATTTTAATGCTGTCATGGACGCGCAATTGGACAAACACCCCGCGCCTGCTCCACAGGGGGGGGACTCCTACTTCCGGCGCTTCGCGGCATCCATGGGTTTGACTGACATCTGGAGACACTTACACCCCAGCGCGCAACAATACACTTTCCACTCTACGGTGCATGGCAGCCTGTCGCGCATTGACTACTTCCTATCACTGGGGGAGGGCCTCCGCTATGTTGATGCAATGGGGATTCACCCGAGGGGGATTTCCGACCACTCACCACTCACATTGTCACTCTCCTCACAGACTAGTGCACGAAAACGCATTTACCCCATTAGTGCTACATACCTCAAGGTCCCACAGGTCCGTAAGGCTCTTACAAACACAACGAAGCAGTACTTCCTTGAAAACATACATTCGGTGCACTCCCCGGCAGTACTCTGGGAAGCCTACAAAACGGTTCTAAGAGGGCAAGCAATCAACTCCATCACGGGGCATAGAAGGCAGCTGTCGCGGGAACTGGACGAGCTGGAGGTGGCACTGCTGGAACAAACCGAAACCCATGAGAATAACCCCTCTCCCGCCGGCCTTCACGCCCTCACCCTCCAGCAACAATTATATGCTGATCACTTGCGTCAGCTGGTGAAGGGTCACTTAGCCGACACTCGTAATAGAATTTATGAGGTGGGAGAAAAAGCTGGAAAAATGCTGGCGTGGCTTGATAGGCGAGAGGGCAGCTTTAGGGGAATCCAAAGTCTGAAAGATGAGAGAGGGGTGATACATACGGATCCGCGGCAAATCACAGAGTTGCTGGCGACCCATTTTGAGCGAGTATACACCCCGGAGTGTGTGGTCACCGCTGAAAGGGCCAGGGCCCTCTTAGCTCCGATAGAGGTCCAGACGTTGTCACAAGAGGCCTCAGATGAGCTGGAGGCAGACATTACTGTCGATGAAATCCAGATGGCAATTAAGGCTCTACATCCGGGAAAAGCAATGGGCCCAAATGGCATACCCATTGAATGGTACCAAGCAATGCCTGAGACCCTCAGTGTGCATCTGTTAGGGATGTATGCGGATTGTCTGGAGGGGGGTCTCCTCCCGCCAGACCAGCGGGCAGCGACCATCGTGGCCATCCCCAAGCCCCACAAACCGCCGGATGAGTGTTCCTCCTATCGGCCTATCTCCTTACTTAACGCCGAAGCGAAGATATTGGCTAAACTCCTGGCACAAAGGCTCCTGCCCCATCTGTCGTCAATTATACATCCGGACCAGTCCGGTTTTATGCCACATAGAAACACCTCACTAAATCTACGGCGGTTACACGGGATATTGGCTAGGGCGGACACTATCGACACGCCAGCAGTGATTTTGGCCCTGGACGCCAAAATGGCTTTTGATCTGGTGGAGTGGGAATACCTGTTTGAAACATTGAGCCGTTTGGGATTCGGCCCTCGCTTCATTGCATGGGTCAAACTACTGTACACCGACCCGGTGGCGCAGGTGGTGGCTAACGGCCATATATCACGTACATTTCCGTTGGGGAGGGGCACACGACAGGGGTGCCCTCTTTCGCCCCTGCTGTTTGCAATCTCTTTGGAACCTCTTGCGACCCTTCTGAGAACCTCACCGCTTCTCAGGGGCATAAGGTGGAGGGGGGGATGGGAAGACCGTCTGTCATTATATGCAGATGATATGCTGCTTTACCTGACAGACCCTGTGGATGGGGTGCAGGCGTTGCTAAATATCTGTGATACGTATGGCAGCGTTTCTGGCTATGCGTTGAATTGGACCAAATCTGAGCTGTACGTCTTGCGGGGCCCGGCCCCGATTCTGTCCGACACGTGCCCGCTGAAGCAGGCGGGCTCTTCCTTTAAATACCTAGGGATCCACGTCACCAGAGATCGGGTTGAATTTGTAGATAAAAACTTGAAACCCCACCTGGACAGGCTGAAACGAGATGTCAAATTCTGGTCTGACCTGCCGCTGACACTCTTGGGCAGGGCAGCGCTCTATAAGATGATGGCACTGCCGCGTTTCTTGTATGTCCTCGAAAATACACCCTATCCCGTGACACCACGATTCTTCCAGAAAGTAGCTGCTCTAGTCTCGACCCTTCTGTGGGGTAACCTCCCTGCGCGCGTGGCGCAATCGAAGCTGCATAGGGATTGGTACGATGGAGGTATTGCACTGCCAAATCTTAAGTTGTACTACTGGGCTGCACACCTGAAGCCAATAAACCAATGGATTCACGCCCCGCATACCGAACCTGCCTTCCAGTTGGATAGGGATCAGTTGGGCATGGATACCTTGCTGGGTCCGTTGTACGACCGCCGTAAGGTACGGGCCTTAGTGGGCCCCACTAAATTAACTGTTCAATTATGGCACACGGCGACAGCGGCACTGGGTTGGAAGGGGAGGCTCACCAGGTTGACTCCGCTATGGGACTCGCGGGCACTAGGTAATATGAGGAACACTAAG
This sequence comes from Lissotriton helveticus, assembly GCF_964261635.1. Classification (NCBI taxonomy): domain Eukaryota; kingdom Metazoa; phylum Chordata; class Amphibia; order Caudata; family Salamandridae; genus Lissotriton; species Lissotriton helveticus. The sequence goes on along the minus strand of NC_136067.1, from coordinate 689,799,403 downwards.
GGTTTTGAGCACTGGGACACGATAGGCATTTCCACGGTGGGTGACTTATGGGAGAGGAATACTGTGATACCCTTCGACCGCTTAAAAGAATTGTATGGTTTGGGTGACAGGGAGCTTTATAGATACATTCAAATACGACATGCATTGCTCGCGGCCCTACCCCCCGACACATCTCTGCCCGAATCCTCGCCTCTGGAGGACCGCCTCCTCACTGACTACATGCTAGAAAGGGCGACGTCGCTCACGTACCGTAAATTGCTTAATAACTCCCCGGATCCAACACTCCAACTCAAAGGGAAATGGGAAGAGGACGTAGGGGACATGGATGAACATGAATGGAATGCAGCTCTTGGATCCCCCAAAGAGGTGGGCATCTCAGCGCGTATGCGCCTAGTGCAGTTCAAGGTACTGCACAGGGTTTATTACACGAGGTACATGCTACACCGCATACATAGGGCGCCACATCCATATTGCCTCCGTGGGTGTGGGGAGGAGGGCACTTTTTTCCACACTATATGGGAATGTCCCAGGATACAGGAATATTGGAAACAAATACTACGTACGATCTCCCAAACACTGAATCGGTCCCTGCTGCCCGACCCGCGGAGGTGCTTACTTAACATTTGGGAACCCACTGACCTGTCTAGGTATGAACAACTCTGGGTCACGGTGGGGTTAATGATGGCAAAGCGAGACATAGCACAGCGATGGGGGGTGGCAGACCTCCCGTCCAAATCCCAATGGTGTCTACACATGGATGCGGTGATGGTGACCGAGAGGGCGGTGTACTCCGGTCGAGCCTGCCCGAGGAAATGGAACAAAGTGTGGCTGAAATGGAATGGTTACAGGGGGGACATTTGTGATCCTTTGGAAGAAGACGAACCAGAGGACTCTGGCGATGAGGAAGAGGGGGGGTGACCTGGGTTGCAGTGGATGGGCAGGAGAGCGATCGGGGCTATTGCATGCGTCCCCTCTTTCGACATGCTGAATGGGGAGGAGGGTGGACGGAAATGGGGGGTGACCTGGGGCACTAGCACACTGGAGCAAGGGGAGGGAATATGCCTCTCCCGAGAGGAACTGCGTTGACCTAAGTCGGATCGTACTATCATTCCTACTGTTTTAGGTTTGGAGTTTGTTGTTTTTCAAAAAAGACAAAATGCCACCAAAACCACTTCTAACGTTGATAATGCTGTATCGAATGCACTTTTACTGTGTAATATGCTCTTCTGGACACTTGACAACAATGTTGCTTTCTTCATTACATTGCAAATTTGAATCATGTCTAACTTACACGATATAGCGGCCGGCCCGTGGGGTTGTAGGCGATCCGCTGTGTAATATGCTAAGTGCAATAAAGGTTTTGGAAAAAAAAAAAAAAAAAAAAAAGAGGAGGAGACTGTTGGTGAATGAAAAGATGTAGAGCTGAGTTTAGGTTTGGTGGTGACAGAAAGGGGTATGTTAAGAATAAGTCGAGGGTAAAGCTGGTGCTTTGTATAAACATTGCGTGTGTGTCTGGATGTATTAAAGATATGTATAGTGTAGCTTTGTGTTGTGTTGTTGATGTGTGGATTTGTTAGTGGTGTAGGACAGAGTGGTGTTTTGTGTGTGAGTGGTGTTGCCATTGTGTGGTAGTTAGGGTAGAGGGAAGCATAGGTGGTGTTTGTGGGGTTTTGTAGTGGTTACTGAGTTAATAAAATGTGGTTAGGGTTTGTTTGTATTAGACGAGTAGAGTTCATTTGCTGCGAATGTGTTAATATGTTTGTGGATGTAGTTTAACACGTTGAATGCTATGGGAATTCCCCTGCTGTGCTGGGATTCCTGGATCTTCATGCTTTCATGACGAGCTGGGCTCGTCATCAGCGTGCGAGGAGGCTACTTCATGACGAGCCCAGCTCGTCATGAGCGTGGAAGGGGTTAAGGTGGGAACTGGTGAATGGGCAGCATTTCTGGCCCTTGTCCTGACCTTGCCCGAACAAGCCTAAACAGGCAGCTTTCCTTTTCCTATCCACCCTTAGCCTGGGCTGAGACACCCTGAGCCCTAAGCTAAGTAGCCCTAGTGATCAGGTAACACCTTTGGCCAATGGGATCCCTAACAAATCAGAACACTAACCCTAAGCCCTAGGACCAATAGAAGACCAAGCCCTTACAACCAATTACAGCTCTAGCCCTATCAGCCAATAACACTAACCCTAAGTCCGATAGGAACCCTAGCTCCGGTAATCAATCAGAACCCCAGACATATCAGCTAACTGGAACCCTAACCCTTAGCCCTATGTCCAATAGAAGGTTCTCTTCCAGAAAAAACTGAAAACTGTAGAGTTTTGTGCCCTAGCTCGGGGGACACACCATTGGGTGTAACCATGCGCTTTACAAATGCTATCATTATTATTATCATAGAAACCCTAGATCTATGAACCAATCACCTTCAAATAAGCCTTAGCACAGTATAGGGGAAATTGGAGAGAAATGTAAACAGTCACGGGCAGGTAAAACCACAGTTTTAAAGTACAAACCCATAAACCAAGAGGTAAATGTAAACAGTCCGGGGCGGTAAAACAGTAGTCTTACAGTACAATGCCCACAAACCTAGACGTAAATTTAAGCAGCCACAGGTAGAGGAAAGAGCACTTTTACAGTTTCAATAATGCACAGCACAAAGTCTGTCTTCTTACCACCTTCTGGTCTTTTGCTCACTGGGCTGTTGGGGAACAGAGAAGCTGGGGCCAATAAAATGGAGGTGGCTGTGTTGGGGTTTCCTCCACAAACTTTAAGAGGCCTGGGCAGTTGCGAGAGGAGAGCTTATGGTTGCTTGGGAGCTGGAGGGCTAATCAGCAAGCACAGGCTGCTGAGCTGGGGGGATTGGAGCTGCTCCTCAAGTCAGTTTCCTTTGTGACAGACAGGCTCAATCCTCTTCAGGTAGGAGCCAATCTAAGCCACTAAAATACTGATTTTCGCACACATAAACAGCTCCCTCTTCTAGCCAAATATGAGTGCTACATACACTTTCCAAAAACTGTTTAAACCCTAAAAGAAGATTTAAACGGTCTAAAAGCACCCTCTGCTTAGCCTCTGAGGTGTATTTGCCTTTTTCCCTTGCTAAGACAAAAGGGAGCTGGAGGTGGATTGCCTTCAGCCTTAGCACAGTATAGGGAAAACAAGGAGAGAAATGCAAGTAGTCACAGGCAGGTAAAACAGCAGTTTTAAAGTACACAGCCCACAAACCAATAGAATATCAGTCAAAGTTCATTCTTGAGTATTGACTTGGACAGGATTGGATTGGGACATGAAGTGGAAGATAGAAATGAAGGAATATGGGAAACTTATAGAAAACCATATCAAATTGCACACCCAGATTGACTGATGTTCTGTTTTCAGCCTATTTATAGGAAGTAAAAATAGGTGGCCATGTCATATTGCACACACAGTTTGTTGTTTTTTAACAGATTTAGGAAATGGTTCATTAAAACCCATGGTTTGCCCCATTTACCTTGGATTTTAGAGTTGTGCGATAAATCATCTCCTGCACACATGAGGAGAGTTAGGGTAGCTTTGCACACCATGAAGGTCTTAGAATAAGTATTGAGTGCCCCTTTACAAATGACTACATTTGTAAATTGTGCAAAATATTATTTTCCCATTTATTTTTACATTTTCATGTGCGAGGAGATAAGTTCACTTCTTCCATTCATTGAAGGCGTGCATATTGGAAATTAAGATACCTGTTTCAACATTTTACCAAATCAAAGATCCTTTGATGAGACAGTTTTAGGTGACTCAATAAATCTTGGTAGTATTTTGCCAGCGTTGTGCATAAGACCTGAGATTGGTTGAATAGGGGCTTGCTAGCTGAGAAAGTACTTGAATACAAAAGCTTTGTTTAACAATTCTAAATGTTACAAATAAGAGTAGCAAATTGATATTATGGGTCATAAGACATTTTATGTATGTAAGTTATCTAAGTGCGCATGATGGTTTGGCGAGCCCCAGAGGGCCACCAGCCAAACCGTCATGCACACTTACCCTTTCTCCACCTAGCTGTGTTGTACAGCTGGGTGGAGAAACCAACAATGGCTACCAGTCAATATGCGAGCGCCAAACTGAGGCGCCCAGACCAATCCCAGGGCTGCTCACATGCTGGGATTAGCATTCACAGCATGTGAGCAGCGCTGGGATTGGGAGCTGGGAGTCTGTGCAGTGTGTGCAGCAGTTCTTGGAAGGAGGTGAGGAATGTAGGAATGTAGGAAGGCGGCTTTATTATTCATTTTTTTATTATGTGTTTTTTGGTTTCCCCTCCTCCCACCTCACCACTTCACAGTACTAGCGGCCGCTACTGCTCTAATGATGAGGGACCTTTCAGACCAGTGGTTAAAGTAGCGATACAACGCAGCATAGAGATAGAGATAGTGATGTTAGGTAAGATGTGGTTTTTGATCTGCATGATTGTACTGATAATTTAGCATATATGGGAGGCTGATATAATAACATATTTAGTCAGTCTGAGAAGGACATTAGAGAAAGGCCCCAACAGTTTGCTGATTGTTTGGGTGCATGGTTTATGTATATATACATGTGTAGAGAGTTTGGAGTCTGCCAAAATGTACAACTTCCTTACTTGGTCTGTGAATGAGGATACTGCACAACTGACTTAAGGACAGAGACCTTTGGATGCAGTGTGACTGAGGGGAATAGTTAAGTCGTTTACGGCATGAGAAGAAGTGACATACAATGGCTGCAAGACAGGGAGCTAAAGAGTGAAGCTGGTTGAAAAGGGTTACAGTCCTTGAAGTGATAAAGGGGCATATGTATAAAGCCTCTTTCCCGTTCGCAAACGGGCCGAATCTCAGAATCGTCCCGTTTGCGAACAGGAAAAAGCCTTTTGGGAGGTATCATCCCAAAAGGCCTTGCAAAATAGGGAATTGCAAAATTTGCAATTCCCTATTTTGCGAATGCGTTTATGAAATCACAAATTGCGATTCCTTAAATACTATTCTGGAAGCACCCAAGTTGTGCGATTTTGCCTTAAGAAATCGCAAATTATCATCAACTTCAAGTTGGTGGTAATTTGCGATTTCTTGGAAAAATGCACTTTTTTGCATTTTTCAAAGTGCCATGTGGGGCACATAACATGCTCATAGGGCATGTTTGTGCGCCACATGTGCACACATACATATTTCAGGGGTGCTACAAGGTGTTCTTTTGACACCCTTGAAATTGCATTTGCAATATGCGAGTACCTAATGGGTACTCGCAAATTGCGAATGTCTTCCCATTCATTCTCATGGGCCTGTAAGGTATTCCTTAATTCTGAATCGCAATTTGCGATTCACAATTAAGGAATTTGTAGAATTCGCAATTATTATTGAGATTTCTACATACATAGCATTTTGCTAGTCCTTAATAGCGATTTGTTAAGAATCGCTATTAAGGACTTGCAAAATGTTTTTTCATACATATGCTCAAAAATCTGTCTTTACCACCTTTTCCGAGCCTGATTACCATTGATACTGTAGATGCATTACCACCATTTTAGCTGAGGTTGACAATGGAAAGGTAGATGTTCTTTATCATGCTGAGAAGGCTAGTCAATGTCCATTTGCAAGGAACTCTATATGTGGAGAACTGTTCCTTGTCATCGGAGGTCAAGGATGAAGAAGTAGGCATCGGATTAGATTTTTCCCTGACATAGAAATTCGCAAGTAGAGTTACAGGATTATAACTAAGAAACTTATCTTAAGTCTTTACCTGTATTTTGGGATTTGGTCATGATGATGTGTTAAACTCATGGCTTGTGATACCTGCATGTTGCAGGTGGTAAGCCAAAACAGCGTAGTAGACTATAGCACGACTAGCATAATGGTAATTGTTCTCTTGAGGGAGATGAATGGAAATCAGGAGCTAATTGCAATAACATAATTATCTAATGATCAGGAAATGCACAATATTAATGCTTCAAGGGATGAGTTGACATTAAGAGATTCTCCCCCTATAATTTGATCCTTTTGTGGTTCCACGTAGTAGGTCTTCTAGGTGCAACCTAACCACTGTCAAGCGCCCACCTTTAATTATCACAAGTCTTAGCAGTGTAAGCTAACTCTCCTAATGTGGGTAACTCCTAATTTAGCAGTCGAAGGTGTTGGTATTCCTCCATACCCTGGCACTTACCCCTCACAATGTATTTTTCACTGCTGTGTAAGTTAATGGACAAACTATAGAGGAGGAGGCAATGGTAAAAATGTGTTGTCTTCAGGTCTGGCGTGTCATTTTAAATCGAGGAGCCAGCAGTTTGTGGTGGTAGCAAACATTCGTCTATTAAGCTGTCTTTATAAGTAATAATACTTTGAATTATTTTCTGCTACTGCCTAAACGGTTCTCAGGAAGGCAAACTCATTTAATTTAATACCACTTTCATGCAGTGTTCAAAATGTGTATTTGGTGATGAATCTGATGATTGCATTCATCAGCCCGAAAGGAATCTCCTAGTTGTTCAGATAAAATTTACTCGAGGTTGTAAGTGTTAATACAATCCTGATTGTACACTGAAATCTGCATGAGTTTCCAAGGGTTTATTTAAGGGCAGTTTTCCCAAGACTTTGAGCAAACGTTTTGATGTTCTACAATTTTCTCTATAATTTAGATATTTGCACACGTGGTCCCAGAGACACATCATTTGGTACCTATAGTCCCAACCATATCATTTATCTTTAAAACAGTAATCTGCAACTTGGTGTAAACAATAATCAGCTAAAGGAGTCTGTGTAAGAAGGAAATCAGTTTGTGATGCCTTTTCCTGTTTTTTTGTGGCTAACGTCTATTGTAATGCTGTCAGTTTTTAAATACCACTACAGTGACCATTTCATTAGGATACTTAAAACAGTCTTCTGTATTAATTAACTGTTATGCATTCCTAATATTAAGACATGTAAAGGATGGGAAATTATATTAACTGCTCGTATGAAGCCATACCTGTGAAATCGAGTGAATGGGTAGATTGCAAGTGGGCTTTAGAAAATCGAACTACATGCGATAATAAATATTTCAAATATGCATTGTTTGCAGTCACACGCCTGCTGCAGGCAGACGACTGGAGCAAAATGAGATCCAATTGGCATCCGACGAGCTGAGTGCTCGTGCTGAGAAGATCCGGGATGGCCTCTTGCAGGAATGGCGTAGGCCTGAGGAAAGTCTGTATCATCCGGAAGCTGCAAGTATAGTCCGTGATAGCGGCGAGGCCGAAAGGCTAATCAGAGAGCACCTGTTGGATAATGTACATCCTGTCATTCCAAAGCCACGAGAACGCCACAGTGATGCGTTCCTCCCACCGGGCAAAGGACACCACCAGGTGAGCACCATGTTCTTAAATGCTCAAAATGTCAGCAGTGTAATTGTAGCCACTTTAAGCTGTAAAAATAGAACAGGTAGTTTTGAAGTTGATAAAAAGGGGAATACGTTTTACCTTTCAGAATTGCATTTGAAGTATGACGAAGCTATGTATTTTTTCCTTCCTGTCTTCTGTTGGTATCCTCCACTAACTACTGTCCTGTTCGGCTTTAGCCCATAGTTGAAAAAACCCCATCAGATATGTTTTTGTGGAAAATCATGAGACGAACTGAATCCACTTCAAGAACAACTATTTGGTGCCAAAAAATTAAACACATTCAATAGGCAAATGAAATAAAAGCAGCGTTTTTGATTAGGGCTACCTACACGGAATATTCAAAGACAATAGATTAATACATAATCATCATTGTTCGAAGTTCCCTTGTATATGTTGCTGCTGTGACCACATTTGATTGAGTTTTTCTTTCTGTTACCAGTTATCCCAGTTTCCAATCTCTGCTACGCTCATTTAACCTTAGATTCTATGAATCAAGATGGGTCTTGTTTTTGTTTTAAGATTTAACAGACACAGTAGATATGATAGACTTACTACCGTAACCGTAAGAACACGGAAACTGTATTGTCATATTCTTTGTATATGTTGCACAGTCACCATTTTAACCTCCCCTGGCACAGCTTGTGTTTATTAGTGTGGTGTTAGATTGGCTCTAAATGAAGGTTGTACCTGTGGGGAATCAAGTATTGTTAACTTCATCATGTGTCCTGGTTCTCACAGCCCTATAATAACAATGCTTCATGATCTTGGGAAGAATTATCCCTGTTAGTATAGTGCACATTTCTTACTAGCGTTGTTTGACACTTATCTGGCGTTTGTGTGTTCTTCCATGCATCTTTCATGTATGTGCTTAGTGTCCCCCACCCCCTCAACTGCTAACGTCTGGTTGATGATTATCCCTATGATGTTCTCCATGGTAGGGCTGGTCTTGCTACTAGTTGCCACTCTAAGCTAGAATGTGGAGGTCATGATTTGTGTTGCCACTGATCTTAGTTATGGTATGGGGGCCCATGCCTTTGGGTCTCTTGTGGTAATTTCACTGATATTGTGTGGTCTTGATATTGAGGTTCGGTTGGTGTGGTTTCCTTTGTGGACTGACACTGATCAAAAGCAGCATGTAAGTATACCTTTGTTGCACGCAATGGTGTGGTTACCCAGATGGATCCTGGTGTCTTGAAAAAATACTCAGGGCTCAGCTGTTTCTGAACTGCGTTCCCATTGTGTCAATTCTGACTGGTAACTCCCTACACATATATCTGTTATATACCTTTCAAAACATTCACTAAAAACATTTAAACATTAAAAGAAAGCAATTCACTGAATGTATCTTTACTTTGCCTTGAAATGCAGCAGGAGATCCTAAATGTTAAGTCCTGCGGGGCAAGCTTTACTCTCCCACTTTGTGGGTGATGCCTTGATCTGATACTGTGTTAGAGGCAGTGTGGAGGCTATGAACGTACTGTTGGTCTTTAAGTAACATTTCTTTTAAAAATGTAGTAGCATAGATCTGGATACGTGGTCTTGTGCCATCATTGTCCCCCCTGCCACTCCTCAAGTCCTGCAGGTAAAAGGAAGGTGGTTGCATTTGTTAACAAATTGACCAACTTCCACGGGAACGAAGAAGAATCCCTCCACCTCCAGGACACAGAAGCAAGAATGCAATATGAAACACACTCCTGTCTACTGTCCCCTAAAAGTATGAGGGAACAACCCAAGGAGTGTTCACCACTCTCCTCATACGAGGGGGTCAGCTTGTAGTAGGAAGAGTCTCAGGTGGTGGTCCAGGCTAGGAAACAAAACCAGGTAGCACTAGGTAATATACACTCTTAACTAGATATCACTGTAACTTTTAAAACATTGACATGCAGGGTTGTTCCAGGTATTCTTACCCCAAATGAAGGTCGTGATCGCCGTATAGATGAGTTCTGTGAAGAGGGAATTCGGTAGACCCAAAATAACAGGTCAGGAAGGACAGAACTATCGAAGGACTCACACATCAGACACACAAAAGAAAACAAGATAAGGAGTGAGGTGTCCCAACCGGCTGTGTAGGGGAATTAAGCAGCGGAGTGGAAACACACTCAGGAGGAGAGACACCCGGCCCTGAGGGACAACCAGGGCGGAGCGCTCTCTCTCAGAAGGTATCAAAACGTAAAAGGGAGAAATAAGGTTGCTTAGTGCCTGTTGGACCTGGCCCTTTTGGCAGGTTCACCCTGAGACTTTTTTTTTTGCTTTTTCCTAGCCAGTTTCTGGAACCTGGGTTGGTGATTTTAGGCCTCTGCGCACTTTTTCACTGTGGTACAGTGTAAAGTGCGTGTGCTCTCTGTGTATGTGTGGTGAGTGACCTGCCCTCCCATAGGAATGAATGGGGAATATGTATGCCCATGGTAGTTCCTAATGTGTGGGGAGTGCAGGGTCGAGTTTGATATGTGCGAACTCGGGAGAATGAATGCTGCATAATGGTGTATGCGGCATGGTTGTGTCTAGTCTAGAAGTGCCACTTTTAGAAGTGGGCATATTTGTGTAGTGAGTCTGCTGGCACGTGATTGGCTGGTGAGCCTGGCCCAGGAGTGCCTGGGTCTGCTTGTGGATTGACTGTCTGGTTTGAGTGTGACAGGGGCTGCAGAGCCCCCAGGAGGTTGTCTGAGTCAGCCCGTGGATGAAAGGCAGCATCTGCTGCCAGGGAAGTGGGAGGAGATAGCACCTGATAGTGAAGGGCTGTGCCTGCCCGCTGGGCACTGTCACCTCTGTCCCTGATACTGAAGGGACTTCCCTATAACCAGTCCTAGCTGGTTCTCACACTGCCTACACAAAGACTTCAAAGACTTTTCACTGTATAAGAAGGGGCTGTGTCCCCTTCCAAAATGTTCTTGTTTCTGACTTGAATCTGCCAGGGGCGTGCTGCTGCTGGGGCTCAGGGGAATCCCTGAGCCCTGCCCAGCCCCTGGACTCCTGATGGACTTGTCCTGAACCCCTGAAGGACTATGTGGAGGACTGAGGGGGCCCTAGTGCCTGAGAGGCGCTTTACTTGGACTTTTGCTGGACTGGAGACCTTTGGTTGCCTATAGCGCTGGGAGCGCTTTATTTTCCCCTTCTAGTGCTTATGGGAGCTTTTTCTGGACCTTCAGCGCTGGGGAGCGCTGTGAATTGCCTGCAGCGCTTAAGAGCGCTTTATTTGCCTTATTCCGCTTTTCTCGGCCGCTGCCCGGGCCTACAATCATCAGAGCCCTTGGCCGGGGATCTCCGAGAGAGACCGAAGCATCTGCGCTCCCATTGGCAGAGAGCGACGAGCCCCCCTCAGTGACGCCGCGCTGGGATTGGCCCCAGCCCCGCCGTGTCATCGGCAGAGCCGCGCAGCGATTGGCTGAGGCGTCGGCGTCATCGGAGGCTCGTCCCGGGAGCCGCACTGAGGGAGTCCGGCCGAAGAATGAGCCTGGGGCCACGAGGGCTCCGCTTTCCAAAATCCCGGTCCCGAGATGGGGGACCGGGTGAAGCGTGGCCTGTTGCTGGGGCTCCCGTGTGCTGAGGGAGCCCCAGAAGAGAGAGAGAAGTCCGGTGCGAGGCTCCCCGAATGGAGGGAGAGCCCCGAGTAAGGAGCAGAAGCAGCACCGCGATCGCCGAGAACAGCCCGGTGAGTGAAAGGGCTGGGGGCTCCGTGATGTTGCTGGCGGTGCCGGTGGAGGCACAAGGTCAAGGGCGGTCCCGTGTGGCAGTGGGCCGCTCCAACGTGGAGATAGTGGTGCGGGAAGGGCGGCCCCGGTTGGCAGCGGGTCGCCCCAACGTTGTTTAGAGCCCCGAGAGGCTCCGTAGGGGCGCAGGTCGGTGCCTGTGTAGGCACAGCATCCGGGGGCACTTTCATTTACTTTAAGAGCCTGAGAGGCTCAAGGGGGACATTCGTTTTAAAAGTCCCACGGAGGACTTGGGGGCATGTGTATTTCTAGAGCCAAATGGCTCAAACGCCCCACAGCTGTTTAAGAGCCTGTGTGGCTTCAACGTTGTCGACACGAGTGTCTTCAGAGCCAGTGTGGCTCAGCAGTTGGCACGATACTGTTCTAGGGTCAGTGAGGACCCTGTCGCAGTTTGTCTCCAGCTGCCCAGCAATTAGTGGGCAGCTGCACCGTTTAGGCGCAAGATGGAGAGTGAGTCCCTGAGAGGGACAGAGATGTCACAGAGGTGCCCGGCCAGTCACAGCTGCGCAGCACTTAGTGCCAGCTGCAGCGTTTATGCCCTTGTGAGTGTCCACAGGTGCCCAGCAAGTAGTGGGCACCTGCACCCTTTAGGCCCCTGATATTGAGACTCAGGGCGTCCTAGCCCCAACAAGGCCAGTTGGCCTAGGGACTGCCACAGGTGGTGGCTTATGTGAGTTTTGCGCAATTGTATGGTTATTGCACCTCTGAATGTGTTTTCTTACATCATGTGTTATTTCTGCACCTCTGAATGTTTTAGACATCATGTGATTTTTGCGCTATTGTATTGTTCTGGTACCTCTGAATGTATTTTGATTGCATCATGTGCTTTATTCTTAACACCGCTGAATGTGTAGGTTTATGCATCATGTTTTCCTTTACTACTCCTCTGAATGTATATTTATGCATCATGGGTAATGTGTTCTTTCCTAGACCCCTAAATGCTGTGTGATACTTAGGTGGTTGTTCTTTTTAGTACAGGTGGTCCTAGTGAGGTCCTGGTCCCCTGCGTGACATTCTCCTAAAGTGGTTAGGGTTGCGTAGGTGGTACTTGCCTGTTACCAGTAGATACTGGTTGTGATTTATAACTGTTACTTTGTGTTACAGTGATTTTATATCCTTTTATTCTAATTTCTGACAGTATTTCTATTTCTAAAAGTGATGATTCTGACAGTGGCCCATGTGGCCCTGTCCGGTACATAATCACTTATGAATGTTGCCCGTGCCGGTTGGCACAATGTACAGGTGTGATCTTTATCTGATGTGTGTTTACAATACAAAAGTTATTTTAATATAACCTTGTGTGGAGTTCCTTTTGTGGTGTGCCTAGGATGTTGTTGCTGTTGTGTGCTGGCGCAAATGCTTTACACATTGCCTCCGAGTTTAGCCTTGCTGCTCGTGCCAAGCTACCAAGGGGGTGAGCAGGGGTTATCTTGGCGTGTGACTTCCTTGCCCTGACTAGAATGGTGGTTTCTGCCTAGCTTTGGCGTCAGCCTTAGCCTACCAGAAATAGCCAGTTCTAACAGTGCCACAAAGCCGGAGGCTAAAGAAAGGAGTCGAGCAGGACGCCCGCACAATGCGTGAGGAAAGGTAGGGAAAGAACCAAGGCTTGCTCGAGCGCGAAAATAGAGAAATGCCGAACACCGGCAAGAACTTTCTCAATGCGCACAAGGAAAGCGGGGCACTGCAGCAAGGGATGGCAGCAAGATGCAGGAAGGACTTTCTCCACAAACGCCCAGAGGGATCCGCAACACGCCACGGAGGACGCGATCAGGAACCAGGAAGTGGAAAGGGGGCGTGGTACTGGAACAGTAAGCCAAGCAACGGCTACGTTCCGACGCACCTCTTTACGTGCGCTAGGGAGCATCAATAAATGCTATGAATTTACAATGGTTAGGGATATGGTCTAAATACCGGAGTTTCTGCACCAATCCCACATGTCAAGGTTTCTAATTCCTAACAGCATTGGGCTATAGGACAAAGAATGGTTACTTGGCATCATTTTCAGTAGTTGTAGTTAATGTTATGGAAATTAAACGTTTTCCATGCATTTCTTGCTTCTTTTGGTTGACAGAAGTAACCGAACTAAACAGACTGCAAACTATTTATATTCTGTTGGGTGCCTTAAAATTACTTATCTATTCTGGTAACCCATTAGCCCTCCTCAGTTAGTGCCCAATTTTCCGAAATTAGTAGATAAAATTTTTTTGACTCGCCAATCTTAGTTTATCTTCCTGGGTTTGGTAATTAGTGACTCTACTTAATATGATTTTTACTACTTCAGAAAATTATTTTTAACTCAATATGTTGTGATTATTTCTGCTAAGCTAATTTAAATTAGGGGGTGAAGGTGCAGCAAGTCTTCCTGTTATAACCATGGTTCTCTGCCATGGCATTCTACCTGATTTTCATAAACAGTATAATTTCTCAGTGCATGTGAGGAATTCCTGGAACACTATATTTTAGAAAAATGAGAACTTGCCTTTAAGTGGCAACATTTTCCACCTGAATAAAAAAGCAGAACCTTGAGCCAAATTACGAAACCTTACAATTTGACTGAAAGCCCTACTGAAGTTCCCCTTTTTAAAATGCAAAAACGAGTGCAAATGTAGTTTCTAATAGGCTGGATGCACACAGTTCTGGTTAGGGACTGATCCTGCAAGACACTCTAGTGCCAGGTAGCCTTCCCATCATGCAATGCAAAGTCAGTAAGGTAGTTAGTCGTTCTTGCTCATTCGAGAAGTATCAGCAAAACTTGCATTTTTAGGCTGTTTTTGTTTGGTTGAAAACCTTCTTTTTTCTGAGTATTTTTTTGACATTCCCATTTTTGTAGACATTGACGGTTTTCCCTCTGCTTATTCTCAGAGATTCTCTAATCACACATTTTCTCTGAGCTTCATGCCAGCTCTCTTTGAGAGATGCCCCTTAAGTTAAGGTAAGAAGTCATGAAAGATGTACACTATGTTTGTGTCACCTGGATTCTCCCTCCATAACAATGTGTAGGATGTGCCTGAAGATGCCTTACAGGTGCATCGGGGTTAGAGAGAAAGATTTCCTCAAGGTGAAGCAAGGACAAATAGGCTGCTGTGTCTTGTGGCCCTCCGTCTCTAGAGGGGGAAGGTACCGCTCAACCTTCTCTGAAGCCTCTTATGTGACCAAGTCTGACTCCCCTTTGGCATCCTAACACCACTCCTCGAGTCTCTGGTGCACCCAGTTGACATCGAGGCATTCAACGTCAAGGTATTGTACACAAGATCGTCAATGTCAAGAAAATTGACCTCAAGACTATGATATTTGAGACAGTTGAGGATCTCAAAAGGATGTTGATGGTTCCTCCTTACTGGGGTATGTCTCTGTGTTGGGTGCCACAAAGGGACAAGATACCTTTATGTAATTCTGCTGTTACCATGAGGTAAAATACTCCCGTCCAGTGAGAAAGAGTGGTCCTAGAACCACATCTTTTATCGCTATAGCCACATCTTTTGGCCTGCTCCTTCAGTGAAGGATGTTTTTGAGCCATCAAAATCTTCGGTACATCTATCTTTCTTTCTCCACTGGCCTTGAGGCTCATAAGCCTCCGATGCCACCTCCTTCAGCTCCAGAATGAAAGTTAAAGGAGAACAGACATTGCCATCATGGTACAACTCAAGACTAGCCACCAAAGAGAGTAAGAACGATCATCATCCTAAGTACTCTAGAGATGAGCTCTGGCAGGTCTTACAGATTTAGACTGGTCAGCTGTCTGAGAAGACGTCTATTCTCTGAACACTTACTTTCAGCTGAACACTGACACTTTCACTTCTAACAAATGGCCCAAAGCTATCGACCTCAGCAAAATGCAATAGAATCAAGTGCAATACTAGCGACCCTGATCGATTAGTGAACGAAGCAAAGATGTGCTGGGAAAGTGCTGCTGCGCTGAATGATAACAAAATACTCGCCTGGGAGTCCTTCCTGAAATCCTTTGGCCTAAAGAACACCAAGCTTAATCTTGTTAAAGAATCCGACGTACGGACAAGCCAAAACATATCGCCCGCCCAATAAGTAACCTAAAAAATTATCCTCAGTCCTCTCTAACCCCCAATTTAAGGGCAATAAAAACAGCCATTAAAAGAACACTTCGTGAGCTGCGGAAAGATAGGAGTGACAACGACTCAGTGACCAAATTGAGATCACTAAAGTGTAAAAAGAATAAAATCCTGTGGCGTATCAAACAGGAAGCCACGGAAAAAACTTGGGCGAAACTGCTCTATAATTCAAAAAACAATAACAATGCAAGATTCTGGAAAACTGTTAATAAAATAGATAATCCGAACGCCCCTGGAGTGAACTCCCACATCACAGAGGTCACATGGGTAAATTATCTGTTCAAACACTTTAACGACGAAGGGCCAGGCAAGGGCCACCAAAATCCAGAGTTCTGCCAGCCGATCGCGACTGCCTTAAAGCCTCCAGTTGAGGACACCAACTTCCCAGGTTCGACTGAGCAGTTGAAGGGGCGAATTGCGAAAGGACGGAGGGAGGGAGCCCCAGGCCCAAATGGAATCCCTCCCATCATCTATAAGCAAGATCCAACCTACTGGACCGAACAACTGCTCCCGCTCTTTGTAGAAACCTGGAAGGCCGAACAATTTCCGTCCTCCTGGAAGGGTTCAATAATAGCACCAATCTACAAAAAAGGCAATAAGAACGAGGCTAAGAACTACAGACTCATAGCCCTTATAGATATAGACGCAAAATATTTTTCGGGGCTACACTTGGAAGAACTAATCTCCTGGGCATCATATAAAAAATTAATCCCTATCAATCAGACTGGATTCCAAAAAAATCTAGGGACCTCGACAAACATTCTAGCCCTTTCCCTGCTGAAAGATGCTACAATCAAACATAAAAAACCATTATATGCGTGCTACATCGATTTCTCAGCCGCATTTGATAGCATTGACAGAGGGAAATTGTGGGCAAAACTCTCAAAGTGGGAGGTGGATCCCAAATTGCTGAATCTATTGATCTTACTGCATTCAGACACCTGGATCCAAATAAAACTGGGGGGCGGCAATTGTCTTTCAAAAGAAATTCCGACTACAAAAGGGTTGAAACGGGTGCGTCCTCGCACCGACCCTGTTCAACCTTTTCATGTCTGACCTTTCCAAAGATCTGGACAATTGCAACCATCATGCCCCAAAGTTAGGGGGTCTTACATTGTCAAACTTATTATATGCGGAGGATCTGATACTAAACAGCCACACCCCAGTGGGCCTGCAACACCTTATTAATACAACAAGTACATTTTCCGAAAAAAACAGCCTGAACATAAATATGGAAAAATCGAAGGTGTTGGTATTTAATCAAAAATCAAAAAAGCAAACCTTTCAATGGTCTCTGCATGACCTTAAAATGGAAACAGTAAAAGAATACAAATATCTGGGGATAATTTTTGACTCCAACGGCTCATTCCAGCGACAAGTGACAAATCAAAAAAAAACAGAGGGATTTCACTGGCTATCGCTTTAAAAAGTATCAAGAACAAAATAGCGCGCCCAAACTTAATCCCCTTGCTGGACATATTTCGCGCAAAACTGCTTCCATCAATAACATATGGCAGTGAATGCATGAGAGGGAGAGACGAGGACACTTTAGACAACGTGGTCAGTAAAACATTCCGAATACTCTTTACACTCCCTCCGTACACTTCCCCAGCACAGTTTAGGCTGGAGTTCGGCTTACAGAAGCAGCAAATTGCACGCAAGGGCGCATATGTAAAATGCTGGCATAAAGTAAAGAACGCTGAAACAGACTCCCTGAACGCCCACCTTTGGAAAGAGCTGGAGACAAACAAGGGTTCCCCTGCAATGGTCTACCTCCAAGCAGCTATAAAATCCCTTGCACTGAAAGACCTCTGGGACTCGAGTTGTTCACATAAGTGCTTCAAGCACCCTGTCAACAAATCTGTGAAATTCTTTCCATGGAAGAAGACAAAGCAGGCCTAACCAGGAGATCCCACGCGTGGTTCGTGATCCAAGGCTACACCAGCGCCTTACCTCAGCCATACCTCAGCACCTGCTTCTCAAGGAAGGTGAAGGAAGATTTTCTGCGGTTGAGGATGGGGGTAATTCCGTCAAAAGTACATCTCCCCCCATGGAAAAGCCTGGAGTCCAACCCCAATTGTAGGCTCTGCGACAACCCAAAGGAGGACGTTCTGCACTTGTTATGTAGCTGTAAAGCTTTAGATAGAGCCTGAAGGGGCCAACTAACACAGCTCTGGAACCAAAGTGGTGTGCGAACTCGCAGACAAGCTCTGCTGATCAGCTTTAAGGGAGAAGATATCCAATTAGCCTGCATACTAGTGCGCTTCATGAAAACAGTTAACATGATCCAAAATCCAGCGGCTAGTGATTGAACTTGATTCAAAAAGACCCGCTTTTGCACTTTAAGAAAATTCTCTTTTAATCACCAAAGACTCAGTAAATGTTGAAAGGCTTTTTTATACAAATCCAATGTACTGTACTTATTTGCACGGATCTTTCTTCCTCATTTTTATCACTTTTTACTGCTTTTATCCGTTTTTGTAAAACTCTTGATCATGTATCTCCTCCAGTTTTTTTAAAGAGTAATTGCAAAGATTTTTATTAATCACGCAATAAAGTTTATTATTATTATTACTTTCACTTTTATACATGAGTCATCAACGATCTTATAACTCTTCTTCCCTATGAAGCCTGAAGACCGTTGCCAAGAGAAGAAATGCAATCTTCTAGAATCAGATTCTCTCTTCTTGAGAGAAGCCAAATTGCCTGATTATTTGATAGTCTTTGCTGCAAGAAAACATGTCAATGCTTCTTGATTAGCATTGAGAAAAGGAAAACAATCGAAAGGACTTGGTTGGGAAGCAAGTCCGTACAACTTCATCCACTGCTCTAGCAGAAAACATGTCACTATTGCTACCAATTTTGTTTCTTCCCTTTCGATGTGAAGTCAGCCTGAAAGGTTGTCTCCAAATGCAAGATGGTAGAAGCTGCAGACTGAGAAAGAGTGGAATGTTTGTCTACACGTACTGATTGGCTGATGAAAACCATCTTGGCAACAAACTTGAGCAGAACATTGAAAACATCCTAGCTGATCTGTGGTCTGGGCTTTCAGCTCAACCCTTCCTAATACGTCCTTCAGCCAGTGCAAAAAATACCATTCCTGGGACCCACAACAGATTCACTCCAAACAAAAGTGTTCATTTGAAGAAAAGATTGTAATCCTTAAATATGAAGATTGCTTCTGTGAAAGTAACAGCAGCTCCATCAGTCAGTTAGGTGCCAGCCCATCTGGTCAGCATAGTTTCATGCACCTTCCATGTTCATAATGCCTCTCTGCATATGTGGCTACTGCTAGAATGCCTGAAAGACCAGTGGTGTGAGAAGATGATAAATTGGTAAAATTCAACAGCTTAGAACATCTTGACCATTCAATCTCTCAAGTTGTGGCTCAACAGAGTGAACATGCAGAAGAAAATTCCAGTCCAAAAACCTCAAACGTCCATTTTAGTTGCCACGGATGCATCACTGGAGGGCTAGAATGCCCACATGGAGATCTATCAGCCCCAGGAGTAACTCTACCACTTCAATATGCTCAAATTGAGAGCTGTCCATCTTGGTCTGAAATCTTTCCTTCTATCCATTTCTGCTTAAAAAAAGGTGCTAATTCTAACAGACAACACAATCAAAAAGCACTTTATCTACAAGCAGAAGGGATCAAAATGCTGAATCTTGTCATGGGAAGCACAATAGAGCTGGCACTGGATATAAGTGATGACTATCTTCGGATTGAGATGCATCTTTTAGGTTTAAAAAACAGAAAGGCAGTCAATTCAGCAGATATCTGCTAGAGGAGCACAAATAGGCGTTGGGCAAAATCAGGCTTCAAAACCTCGTCTATGACAGGACACTTTGGAAATAGATCTTTTTGCCACAGGAGAAAATGTGATATGACACAACTTTGCTCTCAGGTACCTAGAGCCCAGAACAGGGGCGGTGTCCATCAGTCAGTTATGCGCCATCCCTTCTGGTCAGCATAGTTTCATGCACCTTCCATGTTCATAATGCCTCGCTGCACATATGGCTACTGCTAGAATGCCTGAAAGACAATTGGTGTGAGAAGATGATAAATTGGTAAAAATCAACAGCTTTGAACATCTTGGCAATCCAATCCCTCAAGTTGTGGCTCAACAGAGTGAACATACAGATGAAAATTCCAGTCCAAAAACCTCCAACTTCCATTTTAGTTGCCACGGATGCATCACTGGAGGGCTAGAATGCCCACATGGAGATCTATCAGCCCCAGGAGTAACTCTACCACTTCAATATGCTCACATTGAGAGCTGTCCATCTTGGTCTGAAATCTTTCCTTCTATCCATTTCTGCTAAAAAAAGGTGCTAATTCTAACAGACAACACAATCAAAAAGCACTTTATCTACAAGCAGAAGGGATCAAGATGCAGAATCTTGTCTTGGGAAGCACAATGGAGCTGGCACTCGGCATACGTGATGACTATCTTTCAGATTGAGATGCATCTTCTAGGTTTAAAAAACAGAAAAGCAGTCAATTCAGCAGATATCTGCTTGATTAGCACAAATAGGTGTTGGGTGAAATCAGGCTTCAAAACATTGTCTATGATAGGACACTTTGGAAATAGATGTTTTTGCCACAGGAAAAAATGTGAAATGCCACAACTTTGTCCCAGGTACCTAGAGCCCAGAACAGGGGCAGTGTCCTTTTGATAAACTGGTTTAAGATGTTTTTCCACTAATATCTCTCCTTCCTAAAGTCGTCATCAAAATGATGCAGTGTAAAATTAAGATGATTCTTCAGAAGCAATGATGGTATTATCCCCTTCCGTGCTCCCGTCGGCCGTTGGCTGTCGCGCGCACTACCTCGCTGGTGCTGAGAACGGCCAACGGCCGATGCAGCCCCATCCACTCCGTGGAATGTGCGCACTGCGGCGAAATAACCGCCGCGGTAAACAGGTTAAGACCTGTTTCATCTGTGCTTAAACCTCATAGGAAACATCTGATGAAACCGGACCTGCTTTCAAGGAAGTCAGGCATGATTTTCCAACCCAGTCTACACTCGATGAACTTGACTGCCTGACTGCAGAGTTCCTAAAATACAGATTCTTGAATCTTCCAGATGATTGCATGACTATACTGAATAAGGCAAAATAACAAACTACTTGCTGTTCATCTGCCTCTAAATGGAAAATACTCTGCACATGGTGCCTTGAAAAGCATGTGTATCCAACAGCTTATCCAGAAGAGACAGTGTTGCTTTATCTTATTTATTTAGCAAAATCTGACCTTGAGTTTTCTTCTATTAAAGTACATTTGGATGTTATCACTGCCTATAGGAAGAAACTTTCTCAGACATCCTTTTTCGTAAGGCCAGTAATAAGGATTTTCTGGAGGGGCTAAGGAAGGTTTATCCTTCAGACCTACAACAAATGTCATTGAAAGTTGCTTTACTTGTGGCCATAGCATTGGTAAGGTTGGTGAGAGGCCTTCAGTGATCCTTCAGGTTCTCTGTTTAGAGGAACCATATCTGTTCTTTCAACAAAACAAAGTTTCCTTAGTAACTTACTCTGCTTTTCTGACCGAGTAATTTCAGACTTTCATATCAGTAAGAAGATCTCCCTCCTTACGCTCTTTCCAGACCATTTAACTCCAACTGAAAGAGCGCGTCATACTCTAAATGTTAACAGAGTTTGAAATATTACCTAGACAAGACCACATCCTTCCGAAAGGCCGAACAGCTATTCATACATTTTTGTGCAGTCTGCTTCATCAAAGCAAACTATAGCTAGATGGATTGTGTCTTACATTATTATTTGCTATTAAAAGGCAAATAGTTCTCTTAGAGTTAAGCAAAGAGCTCATTCTAATCATGGGAAAGCAGTTACCATTGCTCTTGTGTTGAATGTGCCTATCCAGTATATTTGTAAGATAGCAACCTGGAGATTTGTAGAAACATCTACAAAACATTACTGTATTCTTTGACTATCCTGCTGGGGTGCATTAACTTCTTTGACCCATCCTCTATGGTGGTTGTTAGAAATGGGGGTCTCTAGTTGGCAACGGCTGGCGCCACTGTCCAAATAGGGCCCCTTGTTCCTAAGTCGGGGCAAGAGGGCCACCCCCTCTGATAACCCCTGCTCAACCCTGTGGTAACGTAGCACGAGCAGTTAGACCTATCTCAGAGGCAGTGTGTGAAGCGTTTATGACCACGTACTATAAGGCAGTTATGACACCACAAAAGGACACAACTCAGGTAGGTATAGAAAATAATATCTTTATCTAACAGTTTAACTCAAAACTCTCAAAGCATTTCAACAACTACAATTTACGTCAACCCGTAGGGACTCAAAACAGAAAGACAATAGCGTATTCACCAAAGCGTGACACTGACTGAGTTCAGGGCCGAGGCCTACGTGACCTGTTGCGCACCAGAAACCCGTTGTTGGAAGGGGACACAGCACACAGCTTCTCGAAGAAGCAGAGACGATAACAGGTGGACTCCCAGCGACCACAAGTCTTGGGGGCTGAGGCCCGCAGCGTGCACCCACAATGATTCGGGCACTCGGGGACAGGCGGGCGCTCAGCGGCAGCAGCACGCAGCTGCGGCGGCCCAGACTGGTGGGGGCAATGACTCTCGTCGTGCAGCTCCATGGTGGGCACACAGCGGCAGCAGCTCTCCCTCAGCTGTGGCGGCCCACAGGACAAAATCCAAGGATGCAAAGTTGCCAAAGGTGCGGGCGCTCAGCGGCCACAGCTCTCTCTTAGCTGCGGAGGCCCACGGGACAACTTTCGATGATGCAAAGTAGCAAAGGGTGTGGGCACTCAGCGGCTACAGCTCTCTTTTGGCTTCGGTGGCCCACGCGGCAAATCATGATGATACAATGTAGCAAAGGGTGTGGGCACTCAGCGGCTACAGCTTTCCCTTGGCTGTGGCGGCCCACGGGACAACTTTCAATGATACAAAGTAGCAAAGGGTGTGGGCATTCAGCGGCTACAGCTCTCTCTTGGCTTCGGCGGCCCACGCGGCAAATCATGATGATACAAAGTAGCAAAGGGTGTGGGCACTCAGCAGCTACAGCTCTCTCTTGGCTGCGGTGGCCCACGGGACAAATCACGATGATACAAAGTAGCAAAGGGTGTGGGCACTCAGCGGCTACAGCTCTCTCTTGGCTGTGGCTGCCCACGGGGCAAATCATGATGAGGTAAAGTAGCAATGGGTGTGGGCACTCAGCTGCTACAGCTCTCCCTTGGCTGCGACGGCGGCCCACAGGGCAAATCACAATGATGCAAGTAGCAATGGGTGCGGGCACTCAGCGGCTACAGCTGCTTCTTGGCTGTGGCGGCCCACGGAACAAGTCACAATGATGCAGAGTAGGCAAGGGTGCGGGCACACAGCGGCAGCAGCGCTCTCTCAGCTGTGGTGGCCCACACGACAGAGGATGTCTCGGCCAGGCTAGCACAATGGTGAGCGCTCAGCGGCTGCAGCTCTCTCTGAGTTGCATCGGTCCACAAAGTTCAGCGAAGGACTTGAAGGTGCGGATTCCGGCGGGCTCTCAGCGGCGGCAGCTCTCTCTCAGCGGCCCACCCAGGTTTAGCAAAAGTTTCAAAGGTTCAGAGTTAGGCGGGCTCTCAGCGGCGGCAGCTCTCTTAGCTGCAGCGGCCCACACAGGTTTAGCAATAGATGCAAAGGTTCAGAGTTAGGCGGGCTCTCAGCGGCGGCAGCTCTCTCTTAGCTGCAGCGGCCCACATAGGTCTAGCAAAAGATGCAAAGGTTCCCAGTCCGCGGTCCTCAAAGTAGAACTAGAGGCTACGGATTACTTGATGAAGGCCTCACTTGCAAGTAGAGTTCCTCGCACAGGAATTCCGACTGCTGACGGGGTGAAGTCTAATGTCCCCGAGACTTCTGCAGGAGGCACTCTCGATTTTAGGCCCTCGGGTAGTTTCTTCGGCAAGCTTGGTGAAAGTTTCAAAGTCCATTCCTCCAGAGTTTCGTCTTGACATCCAGAAGTAATACAATTGACCAAAGTTCCAGCGCAGCATTTTATACCTAAAAAGTCTTTGTTCTCCAAGGTTGCAAATCACTGACTCCAGTCAGATTCAGTTCGGTGGGGTCGGGGAGCACTTGGTTTACGAGGGGACATCCTGCCCTTTCAGAATGAGGGGGTCTGCTATCAGATACCCAGTGGGAGGTGGGGCCATCATTCACCTTGCCAGCACGGCCCTGCTCTGATCAAAGAGTCACCCCTTCCCACGCTCTGAATAGCGATCTCTCTCTCCAGCCAGGTCTGACCCAGCTGGCCCTGCTGCTCCAAAACCAGATGGCCAATACACTTACTCGCAACAACCCGCAGTAAAGCTTTAGGCCAGAAACTACCGCGTTTTCAGGGAAGGCATTTCAAAATATGTGATATATAAACGGTCCTTACTACAAGGTGGCCCTCTATGTCCTGAGCATAACCATATCAAACTCGCAGTTCCTATCGGGTTCCTGGGGCCGATAGGGTGATAGAAAGTATTCCTTAATGAACAGGCTACACAGATGTAGGCATTAGGGTTATTCACACAGTCATTTATATCCAGGGAGCATTCACGTTGTGCCACTGATTAGCAGTCTCACAGCACCCAGAACATCTACATCCAGCCAACATACCAGAAAGGAAGAGTAGACGGGAAGGGAGACCCACGCTAATGATGCCATGTCTAACAGTGGTGCTTTGTTGGTTCAGTTTGATAAAATAGTTTTCCAAATTATCTTTTCCCAAAAGCACTTTACAAGACCTGTTTTACAATAAAATTGTTTTTTACAAAGCATCTTATTTTACCAAAACCTCTTTTTATAAATGTCAATCTTCCATTAACATCTTTTCATTTAAGTTTGGTTTTGTATGTATTTTTGTATATGTTTCTATTTACTAATCTATTACCTATACCCCCAACTATCTATCTATCTATCTATCTATCTATCTATCTATCTATCTATCTATCTATCTATATATATATATATATATATATATATATATATATATATATATATATATATATATACACACACACAAACAAGTCCCTCCATGAAGTAAAACCAGAGGACACAGCGGGGAAATTCTTGGCAGCCTTTAATTGACCAGCAACAACAGGCATAATGCATTTCGGCTCCTGCCTTCATCAGACGCCCAGTTGCTTCAGGTTTCCCTCGCGCCTCCCTTGGTGTTCCGCGGCGCTCCCTTTATCTGGAGTGTGGCTGGCTCCGTTGTTAATTGCCTCCAGCTGCCGTCCGCTGATTGATGGACTTCGATTCACAGCAGGCATTATTCCGGTAAGTATCGGTAATGGAGCCAGTACAACTGCCGTGAGTGCTTCTGTGCCCAGCAAAGAGGGGAGAGGGCTAATGTCAGCCGAGTGAAACCCGCAGTCACGGTGTTAGGGGCAGCCTCGAGTCCCCAACGCCCCAACCCCCCAACCCTGAGTGCAGAGTCCAAAACCAATATATATATATATATAACCTACTACTGGTCCCCAGTAGGTAGTTATAGTTAGGACCTAGTTTCCATAGGAAATCCGCAACATTCTATTTGGAATAACTTTGGCACCGGTCGACGAATCTTCGCGAAATTCTACAAGACGATGGCCTGCTCTGCTCCGCTCGTTCCCTAAAAGTGTCGGGGTGATTCGTCAAGCGGGGGCAGAGAATAAAGGGGGTCCCAAAACATGTTTTCCCCATGCAATTTTCCATAGGGACCGTTAGACACAACTACAGCCTGAACTGTTGAACGGAATTACACCAAATTTGCTAAAAAGGTAGAGTTTGGTTCATAGATTGTGCTTTTTGTTAAATGGTGTAGTTTCTGAGAAAATCAAAAGTAATTGCTAATTGGCTGTCAACACTCCAAACCAGGAAGTGTTGGCAGCCATCTTGTGCCTCGGTAGAACCGAGGCACAAGAAAACATTAAAAAAACGCAAAAAACACGAAAAGGGGGCAGGGTAGAAACACCCTGACCCCCCTAGGCCTGCTTAGGGGGTCTCGCAATCGCATACCCTGCCAATAAAAAAAAATGAGTTTTTTTTTTAGCACGGGGGAACAAATCCCGGGGGCAATGGACTGTTTGTGAAGGGGTGCCCAGGGGGGCCCTCCAGCCCCGGGGACCGCCATCCCCCTGGGCTGTACTAAATTATGGGCGGGGGGCTCTGAAGTTCCCCCAACCCAGGGGACCGCCACCCCCAGGGCTTATTTTAATAGAGTGGGGGGCCTCTGAGGCCCCCGCAGCCCGAGGACCGCTACCCCCGGGGCTTCTTTTATTTGTAATAATGGGGGCCCAGAGGGACCCCCACAGCTCCAGGGACCGTCACCCCCCCCCCCCCCCGGGGCTTCCACAAAATATATGCAGGGGGGCTCACAGCCCTCTCGCAGCCCCGGGGCTTCTTTAAAAAAAAAAAAAAAAAACACCTGTTTGGGGGGCGCAAGCCCCTCCCCCCACATGCCCTGGGGACCGCCACCTCCCTGGGGCACTAATATTAAAAAAAGGGGGGTCCGAGACGAACCCCCTGCCCCGGGGACCACCACCCCCCAGGGCTTTTAACTGTTGGAAGGGGGGGGGGGGCACACGACCCCCTTCCTGGAGCCCTTGATGGCCCTGGGTACCGCCACCCCCAGGGCCGACTCCTGCAATGTCCCGGGATGCTTACCCCCGGGACACTGCTGTTTGCTATGGTAGGGCGGGAGCCTCGCGGCTCCCAGCCTACCATAGCAAACTGCTTTGGTTTTTGAAAGAGAGAGCAGGAAACCTTCTCTCTCTTTCAAAAATCAAAGCGGATTGCTTTTCTGCATGGGGAGCAGCATCTTAGCTGCTCCCCAAGCAGAAAAGCAATGCCAGCTCCCGCAGGATGCGGGGAGCCGTCAGGGACCGTGGGGGGCTTAGGGACCCCCCTACGGGCCCCAACGAGGAGGGCCAGGCCCCGGGGGATGGAGTCCCCGGAGCCAGAAGTGGCCCCCATCCCCAAATAATAAATGAAAAAAAAAGATGTAGGCCGGCCCCCGGGGATGGGGTCCCTGGGGTCTTAAGTGGCCTGAGTAGGGGGCCCCCCCTCCTTAAAAATTAAAAATAAAATGTGACATGCCCCGGGGGATGGGGTCCCCGGGGCCTTGATTAGCCACGAGAGGGGAGCCACGCGGCCCCCTTCCCGTTAAAAAAAAAATAAAAATACTTTTTGGGGGTGAGGCCCTGGGGGATGGGGTCCACAGGGCCCAAAAAAAAGAAAAAGAAGGGGGGCTACACAGCCCCCCTTCTTAAAACAAAAATAATAAAAAACAAGCATTTTCTATGCAATAGGTCTCGCCTTTTATTAAGTTAAAGCCGTTTGCTTTGCTATACAATACCATTAGCAAAGCAATGGCTTTAACTTAACCAAAGGCGAGACCTGTTGCATTTTCAATGCTTGTTATATATATAGATAAATAGCAGTAAGACATCTCAGGATGAGGTGTAACATGTGGCACATTTAAAGAAATTGAATGCATGTTCCAATTCGAAGGGCACACACGAATCTGTGACGCCAGCAATTGAGTCAACAACGTTCCTCTAGTTATGAAAACATTCTTAATGTATAGCTTTTCAAAATAGCACAACGTGAAGTGCTTTAAGAACTAATCGTTAATCTGCCAGTGAACTGTTATGTATGTGGATCTGTATGCACTGCAGCTCTCAGATTAGGTTAGGAAAAAACACAGCCACAGGTCTGTCACACTGCAAAGACAGACTGGTGACAGTCCAGGGAGAGCCTTGGAGAAACAGAAGAGGCGTAACCTGACTACTGAGCAGGGTCCCCGCCAAGCCTGCACTGCCTCATTACGAAACCCGGCCAAGCTGAATTGCAAAGAGACACACATCCCCCGCCCCACCGGGTTGTTTCCCTATTACCTGCTGTATATTCCCTCTGTGATTCGCCTTTGATTCAAAGGCCTCCGGAGTTTGCTGCCGTCCGCGATCTGCCGCTTCATCCTCTCACTCGGGGCTGCGCACGTGCGCTGCCTGCACAGGGCGTGAGTCACATGGACCAAAAATCCCTGAGCTTTAAGTTTTGGTGAAGTCCCATTTGCCTACTATTCCGATGGAGGCCTCTGTGCTTTAGGTTTCAGTAGAAACCTGTTGGTCTAAGATTCTGATGAAGACCACTTTGCCTTAGATTCCATAGGAGACCTGTTTGCCGTAAATCCCCGGACCCCGTGCCCCTCCTAAAAAAATCCCCGCCGGGCCGCCGCGCTGCCCGCGACAACCCGGAAGCGGTTGGGAAGCCGGCCAATCACAGCGCGGCCCCAACCGGAAGTCCCACCCCATCGCGGCGAGAGACAGAGAGAGCTGCCCGAGGAGCCACGAAGGCTCCGCATTGAGTCCCGGTCCCGAGATGGGGGACCGGGTGAAGAGCGGCCGGGCGCATGGGGAAGGCGGGGCTCTCATGTGGTGAGAGAGCCCCGCAAAGCGCTACCGCCGCCCGAGATGCTGATCCGCCGCCGAGCACCGCCAGAACAGGTAAGTGTGTTGAGTGAGAGGAGGGGTGAGTGGGGGTGGGGTGTACGCGTGTGTGTGTGTCTGTTTGAGTGTGTTTCTGCGTGTGTCTGTCTGTCTGTGTGCGCGTGTGTATGTTTAAGGGGGGGTGCGTGTGTGTATATGCAGTGTGTGTATGCCTTTCTTTGTGCGCATGCGTGAGTGACGACGTGCGCGCTCACGAGGTCGAATCTCGGCCTGCAAATGCGCGTGGCACTTTGCTGTCCTCATTCCCAGAAAAGTAACAACATAAGTTGTCTCGCTAGACGCAAAAGCTTCGCTTTTGCTTACGTCTAGCGAGACCTAAAAACGGGATTGGGGAGGAGGCCACGCCCCGTCCCTGCACCACTCTGCAAACGCGCCCCCTGGAGCGTTTGTAGAGGGAGAAGTAAGTCCCCTTGAATACTGGGGGTCCCTGGGGGCCAAGTAGCCCACCAGGAACCTCCAGTATGCGCCAGGGGGCTGCGTTGCAGAGAGGTGTAAAAAGGGGCCTGGCCTCATTACACCTCTCTGCAACGCAGCGTGCATACTGGAGGTTTCTGGTGGGCTAGTTGGCCCCCAGGGACCCCAGTATTCAAGGGGATTTAGTCACCCCTCTGGAAACGCCAGGGGGCTGCGTTGCAGAGAGGTGTAATGAGGCCACGCCCCTTTTTACACCTCTCTGCAACGCAGCCCCCTGGCACATACTGGAGGTTCCTGGTGGGCTAGTTGGCCCCCAGGGACCCCCAGTATTCACGGGGATTTAGTTCCCCCTCTGGAAACGCGCCAGGAGGCTGTGTTGCAGAGAGCTGTGATGAGGCCACGCCCCTTTTTACACCTCTCTGCAACGCAGCCCCCTGGCGCATGCTGGAGGTTCCTGGTGGGCTAGTTAGCCCCCAGGGACTCCCAGTATGCAAGGGGACTTAATCCCCCAACTTAGAACGCACTACGGAGCGCGTTTGCACTGTGGTGAAGGGAGGGGGCGGGGCTTGAGGTGATATGTGTGCAAACACGCCCTGTGGCGCGTTTTAAGTTGGGGAATTAATTCCTCTTCAATCCAGAGGTCCCCTTGGGGCCAACTAGGCAACAGGTACCTCTAGTAAGTGCCACGGAGCTGCGTTGCAGAGTGTTGTAAAAAGGGGGCGTGGCCTCTGAACACCTCACTGCAACGCAGCGCCCTGGCGCATACTGGATGTACCTGGTGAGCTAGTTGGCCCACAGGGGACCTCCGGATTGAAGAGAAATTAATTCCCCAACTTAAAACGCGCCACAGGGCGTGTTTGCACACACGTCACCTCAGGCCCCGCCTCCTTCCTTCACTATTTAGCAAAATATGCCTCTAAAATCAGCCGAACTACGAATCCTGATTTACTCACCTGTTATCACGAGATACGTCAGTGCTGCATCTTTGAGCCCAGTACGGACCCTGAAAAGTAAATCTAAGTGTACTTACCTCAACTTGTATTTCCTTCCATAGGAAACTATTGTGTGGTTTTCAACAGAAAACTTTGTCTATTTTTGAAATGTACAAATATTCCTCTAAAATCAGCCGAACTACGAATACCGATTTACTCACCTGTTATCAGGAGAGACCTCAGTGCTGCATCTTTCAGCCCACTACTGATTCTGAAAAGTAATTCTAACCATACTTACACTAACTTGAATTTCCTTCCATAGGCTAACATTGACTGGTTTCACTTGGAAATTCTTCTGTGTGGAGTTTTGGAACTTTAAAAAATTCCTCTAAAATCAGCCGAATTATGAATTCCGATTTACTCACCTGTTATCAGGAGAGTCCTCTGTGCTGCATCTTTCAGCCCACTACTGATCCTGAAAAGTAATTTTAACCTTACTTACCAGTAACTTGAATTTCCTTCCATAGGATATCATTGCCTGCTATATAAAATATATATAAATAAAAAAATATAGAACATAAAAATATAAATATTACAATTCCAATATTTCATTTTTTTTTACATTTATAATAAAAATATGTAATGTAATTTAAAAAATATATGTAATGTAATTTAAAAATAAAATATCTAAAAATAAATACTTTAAAACAATGTAGTAACTCAGTATAAAAACAAAACCATTGAAATTCCCCCGTTATAGTTAGTTCAGCTAACTATAACTCGCGCGCCCACAATCCACTGCTGATGACGTCACATATTACATCACTCATGACATGGTCAGTGACATCACTCATGACAACACTGATGACATCTCAAATGAAATCACTGAGCCCCATACCTAGCATTTGCCATTTGCTGGTCTGCATCTCAGATTGCGCAGACTGGCGCATTCTTCCCGGGACCTTTCCTTTGCTAGAAATCCTCTGCTCTGTTTTCAAAACATCAAGTCACGGCTTATGTTAGAAAACAGCAGCTGTTTCTCTCTCTTATGTCCATATGTTAGAATTCGTTAGTGACCGACCACAGAGAAAACAGGGCACGATGTTGTTTGACCTTGTACCAAATGTCCAGACCAAGTCCCAGGAAAAAGTAGTGAATAACAAAAACATGTGCATTGTATTTACCCCAGTATTGGAACTTTCATAGATTCCCATGCTTTTTATCATTCCCCGTCGTCGGAATGGGAGTCTCGGTAACAAAAATACCATAGCTGTAGGTACAAAAGACCAAGGAAAAAGGCCTAAGCCTCATTCCCTTTTGTAGCATATCACCCTCTTTGTGTAAAAGAGACCGAACTCAGGCCTCAGCCAATCAGAAGTGCCTCACCCCTTAGAACCTTCCTGAAGGAAACTCAGAGCCTCAGATTTTCTACTGCACGTTGTGCTTAGGGAGTCTCCTTTGAGCTCTGCTCAACTTCTACTTTTACAAATGATTTCTTCTGGATTACTACTTCAAAATCTTCAACTTCGGAGGAGCTTCGCGCGCATCCGAGATGGCCGCGTGAGCACAGGGCTCCCGAGGACCCTCGCTGCCTCCCGCATTTATCCTGTACAATATCCTGATCTGATGGAAGATCATTGAAGACACAACCCGGCTGATGTACTAGCAGTTTTTTCGATCGAAATCAGACGCAGTGTCCCCAAACTTTGCCGTCTTGAACTTTGCGGCCTTCTCCACGGAACAGCCTGGACCATGAGTGGTGGCAGAGCCCGGGTCGTAATTCGGCAACGGCTTGAGGGGGTCGGACCACGGCCTCACTTCACTTTCGGTTTCGTTTCTCCGGCGCACTGCCTCATATATGCGGTGTGTCTGTTGATAGGACCATTGCCAACTCATCGAGTCTCGAGCGGGCGACTGTTTGGCTGTGGTCTCCACTTGACCCAACTTTGTCTCCTGTATTCCCGTGTGTGAATTTTAAGGAGCCATTTGGACCAGATCCCAAGCCTCCCTCCGGGGCACCCGACTCGCCATGACGGGCAAGCCTGAGGGTGAGAAACGGAAGGTCAAGACCACCGTCTGTGGTGGTTCTACCCAGACGAACGTCATGGATCGCTATACACTTTCTAAAGGATCCCCTGGTGGCACACCTAAGACCCGGGAGGAGGTTGTTGACGATCCTGCTGTGTTGGCGGACTTAACACTACAAGACGTGATGGGCGCCATTGCTGGGATACAGTCCTCTATTGGCCAACAGTATGAAGCCCTGGCTCTGAAGTTGGACACGGTGGCCATCGATGTCAACCTCATTCGAACTGATTGGCCAAGACGAATGAGAAAGTGAAGTCATTAGACCTGAAGACGTTCAGCCTTACCACAGACGTGTCCGACTTGCAAACAGAAGTGCGCAACCTTAGATCCGCTAATGACTTTTTTGCTCGTCACTTGGAGGATTTTGAAGGCCGTGCACGGCGCAATAACGTGCGTATTATTGGGGTCCCAGAAGAATCTAGTCCACTCGCCATTGATCTTCGAGTGGAAGACCTCATTCTTAATCATCTGGCTCCAAAGGGCCTGAGCAAATTTTTTGCAATTGAACGTGCGCACAGAGTGCCAGGGGGACAAGCGAAGCCCGGTTTCCCCCCCCCGTCCGATTATTGCACGGATCTTCAACTTTAGAGATCACTACGCCATTTTGCAGGCGGCACGGACAAGCGGCCCTACGCAGTTCGAGAACGCTGCTGTGAATTTTTATCCAGACTTCTCTCAGTCAGTTCAGAAACAACGTATGGGATTTCAAGGTGTGAAAAGGCGACTAAGAGACATGGAACTCAAATATGCTATGTTATTCCCGGCCCGACTGCGTGTTGAATATGACAATCAAACATTTTTCTTTGTCAGGCCTGAGGAAGTGAGTGATTGGTTGGACACTTTGCCGACTCGCAGCGCTGGCCAGGAACATGCTGGTGGTGCGGAAGGGGGACTGATGGATCAAGAATGATTATGGTGCCTGTGTCCGGAACAATTTTCAGCGTGATCAGCCGGAGTTCACTGACTTTCTTTGATCATTCCGTTCGTATCGTCGGAGGTAGCGGGGATGACGGGACCCTTTCCTCCTCTGGGGTTTTCTTTGTGTAGATTAGTTCATGTTTGTAACTGCTAGGGCGACAGGCACACTGCAAATTGGGGTGGCTTTTGAGTCGGTGCAGGGGTGCAGAATGGGAGGGAGTTGTGTTGGGGACCTTGGGGGGAGGGAGGGACAAGTTCAGGGATTGTTTGTTTTTTCTTTTTCAAGGCAAGGTACTTTCATTATCTTTGACATTTGTGTGATGCTCGTTTTGCGATGGGAGTTCATTTTGGATTTGGATGGGGGGTAGGGGGTTGAAGGTATTATGCTGGAATGTGAATGGGTTGGGTGATCGCATAAAGAGAGGGGTGGTTATGCAGCTGTTGCGGCGCCTTTCGCCTGATGTCGTTCTGTTACAAGAGACGCACTTGATAGGAAACACTTGTCACGCTCTTAATAGGAGGGGTTATCGTCTGGCTGCCCATTCGGGATTACATCTAGTTCTAGAGGAGTGGGTATTTTGCTTAAGGTTTCCCTCCCCCTCGAAGTTGATGACTTGATCCTCGATGCCAGGGGTCGACATGTTGCACTTGTCGGGCGGTGGGAAGGAAAGCCAATCTCGTTGGTGTCAGTTTATGTCCCTCCGGGCTTGCAATCCACGGCATTTACGGACCTGGGGCGGATGGTTCTGGGTCTCCCCGAGGGTGTTTTGATACTGGGTGGTGATTTTAACTCCGTCATTTCTGGCAGGATAGATCGCTATCCCCCCGAGAACTTCCTGCTGCGCAATCCTGGTTGGGCGACTTCCTGGAAACATTGGGCCTCATAGACTGTTGGAGACTAATGCACCCAGAGCAAATGCAGTTTACTCTTCACTCGGGAGCTCATGGCAGTCTTTCTAGGTTAGACTACATCCTGATACCGGCAGCACTGTCCCCCTCGATTGGAGAGGTTAGATACCTGGCCCGGGGCATATCGGACCATTCCCCTATTTGGTTTCATTTTAATCTTAGCATTGAGGCTGAAGGCAGGGTGGCCTCGATTAACCCATGGTATCTCCTCAACCCCAAGACACGCGCTGAATTGATTAAATCATTTGATATGTATTTTACTGAAAATGTTGGTTCTGTATCCTCACCTGTCTCGTTGTGGGAAGCTTTTAAGACTGTGATCAGGGGACAGGCATTGTCTTTGGTGGGGTGTGCCAAGAAATGTAAGAACGAGGTGATTGTTCAGCTCGAAACTGAAATCACAGACCTGGAGACTGCATTGGAGCGAGGGGTGTCTCGAGAAGCTTTACATGTCCTCCGCCTTAAACAATTGGAATATAAAACTCTGGTTACTGATGCGGCAAAGACGATGAGTAGGGAACAGCAGGGACGGCTCTATGATGTGGATGATAAAGCAGGAAAATTGATTGCCTGGCTAGACAGACGGGAGAGAGCGAATCGAGTGGTTCCGGTGATTGTGACATGTGATGGTGTGAGTGTAACTGATCCAGTTGGCATTGTTGAATGCTTTGCTGATTATTTTCGAGAGGTCTATACCTCGGTGTCCGACAGGCCCGAAGGGGATTCGCACTTGTTGCTTCGGGACATAGCGCTCCCATGTTTGTCCGAATCGGAGCGTGATTGCCTGGATGCCACGCCCTCGGTGGATGAGGTGGCTCTCGCGCTGCGCTCCCTTCGCTCCGGCAAGGCTCTGGGTCTCAATGGTCTTCCTGTGGAACTGTATAAGTTACGCCCTGATACTTTAGCTCCCCATCTACGTGCTATGTTTTTGGCCGCACGTGATAATGGCTCCCTCCCCAGAGATCAGCGTCTTGCGACCATTGTGGTGATCCATAAGGAGGGTAAACCACGTGATCGTTGCTCGTCTTATAGACCCATTTCGCTCTTAAATGCGGAGCCCAAGATCCTCCCCAAATTGCTTGCTAATCGTTTGATTACGGTTATTGGCGACCTGATTCATCCGGATCAGTTGGGTTTTATCCCGCACCGTAACACGGCATTAAATTTACGACGTCTGCATGGTGTTCTCGCGAGGGCCCCGACGCTGCGTGAGCCGGCCATCTTGGCGTCCTTGGACGCCACGGTGGCCTTTGATACAATCGAGTGGTCTTATCTCTGGGCGGTACTCGCCAAGTTTGGATTCGGCGCGGGTTTTATTGGTTGGGTCAAACTCCTGTATGAAACACCACTAGCCCAGGTGGTGGTTAATGGCCGCGTCTCCGTGCCTTTTACTCTCGATAGGGGCACACGACAGGGCTGTCCATTGTCCCCGCTCCTTTTTGCTTTGGCGTTGGAACCTCTTGCCGCTTGGCTACGGTGGGAACCCTCGATGACGCTGGACGCCGGAATTTGAGGATCGCATTTCCTTATACGCGGATGATATTTTATTGTACCTTACCTCTCCCCAAAAATCGCTCAATGTGTTGTCTGACGTACTTACCTCCTTCGGGAAGAATTCGGGCCTCATCATTAATTGGTCCAAGTCCTACATTTATGTACTCGCGGGTGATGTCCCTCGTTTGCCACGGGCTGTCCCATCCAGTTGTCGCAGTCTGGCTTTAAGTACCTGGGTGTGTTTATCTCCATGGATCCGGCGGTTCGCTACGAACGTAATTTGCTCCCCCCACTCCAGCGGTTACGCTCCGATGTAGCGCGTTGGCGTAAATTACCGTTGTCTCCCCTAGGGCGTGCGGCCCTTTTTAAGATGATGTCCTTACCTCGGTTCCTATATGCCCTCCAGAATAGCTTTGATTTCATCCCGTCGACATATTTTCGGGAAGTAGAATCGTTACAGAGGCAACTAATATGGGACGGCCGTTCTCACATAGCTCTTCCGAAATTGACACTCCCCTGGTATGATGGCGGTATAGCGCTCCCGGATATTCGTAGATATTATTGGGCTTCCCACCTTGCTGCTATCAACCACGGGATGTATGGCCCGGCGTTTATTCCAGCATTTGAAATGGACAAATGGCTGCTCCCGGGTGGTGATTACTATAGGGCACTTTACTCGGGACCCTCCCGTTCACAACTCACGGGACCTACTGCTATAACTGTGCGAGTATGGCATAGCGCAACGGCGGCTATGGGCTGGAGTGATAAATTAACGGGTGCAACACCGCTCTATGCCTCTGCGAAGTTGGGTGGCCTCTGGAGGACAAAGGGATTTGATAATTGGGACATGATCGGTATTGGTAAGGTGCGTGATCTCTGGGTTAAAGGAAAGGTTAAGGCCTTCTCTGAATTGCAAATAGAGTATAAGCTGAGTGACAGGGAAAGATTTCGTTACATCCAGGTACGTCATGCTCTGAATTCTGTGTTGCCAGTGGGTAGTACGGTTCCGGATTCCTCCCCCCCTCGAAGACCGTGTACTAGATGGCTATGTGCCGGATAGTACTATCTCACTGTTCTATAAGAAAATGATTAATGATAGATCGGGTCTGCTTGATCGCCTCCGTGAGGCCTGGATTGCTGATGGTATTGAACTGGATGATGAGGATTGGCAGTCCGCGATCTCCTCTCCCAAGGAGGTGGCGATTCCGGCCCGCCTCCGTCTGGTCCAACTCAAGATCCTCCACAGAATCTATGTCACCGGTCCCCGTCTAATTCATATGGGTTTCTCTACGGATGGCATGTGTTGGCGTGGGTGTGGTCTCCTTGGCACCTATCTTCACATCATTTGGGAATGCCCTGAGGTGGTGCGATTCTGGAAACGTATACATGAGATTATGGATGATGTCACGGGTGTTGCTATGATGCCGGAAGCCCGGCAATGTTTATTGAATGTGTGGGGTTCGAATGATTATGACGTGTCGCAGCTTCGGTGGGTGACTTTGGCCAATATGGTTGCGAAGAGAGATATTGCCCAGCTGTGGGGATCCCCAAGGCCGCCTACAGTGACTGCTTGGAAAGAGAGTTTGGACTGGTGCATGTTTCGAGAGAAAACAGTATATATTGCCAGAGGCAGGCCCAGAAAATGGGGAAAGATTTGGACTCCTTGGAACTCATACCGTGGGGATATTTGTACACCCCAGCTCACTGCTTCCCAGAGTCCTCCTCAGTCGCTCTGACCTACATCCCTTCCAGCTGTGGTATATCGTACTGTTCATATGCAACTCTGCCTTTGCCTCCCTCCCCTCATCTGTATTCAAAGACTTTTTTCTCCTGCTTACATGTGTCTCCCGTCCGCCTTGAGCACATACCTCATGGCTGTATTACTACTGTACTGCCTTGCTTGTTTGTTTGATGTTTTGTTTCTTTGTGTTTCAAATAATAAAAAGTTACAAAAAAAAAGAAATTCTTCAACTTCACTTCAGGATTGTTGGCTGCCTTCCAAGATGTCAGAAATGGAGAAGAAAAAAGCCCTTTTCAAGCCTTGTTCCACCTGTGGTAAGAAAAGGCTTTTTGTGGAGGATAAGCACAAAGACTGCATTTACTGCCTCTATCCTGACCACCAGGCTGCGGACTGTACAATATGTCGCACCTTTTTGGCCAAGACCCTCCGGGACCGTGAGGGAAGACTCTTGACATGGCTCCATAAACTGAAAACCAGGAAAGATACTGTCTCCAGTGACAGTGAGGATGCAGCATCGATGTCTTCTTCAGGAAGGTCAGTGAAAAGGGGTAGGGGTTCCCCTTCACCTTCTATGGAAAGATCTTCCAAGGCCTCAAAAAAGACCCCCAGTGAGTGAGAGCCCAGGTCCCAGCAAATCTCCTCCCCGAGGTGTAAAGGTGTAGGACCAGATTCGCCTTCTAAAGGCGAGAAGACTGTCACAGCCTTCAAAAAACCTTCCTCCCAATCTTCTGAGAGGAGTTCCAAGTCCTCGACGACGAAGACGTCGACGACGGAGGTTCCGTCGACGAAAAAATCAAAGTCTGCATTGATGTCATCGACGATCCCGTCGACAGGGGAGTCGTCGACGAAGGTTCCGTCGACAGCGGTTTCTACACCGTCGGCGACGAAGACGCCGGCGAGGGCGTCGCCGACGACGAAGGTGCCGACGACGAAGATGCCGCCGAAGGTGCCGCCGACGAAGCCGTCGACGAAGGTGTCGACGACAAAGGTGCCGACGACGAAGGTGCCGACGACGGCAGTTCCAATCTCACCGTCGACGATGGTGCCGACGTCGACGATGGTGTCGATGACGACGACGGTCTCGTCGACGAGGGCGTCGACGACAACGACTTTAACAATGACAACGGCTGGCGTGTCGACCGTTTCCTCGTCGACAACTTCGACGACCCCGATCTCGTCGACGCGTATACAACCGTCGACGATCTTATCCTCTGAAAAGAGAATTACCATTTCTGTGACACGAATCACGCCGGAGGTTACTTCTCCGAAGGCTATGTCTCCTCTACTATCAACCATGCTCTGCAAGAAGGAGATTCAGAGGTGGAGGACCAGGACTCATACAGCTACGCTGATAGTCCCTCCCAACTTCTAGTCAAATGCCAGGACACTGACTCTGAGGGCGACTACGGACGCGAGGATGTGGGCCATCATCAGTCGGCCCAGTCGCAACATCATGCTGAGCAGGAAATGGTTTCAGTGCCATCTTCTTTTCTCCAAGATCTGCATCAGATGCTGCAGGACTATAAATCTAAGGCGAGTATGCCTATTCCGGTGCCGTCAATGCCAGTAACTCCTGCAGAGATGTCAGCCTCATTAGTGACGCCTTCCATTCCAGCTCAAGTTTCCCCTCGGCCTCAAATGTCCATCCATCATGAGTCCACCGGGTTACAAGACGTCCATGATGATTCCTCGGATGATGGTCAGCAATCGGATCATGGCTCTATTCCGATACTGAATATGACGAGTATATCATTCCGGATCCAGCATCGCCAGTCCCAGATCCGGCGGATTCCCCGCCTGCAGACATTGGGGGCTTCCATCAGCTGATGGAGAGAGCCGCTGCGAGATTCAAATTAGCCATGCCTAAAGTTGCCACGGATTGCTTTTTATATGATTTCAAGGAGCCTTTTATGAAATCAACTAGGTCCATTCCTATTGTGGATCATGTGTGGAAGGAGGGCCTAAAAGCCATGAAAAACCCGGCGACTGTGGTCCCGGTGCTACCGCGTCTGGAGAAAAAATACAAGGCACCAGTTGATGGCCCCGCAGCCTTAATGGGTCATCCCAGACCAGACTCTGTGATCTCGCAAGCTGCGCAGAGGAAATCCCGTAACCCCTCTGCTCCCTTAACAACTCCTCCGGACAAGGAAGGGCTGAGGTTGGATAATGTGGGGAAGAGATTCTCATCGATGGCAAGTTTGCTGGTGCGAGCGGCAAATGCCCTAGCAATCATGGGTAGATACGACCGCCAGCTTTGGTGTGATACCTTGACCAGCTGCCTCCGGAATCTACGACTGAGGCAAAGAAAATCTTACAGGAGGGAGAAGCAACGTCGATGGAAATCATTGACTGCGCAATGGATATTGCGACAACGGCGTTCCGTTCATTGGCTGGGGCGGCAGTCAACCGCCGCCAAGGGTGGCTCAAAGCTACTTGGTTTAGGCCTGAAATTCAAAACAAGGTCCTGGATCTTCCCTTTGATGGGGAAGCATTATTTGGCAAGCTTGTTGACGACACTCTTCAGGACATAAAAAAGGACACAGAGACTGCCAGGTCCTTGGGGACCCTTCAATACAGAAAGTCTCCTTTTAAAGGATCCCGAGGTAGAGGTGGTAACTACAGAGGATCCTATCACTAACAACAACGCTATTCCACCACGGGCTCCGGTTCCCAGCAATACCGTCAGCCTTATCAACAGCGGCAAGGCCAGTCTTCCAACTACTCCAGGCCTTACAATAAGGGGAAACAGGCTGGACGAGGACGAGATTCGTCCAAACGCCAATAGCGGCCTCCTGGCTCTTCCTACTGGACCCTCCTTCAAGAGATCATCAGTTGGAGGCAGGGTCACCAAATACCTTCACAACTGGTCCAGGATAACATCGGACCGTTGGGTGTTCAACATCATTCGGAAAGGGCATACCTTGGAATTCACGCAAGTCCCTCCACCCAAGCCCCCGGCAGCCATTCCATTGCAACACCAGCGTCTCCTGCGGCTCGAGGTCCAACAGATGCTCCGGAAAGGAGCGATAGAGCCGGTCCCTGCAAACCAAAGGGGACAAGGATTTTATTCCAGGTTCTTCCTGGTGAAGAAGACGCAAGAAAAGTGGCGCCCCATTTTAGACCTCAGGGAGCTAAACACCTATCTCATCTCCCTGTCCTTCCGCATGGTCTCTCTCCAGGACATCTTGAAGCTCATCAGCCCGGGGGATTTCATGGCCACGCTTGATCTCGAAGATGCGTATTTCCACGTTCCGATTCACCCAGCACGCAGACAGTTTCTGCGATTCACAGTAGCCGAGAGCAATTTTCAGTTCAGGGTCTTACCCTTTGGACTACGTTCAGCCCCAAGAATTTTCACAAAGGTGCTGGCGCCAGTAGCAGCTTTCCTGCGAAGGAACCATTTCCAGGTCTTCCCCTACCTGGACGACTGGTTACTGAAGGCTCCGTCCAGAGAGGCAGCGCTGGAGGCTGTTCAAGCTTGTACCAATTTGTTTCAGAATCTGGGGCTCACTCTGAACAACGAGAAGTCTTCCCTGCTCCCGTCCAGGAAGGCTCGCTTCCTGGGAGCCATCTTGGATTCCAAGCTCTCAAGAGCCTTCCCTACTCAGGAAAGGAGAGACAAATTACAAACCCTGGCTCAGGACTTGCGCACAAAAAAGTGTCTTTCAGTTCGCCGCTACAAGTCTCTGCTGGGGGTGATTTCATCGTGTATCCCACTAATTCCCCATTGCAGACTAAGAATGCGTCCTCTGCAGGAGCAACTAGACAACCAGTGGCAGCAGGTCCACGGTTCATTCGACGACAGAGTGATGATCACTCCAAGCATGAAGGAAGCAGCTTTATGGTGGACAAATCAAGACAACTTGTCTCAAGGTCTATCCTTCGCAAGCGGCCCATCTCCGCAGGTCATAACAACTGACGCGTCATTGGAGGGTTGGGGGGCAGTGATGCAAGACCTGCATGTCAGCGGTCATTGGTCGCCCCAGGAGAAATGCCTCCACATCAACCTGTTAGAGCTACGGGCGATACGACTGGCTCTGCAAGCTTTTCTTCCTCGCCTCAAAGGTTCACATGTGC
Source organism: Lissotriton helveticus (assembly GCF_964261635.1). Lineage (NCBI taxonomy): Eukaryota > Metazoa > Chordata > Amphibia > Caudata > Salamandridae > Lissotriton > Lissotriton helveticus. The sequence continues at coordinate 689,759,168 of NC_136067.1, read as the reverse complement.
TTATCAGGACGGACAACACCACGGCCATGCACTATGTGAACAAGGAAGTGGGAACCAGATCTCGTCCATTGTCAAAAGAAGCTCAGCAGATCTGGGAATGGGCGATCCTTCAGAGGGTTTCGCTGAGAGCAGAACACTTGCCAGGCGTCCTCAACGAAAACGCAGACAGACTGAGCAGGTCATCCTCAGTCAGCCACGAATGGGAATTGAATCAGAGAGTCTTGGAGGAGGTCTTCAGCCAGTGGGGCAGACCAGAGATTGATCTTTTTGCCACTCCGACCAACAAGAAATGCCGGTCTTATGCAAGCAGGCTTCTCGATCGAGGTTCTCTGGGGAGTGCGCTTTCGATAGCATGGTCGAGGACATTTGTCTACGCTTTTCCTCCCATACCTCTGATCCCACGACTCATCAGGAAGATCAAGGTGGAGCCGTGCAGGATGATCCTTATAGCCCCTGCTTGGCCGAGGCAGTTCTGGTTCACGGAACTCCATCTGCTCTCGATAGCCCCTCCTCTTCCTTTGGAGGTTCTTCCAGATCTCACGATGTCCGAGGGACAAGTTTGGCACCCGGATCCACAGTCCCTACACCTGACTGCATGGCTCCGGAGCAGCGAGAATTTATGAACCTACCCATTTCTAGTGAGATTAAGGAGGTCCTTTCTCAGGCAAGAGCTCCTTCTACGAACAGGACTTACCGTCTTAAGTGGAAGAGATTCTGTTGCTGGTGCAAGAAAGAACGCATTGATCCTTTCGCTTCCAAGCCTCATCATATCCTTCCTTATCTGCTGTCCTTGGCTAAATCGAGACTAGCCCATTCATCAATTAAGGTCCACTTGGCGGCAATGTCGAGGTTCAGGAGGACTGGCTCTGGACCCTCCTTGTGGTCATCCAGAATTGTCAAACAATTTCTAAAGGGATTGTTCAGAGTTTATCCACCAGTGAGACCACCGCCTCCGACATGGCATCTGAATCTAGTCCTTTCTCAACTCATGAAGGGCCCGTTTGAACCAATCCATCGTTCTGATATGAAATACCTTTAATGGAAATTGGCTCTCCTCCTCGCTCTCACGTCGGATAGGCGTGTTGGTGAATTACAGGCCTTGACTATCCAAGAACCTTTCCTTCAATTGAAGAGAAATACTGTCATCATGAGAACTAACCCGAGGTTTATGCCTAAAGTCCCCTCGGACTTCCATTTGAATGAGCCGGTCATTCTGAAGGCGTTCTTTCCTCAACCAGCTACACGAGCAGAGAGGGCATTACATTCGCTCGATGTGCAACGGTGTTTGAAATTCTACTTGGAGCGTACTAAGAGTTTTCGGAAAACCTCTCAGTTATTTGTTGCCTTTGGAGGTCCAAGCAAGGGCCTTCCTCTTTCCAAGCAGGGCATTTCCAGATGGATCACGAGTGCCATTCTGCATTGTCACACTGCTGCAGGAAAACCTCTGACTGGAAAGGTTTGAGCGCATTCCACGAGATCTGTGGCTTCTTCTACAGCCCTCTTCGCAGGGGTACAGATCAAAGACAATTGCAGAGCTGCTACCTGGAGCAGCGTTCACACATTTACCAGGCAATACTGCTTGGAGTCCCTACAACAAGGTGATGTGGCAGTAGGACAGGCTGTCCTGAGGAACCTCTTCCAATGAGTGGTGAGCTTTCCTTTCTTTCCCACCTTCCGTCTTTCACATTTTGTATCTTTATGTCATGTTGCCTATTTCTATATTGTGATGATGCAAAATGTGCTTTTGTTACTAACTGCTTGCTACTCTGATACAAAGCATTGGAATCTATGAAAGTTCCAATACTGGGGTAAGAAAACAAGTTACTTACCTGTAACTTTGGTTCTCCCCAGTATTGGTAACTTTCATAGATTCCCATGCGCCCGCCCACCTCCCCGAGGAAAGGTCAGCCTACAACAGATATGGTGTCTAAGTACACAACGGCTACGAAAATCTGAGGCTCTGAGGTTCCTTCAGGAAGGTTCTAAGGGGTGAGGCACTTCTGATTGGCTGAGGCCTAAGTTTGGTCTCTTTTACACAAAGAGGGTGATATGCTACAAAAGGGAATGAGGCCTAGGCCTTTTTCCTTGGTCTTTTGTACCTACAGCTATGGTATTTTTGTTACCGAGACTCCCATTCCGACGACGGGGAATGATACAAAGCATGGGAATCTATGAAAGTTACCAATACTGGGGAACCAAAGTTACAGGTAAGTAACTTGTTTTCTTCTGAAGTGATATTGTGGCACAAAAACAAATGTGTTGTGTGAAACATGTGCAAAGCAAAAGCGGCCTACAACCTATAGTTAGGCTGACATAGGGGAGAACTACAGTGGGCTCCATAGGGATAGCTACTCCCCCTCCTTGGTTGGGACAGTAACGTACCGACTATCTAAATAATAAAAACCTAGGGCACAAGTTAAGCAAATTCAAGGCTTTGCTAATACGCATGTTCTAAAAAAGAGTTTTGTTCATAGTAAAAGAAATAACGTCCATTTTAAAAAGGTAGCCAAATTAATCTGTGTCAGCGGCATCCATGATTTCTTTCGAAAGTTGAAAAGCCAATGAATCCAGAACAGATTCTGCCTCCACTGACAAACATTGCTCGACAGCCCAGTTTACAATCTATAGACAACAAACATGATCTACAGTATCAGCCGATGCTGAGAAAGTAGCCAGGTGACCTACAACCACGTTCTTAGGGCCAGCATTTAGTGGTCGATGTGCTGAAGCACTCATCTCCGCTGAACGGAGAGGCTCTTACCTCACATTTTGTAGAAGCCTTAGGCCTTAGGGACAACTCTGGAAATGGGTGGCTGATGGACTCATCAGCAGGTCAGTGTCCACGAGAGCCAGCGTCTGCAGAGCCAGGCAAATATCTAGTGCTCATTCAAAAGGGACACCAGAGGCAGTGAAACACAGGTTGTATGAAGATAAACCGGACAGGTCGGAATGACATTGACCAATCAAGGTCCAGTTCCTGGAGCAAGAGGATTCCAAAGAATCAAAGCATACGCTCGCAGTACCAGAATGACTCAAATGAGAAATAACACCAGTGGGATGCCCCCAAATAGACTGGAAAAAAAGGAATGACTAAAAGTCAGTATTACTCCAAAGATTTTGTGGAAGGAACTGACTAGGAGAGAACCGATATCTTTTAAAAAGTGAGCAAGGCCGGCAGTATTAGACTCATTTAAATTGCTATGAACTAATTTGCTGAAATGTAATGGGAGGCTTGTGTTTAACAAAGACTGTATATCACTCGATGATTTTGCAACATGTAATTCAAAAGTTTCTCGAGCAGATGTTAGTGCTACATCTTTTTTAAACAATTGTGCTTTGAGCTGCTTAGCTTGTTAAAGTCTGGCTTCAAAGTTGAAATGGAAGGCCACAATGATCTATCCATACCCACTTGAGTGGAAGGAAAGAGGATGTTGTTACATCAGGTCACTAGCTGGTAATCCAATAAAATGAATACGATTCCGACTTTCATTCTGCAGCAGTCTTGATCGCTTAACATTGAATAACTTACATTTTAAAGGACTGTAGTTAGTGGGAGTATTGCAAGAGCAGGTATTCCTTTTAGATAACAGGCCAAATTCACTACTGACGCATTACATGCGCCGTGAATGATAACATGATTGTCAATGAGTGACTGTCCAACAGAAGATTCTCATTCTTTCCAGTAAGGAAGACCTCTTTGTTGGTACTTTCACAATGATACGAAAATGGGAATTACCTTGATTCATGAATGAAGCTGCCTTTTAGGGGTGCATATCTACAGACAGGGAAATGTTTCATGCAAGCAGTGAACTGGAATGTTGGAATTGGCATAGATAGTACACCCTGTATTAACCAGACAGCTAAAGGGGTTTCTGCAATAGTAATTGGGAGCTGTTCTAACTTCTCTAGATGTAACATTGTGTATGTAGCATCTTTCGTAGCCATGCATTGTTGTTTATGTGCCAGATTGAAAGGCTCGGATAGCTGGCTGGAATTGAGATGACACCAAGAAACTCATCCATTTTTAAGAGTTTGAAGTGTCCAGCTACACTGCATGATAGATCTAAGCTGACGAGGGACAAGTTTCTTTTTTAGCCTATGTTAAGATGAGTGAGGTGTCGATGACTCGGTGTTCTGGAAGATACTGGCCATTATTCAGCAAGAAAAAGAACTGTCACAAAGCCAATCCAAAGGATTAGAAAAACCAAGGAAATTTTATCCAAACCTATATCTAAGGTTAGACCAGATATGTGCTTTTCAGCCATGAAAAGGAAACACATCTGTGAAGGAGGAGTGTCTAAAACAGACGAATCATCAAAAGAATCCAAAGAAAAATCATCATCGACCCACATAATACCCAGAAGCGGTTTGTCGAAAAACTGTTGCCTCAGGTACTGCAACAGGGCTGGAAAAATCCAGAAGAGGCGAATCGAAAAAGGTGGATCTATATAAACGATATCAGCTGCAGAAGGTGCAGTTTTAAGAACAGTACTAACTTCAGTTGTGTTGCTGGTAGTTGTAGCGGGATCAAGAATTAACTGTAGTGCATTCTACGCCCCAACAGCTGGGAAGAAACCGCTTCGGTGGCTCTGTCTAGATGTAGAGAAATTTCCTTTATGGTAGCGAGAGGAGTTGAGGGAACTTCCAAGGACTTCTCGTGGCCTACTGTTGAGTATCAGCCACATGATGTAACTTGATGTGGTTAATGGAGACAAAATGAGTGTCTTTAGAACCAGGAAGCTGTGGCCAGATTACTGTTCTTGTACCTTGAACTAGCACTGGTGCTCTGTATGATGAGACAAACTCCTTCTTTACCGCCATCTTCTCTCACACGATATCCCCAACTTTTGGTATTCAGCCGGAAAGTTCTGGTTTCTCCTAAATACCTGCAGAGGCAGACGCCTTCAACTGCTCGTTGTATTGTGCGTCACAGAAGTTTTGTAGATCCTGTAAGACAGCACAATGATTATTTACATCAAAGGGCGTGGCTCTTGCTACAATGCCTGGATGGTCAAGGTCTGGAATGTACATTTTGATGCAAAATAAGACCTTATATGGGGTCCCGACACCAAGAGATCTTTTCGGGAGAATAAGTGCTTGCTGCACCCCATATATGTTGTGGATCCAACTATGCCTTGTACCTGCTTTAATTCATGGTTTATCCTCTCCACAACAGAATTGTGCTCTGGATATGGAAAAGAATAATGCACCTGTACACCTAGGGGAGCTGTATTATCCTGGTACGCTGTAGAAGCGAAAGCCAGGCCCTGTTCCGAGTGGAATGTACTGCATGCATGTGTCCTGATAAAGACTTGCATGTCTTTAATAACAGTGTGAGTGTCAGCTGAATGCTGTGGCCAAACCCAGAGGATACTGGAGCAAACATCAACTACAACTAGGATACATTGAAACACAGTATCGGAAATAAGTGGACCACAGTGGTCCAAATAAATGAAGCCGAAAGGCTTGTACAAAATTTAGATATGTGTCTGATGTGGACGACCTACAGTGAAAGCTTTAATTTGTTGACAAATGTCACAACATACTGCATATTTCTTGGCCAATGATATAAGCCATTCTATCAATAATGTTACCGTAGCAACATAATTGTGGCCACCATGCCAGCAAGTGCAGAAGCAATACCTTCATGCGCAGCTATCACTTAAGCTAGTCTGCAGACTTGGTTTCGAATCAAACGATCACCGACCCCTGGAATGGATGCAAAAGGAACATTTTGTTCTGTTAAGTAGTAAGTATATTTAGATGGAAAGCCTTTAGGTAGCAGGATTCAGTCTCTATTAGCATTGACAGCAGCCAAGATATCAAAATCTATTCTGGTTTTAGAACAAGTAATTGTAGTAGCAGTACCAGATTTGTCTGCTTCATCAACCTGAGAATTCCCCACAACTTGTGCTCCCACACACTGATGACTTAAAGTATGGATAACATGCGCTTGTAGCAACCTATCTTTAACCCAAAGCGTTTTATGCTTCATTGTATTGCCTTTAGAATCTTTGAATTCATTCTGACTCCAACCATGTAAATTATCATTAAAGGACTGTACACAGTAATACGAATCAGTTCAGCCCACTGCGCAGTGCACTCCCCTAAGGACTGGGTGGGTGTTGTTTGTGGTTGGAATTTCCGTCCAACATTACACCACCAATAGTGGCACACACCGCCAAACATTGCTGTTTAGAGCCTATAGCAGGCTGTTTCATTCTGTATCTACATCAACAGTTGTTAAGGATGTTGCCCACTGTATTCATCTAGGATGGAAGGCCTTAGCATTAGGAACGCTAGCCATTTGTGACTTCCTCTAAGGCTGGCACAGAAATTATGACAATGATGCGTTTCCCTTGTGAAAGAGGCTGCTCTTTAAGAATTGCCATCTGCACCGCAGTGAGTATTTTTTCAGTGGAAGCAAAATGCATTTCGGCACTTGAATATAAATGTGATTTATATGCTATTGGAATTGTCTCACCTTTGTTAAAATTGATATATGTAAATCCAGGTGCACCCAGTAAGACATGGATGACTAGGTTTGTAGTATTTACAAATGCATGTAAGTGACATGTTGCAAGTAAGTGAGATTGTAAAGATCTGAGTGTATCAGTATGTTCTGATGTCTAATGTGAACTGGAATATCAGGGCGTAATAATTCATAAAGTGGATTATTGTTTCATGCATAATCAGAAAAGTATGCTCTGCCAAAATTAAGACATCCTAATAAGAACTGAAGTTTCTTCAAAGTGTTTGGAGGTCGCAATTGTGCACACTTGTGTAAATTCATATCCTAAGAAAAGGACACTTGGAAATGCGATACAAGGTTTCTTAACATTGGACTTATTGCCATGTGCAGTGAATCCTAACATTTTACAATCCACTCTGACCAGTGCAGGTCTAATTCATTGTCCAGGAGATAGATATCATTAACTTATTATAATGTGTGTGGTCACTATCATGAAGAATTGGGCGGCACACAGTCCTGGACTGTTCTCATAACTCATTGGGAATCGCGCAAAGTGACTTTGAAAGCCAAGAACCGAGAAGGCTGTTCAGTCTCGGCCTTAACGTGCTAGATTTTGGCTGAAAAAACATTGGAAACACCCAGCGTTGTTTTGTATTTTTTTACAGACTATAATAATAATTAGTGCCGTACTGTGTGTATTTTGTATACCAAAAGTGTGTGTATGACTATTTAAATGTCTTTAGTACAAAACTATGAATCTGATAGAGACATCTATCCGCAGATTCCTTAACTTAGAATATCAGCAGGCGTGAGACTGGATCCAGAATTTTTTTGCAGCAGCACCTCTGTGCGCAGGGGACGGCGCCACACGACCCCGCCCTGACGTCATCCTCGTATGTGACGTCAGCGAGGTCATATAAGTCCCTCCCAGCGCGCTGACGTCCGTTTCCTTCTTTTCCCTGTGCATCAGAAACAGTGTGCGATGCCTTCGTGCTTCAAATCTTGTAATTCTTGTTCGAGGCAGATGTCTGCCACGGACCCGCATCTTATTTGTACGTGGTGCCTGGGCGAGCACCATGACTCCACGGACTATGAAGCCTACCAACGTCTGAAACCGAAGACTGGGTGGGAGCACCGTATTAAGCTTCTCTCGCCACGGCTGTCCCGGTCGGAGATATCTCCCCCCGGCCTCGTCATCAACTGCAGGTCCCTCTATTGTCCGGTTCCACCGTCGATCGCCCTCTGCGGTCCGGGGCCGCCATTCTCCACTTGGTAAGTTGAGGCGCTTGTCGCCCAGGTCATCGACCTAAACTTCTCTTATCAGGGGCTCTGGTTCCCGGAACTTTCCAGACGTGCGCTCCCGACGATCGTCCCCCCTCTATCCGCCCTTTCCGGGTGTGGGGGTGACTCGGGCTCAAATGGAGGCCTTTGCTTCGGTCTTGCAGGCCTCCCTTGAGTCCTCTGTCATTCCTGGGGCGTCCTCGGAACCTCTGCCTCTTATGGGGTCTCCGACGGACTCACCAGTGGGTTCACCCACGGCGCCTATTGAGCCCTTGCCTCCCAGGAACGGAAATGTGGTGTCGTTAGGGCGCGGCTCAGCTGGGTCCCCCTCTACGCTCCACGTGGGGTCATTGGGACACGGCCCTCCTGGGTCTCCCTCTTTGTCCCACTGCACCTCTGCCGCGCTGCATAGCCCAGCGGTGCTCCCTATGGCTCCGCAGGTGGTTGCCCATGCTCATAGCTCTGACTTGAGCACACCCCTGCCTTCTGGTGACCTCTTCTTCTTCAGAGGGGGGACTTATTATAGTTTTGCCGACGCAACGCCGGAGGCCACCGAGTCGGCGTCTGAGTAGGCACAATCGGCGCAGACACATGTCGTTTCAACGCTGTGTCGATGCCGGGTTCTGGATTCTTCTATACAGCACTCTGGAGAGGGTTCGGCGCCACTCTCCCGCCCGGCCTCGCCGGAGCTAGTGCTACCAGTACCGCCCTTGGAATTTGTGGAGTCTCCTCAGTAGCTCCCAGATCCGGCAGGCTGTTCCCCTCCCCAGGAGCCTCGTCCAGATACTCATTCTTCCATGGGGCTCCCTTCTGTGGAGCGTTGGGCGCACCCTCAGTGCCTTGGGAGGGTCAGCCTACAACCTTCCCCAACTGATGAGCAGTTTTCTACCGAGGCTGGTGCTGCTTTTTTGAGAGTGGTCTCTAAGGCCACCCACATTTTAAATATGCACACCCCCTCGTCGGTGGACCCCTTGCTGGAGGTCCTCCACCTTGGATTTAGCAATGTCGAGCCGCTTTTGCCTTTTGAGGCATCCCTTTATGATGCCCTCTTGGGTACCTGGGTCCGACCTGCTTCAGGGGATCCAGTGGCACGTTCCGTTCTGCACCATCACCATCCAGCTCCACATGATCCCGCCTGTCTTTTTGTGCGCCCTGATGCGCAAGGGTTTGTGTTGCAGACTCCCTTTCCTTCTTTACCCCCTCTAACGCTTCCTCCCTCTCGGGAGTCCAGGTTGCTTGAATCCTGGGGTTGGAACCTCTTTGCATCCACTAGTGCAACAATTCGTGTTTTGACTCGGGCAGCTTCTGCCCTGTGGGACTCTGCAGAGTATTTGCTTACTGACACCTCCGAGGGTGCTTGCGCTGATCTTCACTCCATTCGGAATGGCCGCGACATGGCAGAATTCACAATCCGTTCAGCCCTAGATACTGCGTATTCTTTGGGCGGAGCCATGGCAAATTCTGTTGCCTTAAGGCATCACGCTTAGTTGAGACACAGAGGCTTCCCTGAAAATATCTGGGAACGTCTGGTTGATTTACCCTTTGATGGGGTTTTGCTCTTTGATGCTCACGCCGAGTTGGTGGTTCACCGGCTGCTGGTGGGCTTTCGTCCTCCCACTTAGGTCCCTTTAGGCCTGTCTTCTCTGGTACTTTTGTTTTTCATTTTCGCATCCGTTAGGTGCGTTCTGTGTTTAACATACAGAGTGAGCCTTACATGTGCTCTGTGTTTCACATGAGCAATGAGCTTTACGTCTTCCTTTAATGTGGTCAAGGGTGTTTACCCGTTTATTGGCATCTCTTGGATGCATTTTAGTTTCAGTTGCCAGTTGGCCTTTATGGCCGTGTTTCACAGGTTGCTGTGTCCTCTGCTTGTGGCTTTCAGCCGGTACTTCACCTCGGTAACGTCATTACGGGCCGGAACTCTGTTTATGGGTTCGGTTAGTTCCTGCTTCCATTTTGACCTGGCTTTTGCCCTAAGAGGCGTCCCCCGTGGTCCGGGGTATACATACTCCATGAGGGGTACTTGTACGCTATTATATAGCCTTGCTTAACTCACCTGGGTGTGGTGATAATGTGGGCTCCAGGTGCCGATTGAATGCTCATTGTACGGTGTTCTATGTTTTTTCTGGGTGTCATCTGCTTTCGCCATTGTTATCCATCTCTTTTATCGGTTTCATGGTCTCCTCTTCGTAAACAGCTCCTACCTGCTCTCCAATGTGCTGGGTATGGTCAGGCATATACATTGTTTACATAGCGGTTGTCTTGGTTTACTCTTCCTACCTTGCCACTTCTTGTCTTCGTTGCGCAGTTTGTACCATTGTCTCCATATGTGGGAGAGCCCTTTTTAGGTGGTTGCAAGTTCCCGTGGGATCCTCCTTGCTTCCACTTCCTGGGGTGATTTTCCAATTGCCATATGCCCCTTTTTGATGTTCGACACCTTCCGTGTCTTTTGAAGTGTTGGTCTTAGATTTAAGAATCATTACGCCATTAGTTCACTTAGCATTTTTGGCCCCTCCCTTCAGAGTGGCCTACTCTTGTTAAGAACTGCGCCTGTGGGGCAGTTCTTCTGTTGGCAGTGGTCTTTATTTACTGTTGACAAGTCTATATGGAGGTTGTTCCTCCTTCTGGCTTTGTGCCGCCCGGTCAGGCGCCCTTCTGTATCTGTGTAAGCCACTTAAGGGCTCTATTGCCGTTTGCCGGCGGCATATTCTACCTGCTTCAGCGGGTTAGGAGTTGATGCTATTGCCCCTCTTTACCCTTTTAGGGTTGGGTGTGCACTTGGCGTGCTTCTTGTCCTGCTGGCTATCTCCTAGGCAGTGCTGTGGTCTGGCGTGCCTTTTTGGCTCTTGCCACCGGCACTTTCGGCCCCCTTTTTATAACTGGTCTGTTAGGCGCTGGTTGCATCTCTTCAAGTTTATTCCAAGTTTGGGTTATTTTCCCGCGCCATTTAGCGGAGAGTGATCTCTCTCTCTCTCTCTCTCTCTCTCTCTCTCTCTCTCTCTCCCTCTCTCCCTCTCTCCCTCTCTCCCTCTCTCCCTCTCTCCCTCCCTTCTGGCATGTTGTCTGATATCTTCATCCTGTGATTTCTGCTCTTTGAGCTGCTAGGGTTGCTGTTGTTACAAAAATAGGGTCAACCCAAGAAGTCTCTGGGACCGGGGTCTTAAAGTGTTATAGGAAAAGGAGGGGGTCCCAGAACATAAGAACGACTTCAAGAGAATGTGTAAAAACTCTATTTTTCTTATTTAAAAACACAATGTTGTTTAAGTTAAGAGCATCTTAATGTACAATTGCATTCATTATAGTACTTTACAAAAACTGGGTGCCCAAATAGGAAGGAAAAGGGGTGGGTGTGAAGTGGGTGGGATTGGTGCAGTTTGGGAATGTGACAAGGTCAAGCATACATCCTTTTTATGCAAAACATAGTTATTAGTGGCTTCACAGGGGAGCCATACAAGAATACATCATCTTTTTCAATTTTCACACTTGTGTTAGGAGGTGGTGGAGGGGTAGTGGTCTACGTTTCGACCCTGGGGTGGTAGGGTTGTTATCCCTTACAGAGCGGGTCTTCTTCAGGACAGGGTGAAATGGTGGCCAGATTTCCTAGAAGGAACAAGTTTAAAAACATCATTAATTATATCCCGTGGGGATCAAGAACGCATAAGAGGGTGAGAAGAGGATATATCTGAAGACTTATGTGTGTGCCCTTATTATTAACATTTCAAAAAGGGGGTGGTGATTGACAGAGTATCTGAGTTAATCAGAACACTCCTACCCAGTCAACAGATCAGGGCTTGATCCATCACCGTTTTTAGCTCACTGCACCATCCCAGTTCAGAACCTGGCTATATGCAAATTAGTCTGTCCCTGGCCCAGTGCATCATGGGAGCAGGGCAGACCAAACTACCAAGCCAATTCTTCACTGGAAAGGAAACAAGCTTCCGGGGACCGGTTTCTGGCATTACAGCCGTCTTCGGCCCGGCTTGCTTGAATCCTGATGGTGCAGTGAGCAAGGGACTCATGTCTGAGCATACCCTTCCACACTTATGGTGGCCAAAATAATTTCAAAAAGGGGGTGGTGATTGACAGAGTATCTGAGTTAATCAGAACACTCCTACCCAGTCAACAGATCAGGGCTTGATCCATCACCGTTTTTTAGCTCACTGCACCATCCCAGTTCAGAACCTGGCTATATGCAAATTAGTCTGTCCCTGGCCCAGTGCATCATGGGAACAGGGCAGACCAAACTACCAAGCCAATTCTTCACTGGAAAGCAAACAAGCTTCCGGGGACCGGTTTCTGGCATTACAGCCGTCTTCGGCCCGGCTTGCTTGAATCCTGATGGTGCAGTGAGCAAGGGACTCATGTCTGAGCATACCCTTCCACACTTATGGTGGCCAAAATAATTTCAAAAAGGGGGTGGTGATGGACAGAGTATCTGAGTTAATCAGAACACTCCTACCCAGTCAACAGATCAGGGCTTGATCCATCACCGTTTTTTAGCTCACTGCACCATCCCACTTCAGAACCTGGCTATATGCAAATTAGTCTGTCCCTGGCCCAGTGCATCATGGGAACAGGGCAGCCTATGTACAGCCAGTATCCTACAGAAACAGCGTGGACTCACATATGCGCGAGACGCGGTTGCTGAGTGGACTCTAACGCTGTTGATTTCCGGGGGATCGAACCTCTTTCTAAAAGATACAAAAGCCAAGTTGTAAAGGGGACTGGCCATAAACTGGTACGGAAATATAAACCGCAACATGTTTCTGGACTAATGGATTACCTGTCTTCCGCGTGATTTGACGTTCCAAAGGGAATGAGCGGGTCAAGTACAGACGATTTGCCTGAGCATGTGATCGGGACCTCTCTAAGCGCTCCAAACTGCCGGTCGTATGCCGCTGTAGCGAGCGACCTGTTACTAGGGCGAAAGAAAACTTCCGGGGTGAATACGTCATGCGTGGGGCGTCAGAAAGAAATAGAGAAAAGACTGGTGTTCAATTGCCATGGCAACTGGTAACATCAAGCCGAATAGCCGAAGGCATTCCCAGGGCTTGTCACTTTTTGATGCTATAGTTACCGCATAATTGCCACACATGTAGAAGGTGACTAATAGTGGTGCAAGATTTGGCAGGTGCAGGGTGTTAAAGGCGTTGTTACCGGGTAATTGCCACACATCTAGTAGAGGGTGACTAGTAGTAGTGCAAGATTTGGCAGGTGCAGATATGTACATTCATAACGCGTAACTACCGCATAGGGTGTTAAAAGCGTTGTTACGAGGGGCCAGTGATGTAGCCCACATTCTTAACTGTTGTCTTATGGTACCGCGTAGCTACCACGCAGGGTGCTAGAAGCGATAATTAACGTACAATGATCATGGCTTAACAAGAGAATCTCTTCTTAGATTGTTAGGTAATTTCGAACAAACGTCTACCTACCGCACAGGGTGGTAAAGACATTCTTAAGTTTGAAAAGCAGAGCGGGAAAAAGAGGTTCAAGGTTTTTTTTTTTTTCGAAAAAAAGAACATTCATAGCACTGCTAGTTGAGCGAAACTACTATCCGTTTAGTTAAGTCCATTGTTGATTGAGTTGAAAAAGGTTATCCATTTGAGTTCTCGTGTGTTGAGCAGAGGACTGAGGTTGCCGCCCCTGGGTCCCAAGAAGACTCGTTCCAGGACAATCCACTTAAAACTGTCCGATGGGTGTCCTGCCATTTTGAAATGTTTCACGAGTGGTGCCCCCATGACTTCGCATCTGATACGACTGCTGTGTTGTAAGATCCTCACTTTTATCTTTTGCTGTGTTTGACCGATATAGATCAAATCACATGGGCATATAATGGAGTAGATTACGTCGGAGGTGTTACAATTGGTGTGTTCTTTGAGTAGAATTTTGTGTTGCTTGTGGTGGAATTCCTTTGTTTGGATCCTGTTCGCGCAAGCTTTGCAATTACCACACTTATGATGCCCCAGGATAGGTGGCAAGTTCCATAGTGACGTTATGGTCGGGGCTGTAGGTGGATCAAGGAAGGACCGAACCACGTGTTCTTGAATATTCTTTGCCTTTTTAAAGGAGTGCATGGGAAGTGTATCAAGTTGCAGGTTGTCTGAGATGAGTTTCCAATGCTTGTTGATAGTTTTCTTAATCTCATTACATTTAGTGGAAAAAGTAGTCACACAAATCAAAAGATCCATCTCCTTGTTGTCACGGACGTTGTTTTGCAAAAGCGACTCTCGAGGGCTGAACCACGCTCTTTTTCTTGCTCATTTTACCAATCTTCTGGGGTAGCCACGTTCAACAAGGCGTTTAAATAACTCTTCAGATTCCATCATGTAGTGTTCTTTTTTTGAACAATTTCTCCTGATCCGAAGAAATTGGCAGAAGGGGAGGTTGTCCCGTAAGGCTCTTGGATGGTGACTGGATTATTGCAGCAGCGAATTTCTTTCTGTCGGTTTTCTGAATAGAGTGGTGCACAGGGAGTCTTCTTCTACATAGATACATAGGTCAAGAAAATTAATGGTTGCAGAGTCTGATTGAGCGGTGAATTGAATATCTCGAGATCTCGTGTTAAGCCAGGTATCGAAAGCTGTTAATTCTGTTGGATTGCCCGTCCATATCATTATGCTGTTGTCAATATAACGCATCCATAGGCCTATATTAGACCGAAAAGGGTTAGAGTTGTTCAGTATGAGGTGTTGTTCAAAAGCTGCCATGAAGATGATCGCCAAATCTGAGGCAAAGGCCGCCCCCACAGCTACTCCCTTAGTCTGTAAATAAAAATTGTTCTGAAAGACAAAGAAATTGCGCATCATGGCGATTTTGAGTAGTAGAATGATGGGGTTGCTGCTGGGCTGTTCTGCCACAGCTTTCCCCCCTTATCCGTCACTCTGTTGCCAGATCAGATGCTTGGCGCTTTATGTTGTCCTGTCGCAGACCCACCTCCCTTCTGGGGTATGGCTGTGGTATCTATTCTAAGTTAAGGAATCTGCGGCTAGATGTCTCTATCAGATGTACGAGTTACTTACCTTCGGTAACGATGTATCTGGTAGAGACGTTGTCTAGCCGCAGGCTCCTTAACACCCACCCAGCCTCCCTGGTCTGTGAGGAACTTTCCTGATGGTGTTCTCCACTGGCCTCTTCTGTTGCCATTGTGTTATCTTCAGGGGGTTCAGGTTGTTCATATACAGATATCCTCTGCTGAGGGACTTCTTTTCTGTTATATGGTACCCTTGCTTCACAGGAGGGTTTGTTTCCCTCTTCTGTTCCCTTACCTTAAGTCTGCTCTACAGCCTCGGGGTCCTAGTCTTCTCATGGTCATCCTCCTTGAGGGTTGGTTGTGCTTTGTTTCCTACCTCTCTTTGTTAGGGGGGAAAGGCAAGTTCTCTCTCTCTCTTTCTTTCCGACAAGTGGACTGTTGTCCTTTCTATGTTCCGTTCTTATGGGACGGCACAGTTCCACATGGCACTATCAGCCTATTTCTGTCTGTTGTAATGTTCTTCCCTTGTTGAACTCGGGAGGGGGCCTCCGCTTCACCTGCGGGGCTCTTTCTCACAGTCTCCACTTATATGTGTAGGTGGTGTATAATCTGTCCTTGGGAAGGTGTCTTCCACCACCCCGCTTCTTTACTGAAAGGATTTCATTCCTCGCACACTGTTCCCATACTTTCACAGTTTTTTAGTTGGTGGCTCCGCGTTGTGCCGCGGAAAGGTTTCTCCAAAGAAAACTGATGTCAGCGCGGCAGGAGGGACTTATATGACCTCGCTGACGTCACGTACGAGGACGACGTCCGGGCGGGGTGGTGTGGTGCCGTCCCCCGGCGCGCAGAGGTGCTGCTGCAAAAAAATTCCGGATCCAGTCTCACGCCTGGGGATATTCTAAGTTAAGGAATCTGCGGCTAGACAACGTCTCCCCCAGATACATCGTTACCGAAGGTAAGTAACTCGTACAATATGAATGATCCAGTTTTAAGACAGGAAAAAGAGGATTATTCATTTGAGAGATACAGTGTTCAGTTGTTCCCTGGTACTCCAATTGGGAGAGTATTTCTCTAACAGGTGCTTTAGCATCTGATTTAATAGGGTATTGTGGTTGCACTTGTGGGCTGGGCCGAATGGGTATAACATGATAAGAAGAGTCTTATGACAGCCGACACGATTGCGGTATAAAGCTGCGGTATAAAGCTTGTGCAAGAACGCATTCTGCTGCATAAGCTTGTTTTACTTCATCAGGGACAAGAGCAAAAAATTAAGGTAGTATCACATCTTCACCCTGGGGGGATGTTTGGAGAAAGAGTGGGGGCCAATTGACCTATGCTAAAAGGATATCATAAGGCAAAGTTAAATGTTTCCAGAATATTACTTTAATGGTGCTCTGTATGTCACCCTCAATTTGTATATCTAAGTTGTATAACCTACCTGAAGGGGCTATGTGTCCATCTGGGGTTTTAACTGTAACAAAGTTATCAATTGTTCTCGCTGCTAGAAAATCCTGGAGATTCCAGCGCACTATACTGACTTCAGCCACGCTGTTGAGTAGAGTTACTGCCCAGCTCCTGTTCAGGAAACAGGTTCTGAATCTCTGTGGTATAATTTGCAGTTATAGCCGCAACTTTCTTTTTCTGAAATGGTGCTTTATATCGATTAGGTTTTTTAACTTCATATCAGACGAGCATTGTGTCTCCCTTTTCAGTTTCACATACTCTTCTTGTCTGCACTCAGATCTCCCTCCTCTCTTGAACTGATTTTCAGAGGAGTCCTGAAAAGAACAAGGAGAAGGTGTATCAGAAATCTGATACCTGTATAGAGCCTTGATTTTAGTGCAATCACAAAAAGCCTATCGCCTCTCAGAGGGCTCTGGGGTGGAGAATCTCTGCGAGATTTACATTTCTTTTTTTGTTTAGATCTATCCCATGTTTTTTTAACAAACTCACGGGTCCGCTGGGCTTCCTTGTCTGTATGAGGTTTGCCAAGAGGTTGTTTAGTAGGTCTGGTTCCCAAATTATTGCGCCCTAAGGAAGTGTACATATCAGCAATAATTATAGACAGCTCACTTTCACAGTCGGCGTGTGCATCCGCTGCGAGCCGCTGGTGTATAGCCAGAGATACCGCATCTCCTTTAGTGTTAGACAAATTCATTGCGGACGCCACTGGAAAATTTCACATTTGTTTCATCCCCAAATCAAGAGCAGCAGCTGCCTGTGTTTGTTCTGTATTTTTTTTTAACACATTCGGCATGACTGACATGACTGATGGCAAATACACCTCCCAAACAGTTTCTTTCTATTAGAGCCTGGTGGACTTCGATTCCAGTACCAGCCCTTGCGTGGTATTGCTGCCAAACAGACGTAATTTGAAATGTGAATATAGAATGGTGCCCCCAACATATATTAGTCCACAATTCTGCAGCTTTTCAACAGATTTTTTTTTAATTCACTTTCCATGCGTTTCAAAAAAAACCAATCAAGAAAACTTCCAACCAACGTGTTTTGTTCAAACTGTTTGAACTTCATCTGGGTTTTCAATTTGTAAATGGAATTATTCCTCCAAGATGTGAGTATGTTGAGCGATCTCCCGGTTCAATTGCCAAGTACTAAACTGTGCTGTGTGAACATCATCCAATTCTGGACAGGATATAAATATTCCCCACTGGCTGATAACTAAATCTGTATGAAATATACACGTCGCCTGCCATCTCTGATTTGACTTCCGAAAAGCCCAATATGTACTGGTGTAAGTACATGGGGAACGGCACAGCGGAACCAACTAGTGTGTTCCCAAAATGACAGTGGTATTGCTAAAAGCACATACGCTTTATAAACCCCTGGTGGTGGAGTAACTGTATTTATGAAATGTGTTTGTATCAGTACCCACATCTGGAAATTGACCAAAAATAAAATACTTCAAAGAGATGGGCTTCACATGGGCTTCAACCACGAAAATAAAGTCAGCACCTGTTTCAGTAATGCAATCGTTTGGGGCTGCACCATGATCAAATCAGCACTGGAAACAAAGTGCAACACAAAATGGGTCTTGTCCTCTTAAACTTTCAAGCTTGAAAAAACAACTGAATTAGGTACTTCACTGTGGAGGCCTAATCCCCAACACCACAGATGTCTCTGGTGGTAAATGTAAGGGGTATCACGGACACGCACAAGTACTACTCAGGAGACCCTTGAATACGTACCAGACCTAACGTTGGTGGCACCATGTTTCTGGGACTTTGTTTGGAAACAGAACTATGCCAGGGATCACAGAACGTCAGTATGTAGAGACTGACTCACCGAACTACGTCAGAATCCATGGGCCCAAGTCCTGACTAGCTCATAGTGCCATACCTGCCCTCCTAACCTTCCAAAGTAACAGGTAAGTTGGCACCCTAAAACACAACACTCTACCCCCTTCCCTCTGTGGAACCACGGTAACAGGTCATAACCTTTCGTTCTTTCACTCTTGCATGTCCATAATAAACAAAAGAAAGACACAAGGAAAGTTTGCAATATTTATTGAATATGTGCTCTATCATGTATTAACTGTGCTGCAATTAAAAAACATATGCAATGAGCAGAGTAATTAGCATTGCCAATAAGCTGTATACAATGAAAAGCCCTATCACGGTGAATGACATATTTGCCTAAGCCTAACCTTACTAAGTGAGCACAATGATATACAAGAGATCTCTGGGATTAGAATTGGGCTCCATACCTGGCATTTGCAGTTAGTTGGTCTGCATTTCAGATTTTGCAGAGCTGGTGCTCTCGTCCTCGAACTTTTGCTCTGCTAGAAATCCTAATCTTTGTTTTCAAAAACGGCAAGTCTTGACGTACATGATAAGAAGTGGATTAAGTAGAAAACCACAGCTGGGTCTCTCTGATATATCTGTTAGATTGTGTTTGTGACCGACCACAGAGAAAAACAAGGCACAATGTTGTTCGACCTTGTACCAAATGTCAAGACTGATTCCCAGGAAGAAGTACTGAATAACAAAAACATGTGCATTATATTTCTAAAGTAATACCATGGCACATAAACAAATGTGCTGTTTGTAATGTGTGAAAAGCAAAAGCATCATACGCTCCCGTAGGTGTCCTGAGGGATCTACCAATAATCTATACATTTTGAAACCTTAATTGCTCTTAACGGCTGAACAGAATTACACCAAAAGACAAAAAGAAAGCTTTCTGGATAAATATCTAGCCTTCTGCCAAATATGTTGTAATTCTGTTCTGCCACTTTTTCTGTATCGTTGTCTAAATTTTGTTATAAAAATTGCATAGGGAAAAATAGTTTCGGGTACCCACTCCTTTTTCCGTGCCCTTCTAAACGGATCACCCCAAAACTTTCCAGGAAGGAGCTGAGATGGATGAACCGTTTTTGGAAAGTTTTGTGAAGGTTTGTCAAACCACGCTAAAGTTATTAGCAAAACAAAAATTGCTCCTTCAATGGAAACTCTGGCTTACTTATAACTAAAGCAAAGGCTGAGGAAAATGATAATAACGTAATGTTATTATCATTTTATTTTGACCTCCTGCTGCTGCAGCTTTGCGTGAGGGGGTTGGGCTGCAGAGCAGGAGAGGAGTGGAAGAACCCTCCTGAGTGTGCAATGATTGTTTGGTCGGCCATCTTGGGCCTCCCAAAAGTCATGCACACTTTCCCTGTTCTTTCCCTGTTCTCCATACAGGCTGCATTACAGCCTGCATGAGAACGCCTGCATGGAGAACATGCCCAGAATCCACAGTCCCTAGCCGAGCGCTGTACCACGGTGCTCAGACTAATCACAACGTTGCAGCATTGTGATTGGTCAGGGGAACCTGGCTTTTTCCTGGAGTCACAGACGGAGGGGAGCAAAGACTGGGGACCCTACGGCAGAAAGGTACGTTTATTATTTATTTAAAAATGTGCCCCTCGCTGGAGATGCTGGAGGCTGGAGCTCCTTGTAGCCTGAAGATCTCTGGAGGACAGAGTCAACAAGCCTTGGTAACATGAAGTCGACGCGGTGCACAGGGGTTCTGTTCCAGTAGTTCTGGCGAGGGATACTGGCCTTAAACTTGCTGAGAAGACAGTGCAGGCCTCTATGGAGTAGCAGCACAACCATCTGTGTTGCTGAGCCTTTAAAAGTCTGTGGGAAGTTAGGAGCAGCAGATTGGTCATCTTAGTTGCGGTGCCAGCAGATGCAGGGAGTGATTCCTTCACTCCAAGGGAGATTCCTTTGGGTATCTTTGATGCCCACAGGCCTGGAAAAGAACCTG
The DNA here is from genome assembly GCF_964261635.1 of Lissotriton helveticus. Taxonomy (NCBI): domain Eukaryota; kingdom Metazoa; phylum Chordata; class Amphibia; order Caudata; family Salamandridae; genus Lissotriton; species Lissotriton helveticus. The sequence continues at coordinate 689,739,174 of NC_136067.1, read as the reverse complement.
GAAGGAGCGCAGGCACAGACGACGCAGAAGACTGGCAGGATGACAAGACCAGGAGCAGCAAAAGTCTTCTTTGGTGCAGTCTTGGTTCCTAGGTGAAGTTCAATGAAGTCCAAAGTGCCTAGATGGTAGACGTTGAAGTGGTTTTGGATCTGAACCTTGTCCCACAACGAATCTGAAGAGCCACCCACAAGTTAGCCCTTAAGGACCCTAGGGAAAGGGTTGGGCAATCCAAGGGGGGAGGTGGGGGGGGGGGGCTGTACAGAGGGGAGGATACTCCCATGTCCTTTGTCCAGTTTCGAGCCAGAGCGGGAGCCAACGGCTCCCCGGACTGGTTCCAACTGGAGTATCCAGGGAGGGCACCAAATGTGCCCTTCAAAGCAGTCTGGTGGTGCTGGCAAGCGCCCCCCACCCCAGCCGAATTACGCTAAGTCCTGTCTGGGAGGTGGTTACATCTACCTGTCACCGGAAACCTACTGCTCTACCTTCCCTTGTTCAAGCACAGCTCAGCAGCAGGAGGATAGAATTGTGTCTGTGGTCGGCAGCAGCACTAGCTTGCTGTTAGACCTTAAAAGGCTGGTACCAGGAATACGGGGGGCTCCCTAGGGGAACCTCCCAGTACATGGGATACTACATACAACACTGAAATCAGTGTTGGGGTAGGATTCGAACATGTTGGATATCAAACATGACCGGTTTCGATGCAGCCAATATATAGTTAGACATTTTGTAATTGACTTGATGTCCACTATATGTATTAAATGGCTAACCGCACTTACAAAGCCTGTAGAATCGTCTCTGGGTTTTGTAAGGGGTGTCCTGCTCATCCAGGGCATCCACACACTTATAACCCATCACCCAGCCTTCAGGATTGAAAGGCCTGTCTTAGGGGTTACTTATAGGTTTTAAGGGCATTCACCTCAAATATAAGGAAATGCATATCTGCTGTAAATAGTGCTAGCACCAACTCACACAGGCCGCCATGGCAGGCCTTAAGTCACAGTTTGAGTGGTCTCTCGTGTGTGGCATAATACATGCTGTAGGCCATGGGAGACCCCTAGTATACCTATGCCCTGGGTACCTTAGTACCATATACAAGGGATGTAGAATGGTACACCAATAGCCAATTTGGAAGGTACCAAAGTACTTACCATAGTCCAATTTAGGGAGACCGCACAGTGATTGGGGTTCTGATTAGCAGGATCTCAGTGAGACTAGTCCGAAAACAGCAAATCACCAGCAAACAGTGGTCGTAACCATGAAAGCATATTGTACTTTCCTACAAGATGGTTTCAGCTTCTTGAGTTAACTCTCTGGATGTCGCTCCCCATTGCTTGTACACATACTGCATTGTTGTGGTGGGGCCAGTGGAAACAAGCAGGGAGTCCGAATTGAGAGCAAGAAGTAAAGCTTTCAGGTTTTTGTGTACTGTTCTTAGTTGCAGCAGATTAATATGACACAACCATTCTTTCAGAGACAAAATCCCCTTTATCTATCGGTGATCCATATGAGCACCGCAACCAGTCAAAGATGTGTTTGCCACAGTTATCTGAAATAGGACGTCCTGATGGAAACTCGTCTCATGAATAAAAAGAAATGGTCGATGTCACCACCTCAGGAGGGACTGAGCTGCAAAGGGAGCTAGGGTGAGTTTGCCTTCCTATTTGTCTGAGATGTGGCACCACTGGTCTTCCAGATGTTGATGTAATGAGACTCATGTGGAGACCGGCATTAGGAACCAGGAAAATACATGATGCCATTAGACTATCAAATTTAGAGATTTGCCTTGCTGTCAGACAATTAATTTTCCAAAGATTGCAGCACTTCATATGGATAGAAACTAGTCTCTGCTCCAAAGAATGCACTTTTACTTCTTGGGTATCCAAACCTGATCCCAGATAATGCAACAACTGCACTGGGCTGGATGCTATTTTTCTTGATTGACCTGCAAACCCAGCCAATTGAGTGTAGCAACTGTGTGTTGAAAATGTTGTTGAGCTTGGTGGGATGTTCAAGCTTTAATCAGCCAGTTATCTAGATATGGACAGAGTAAGATTCTCTGCTTCTTCGGATGAGCTGCAACTACAGCCATGCACATTGAGAAAGTTCTTAGTGCAGACTGAAGCTGAATGAAAGACCTTGCATTGGAAACTATTGCTTCCCACTATAACTATCAGGATGTTTTTAAATGTATTTGCAATGGGATACATAGAAGTAAGTATCCTAAAGATCTGTGGTGCATAGCCAATCCCCTCATTAAGCTGTGGGTAAATTTGATGGAGCACCAGAATCCTGAATTTCTCCCTCCATGTCCATTTGTTTGCTAGTTCTATATCCATTGTGGATCTGAACTCATTTTTGTGGCCTTTCTTCTTCAGCAGAAAGTTTCAGGAATACATTCCCAGTCCTCTTTGTAGAGTAGAAACTATTTCCATGTTTTTATTTTTTGCAAGAGGATATCAATCTCCTTTTGAAGTTGAAATTGCTTTTTTGAATGTATCACGAGTGGAGTGGACATGAATCGCTGAGAAAGTAACAATTTTGTACAGTTGGAGTTGGTAACTGAAGAGAGGAAAATGATGAGCCACTGTTGGCTCCTGTGTATGCCTAGCCTGTTGCTGCTCCTAATTGTTGGCCTCCTTTTCCTCTGGATGGTCACCTTTGCTCGTAATAATGCAGCCTTTGACGTTGCTGCTATTGTCCTTGAGGCCACTTTGGGATTTAAATCCTCTGATGAGAATAGAGACTCTCATAAGCCTGTAAGCATGTAACCTCAGTTCTTTTCTCCTTTCTAAGGGTCCCACCTTTTGAGTTTCCATTGCGGCCTTCATTTGGGTCATTTCGTCATAGACATGTATGCTGAATAGGATGATAATAGAAAAAAGGTTGACAATCCTTTGCTGCACCTCTACTTAGAGACCAGTGAGCCTCAACCAGGAAGATCGTCTCAGGCCATAATAATACTCATGATCTGATGTGTCTGCAGCTATGCTGATTGTCTGTTTCAACACCATTGTTGCTTTATTAGGGGTCTTTCATAAAATTCTCACAATGTTCTCTAGGCAGGTCATTGGCAAGATGTTGAAGTGGATCTCAAAGAGATCTCTTAGACCTGCCTAAGAGAGCTGTGACACTGTCTGTCTGTGTGGTTGTTGCAGAAGTTCCACATACTTTTCTGCCCACCGAGTCCTATCTTTTACTCTCCATGTCTGGAGAGACATTGGACGAAGGAGCAGTGACATGATGTTTCCTTGCCAGTGCATCTATGAGCAGTCAGGAGGAAGATCCATAATGGATCATAATCTGGTAGCATATACCTTTTCTGCACTCTTGACGTCAGTTGCTGAGCCAAAGAGACTTAGACAAATGAAAGAAGTAGCCTTAAAGAGGTTCTCTGCTGAAAAGTCTCAGAAATCACAGAGGTGGAATCTGTAGCTGGTAAAGACATATTTAGTTTATTTGCACCCCTGGTCCGTATTCTTGATAGGTGTTAGGGGCTACTCTTTCCGACTGCAGTGGGCTTGTAAAGCAGCTACCGTGCTACCAGCGGACTTCACCAGTGGCTAGCGGATTTAGCCAATAACTCGCGGCACCCGCTTCGCGGGTGCCGCATCGCTCACCTGACCAGAGGGAGCATTTTCCTTTGCCTGGATTTCGTCCTCTGGGGGCAGATCATCCCGTGAGGAACTGTGGCTGTGTGGGGGCTGCAACTGGCGTGTGCAGGGACTCGATCTCCCAGGAGTCCCCGCACGACTAGCACCACCTGGTCCCGCCTTCGTTGCCGGCCCCGCCCACAGGCCCCCGTGTGGATAAAGTCAGCCTGTCCCCCCTCACCTGTGGGCTACTCTTTCCGACTGCAGTGGGCTTGTAAAGCAGCTACCGTGCTACCAGCGGACTTCACCAGTGGCTAGCGGATTTAGCCAACAACTCGCCGCACCTGCTTCGCAGGTGCCGCATCGCTCACCTGACCAGCGGGAGCATTTTCCTTTGCCTGGATTTTGTCCTTTGGGGGCAGATCATCCCGTGAGGAACTGTGGCTGTGTGGGGGCTGCAACTGGCGTGCGCAGGGACTCGATCTCCCAGGAGTCCCCGCACAACTAGCACCACCTGGTCCCGCCTTCGTTGCTGGCCCCGCCCACAGGCCCCTGTGCGCCCTACTTACAGGATCTTCCCTTCCGCTGCGCGGGAGCGTCCCGGAAGAAGCGCGGGACAAGGGCGGGACCGTTCGGGCCGGTCGAGGCTGGGCTGGGCCCCCTCTCTTCCATCTGATTTACGGACAAAGGCGAGCTAATCTAGCATCACAGGGGGTACGGGACAATTCTATCAATTCCCTTAGTATTCAGCTAGTAGTCATTTTTTGATTCTAATTACAGTGTCCTGAAGCAAGTATGTCTTTACGTTCCGGGAAGGAAAGAATAGTACAAGTGTCATCAAAGGGTGGGGTGGTAACCGGAACCCTTGATCATTTTTTTAAGCGGGCTACAGGTATTCTTGAAAAGGAAATTGCCTTTGCCGAGAAACGTCTATCTATTGATCTTTTATCAGGCAAACGCTCGTCTCTGGGCAAAATTGGCCAAGTTACCTCTCCCCCACTCCCAAGTAATTTAGGTACGATTGATAATAACCATCTAAGCAATGATTTGGCGTCCATTGCCCCGGATGCTGAGGCCGGTAGCTTTGTTATAGATCCTATATCATGTTCACCCACAAACAGCTCCTCTAACAGCCTTGGCATCCTGTCTAATCCATCTAGTCCCGCTCCACAATCCCCAATTGCAAGTGGCCCGTCTAATTCCAAACCCAGTAAAAGGAAAAGAGGGGACATTACACATCAAGGGGGGACTGCAAAGATCTTTAAAAAAAATAACAATAGAGTTTTACCCCTCCCTGACCCTATTCCCGCACAAAACCTCACTGGGGTCCCTACAGATTCTCATAGTTTACGCCCGACCCTTGGTACAGATGAAGAGCTTTTGGGTAAAATTGAAATTCTTATTAAATCCCTGATGTTACCCTTATTGGAACGTACAAGGTTGATTAATACCAAATTAGACCAATTAGAGAATTTGACTACAGCCAATTCGATTATGCTGGGTAAATTGGTAAAAGTTCCTGACAACAAAATCGAGAGTTCCACTGGCTGCCAGGAAAAAAGGTCTAGTGTCCCACCAAGGATGGCCCGGACTGCTGCTAATAACCCCTTGCCTACACTACCAAAACGCCCACAAACGGAGAAATCCTCTGATGGTAATAACCCCTCGACGTCTGCCAAGGGAAGGCCTCTTAAGAAAGGTCTGCTCCCGAGAGCTCAGCCAGCCTCCCGTGTACCTGATGGTGTCAGACAGTCTTCGGGGAGGGGCACACAGGGCAGCGAATGTGCCAAGCAGACGCTGCCTTGTGTTAATCTTCCACTGGAGTCTGCCCCCTATACTATCATTTTGACGGGAGTCTCAACTATTGGGGACGGGAAAATTGAAACATCTAGGGAGCTAAAGAATAAAGTAGTTTTTTGGCTAAATAAGAATAGAGCTCTCCCCCCCCCCCCCATTCCAAAACTGAGATCTTAAACGTTAGAAGAGTCAGCTGGGTGGGTAACTGTCCCAAAGATTTGGAAGGTGACTGTGTCATTATTACCTTTAGGGACTCGTGGGTGGTAGATTTTATCCGTAGAGATCCCAGATTTGGAAGAGTGGGTGACGTTCAAACTTTAGGTCTCATATTTTTATCCCCAAAGACGCAGTGATCCCCCTCCCCACATATTTGGGCCGCGGAGGAACAACCGCACTAGAAGTCCTCCTCCTGATAGGGTGTCTCATCTCCCATATTTTCCTCCACTATTCAACAGGTTCGAGTCCTTCTCGGGCCTAGAGGGAGTCGACTGACTCCCGGATTGTGTAGGCGCTCCAATTCAGGTGAAGAGACCTACCCCCGGTCTCGCACAGACTTGCCCTCTCAAGGACGGAGTTGCCGGTAGGGGTGGCTCGGTACTATGCAGACCCAAGAGATTGGTCAGGGATAGATTTAAGGTTGCCACTGGGGCTGAGCTGTCTTATCAAGTACCCCAGCCTTGCGTCCCTCAATTTATAGTTCCAACAACGCTCCGGGACACAAGTGAATGTGTGGCAACCAGCCCTAACTTACCATCACAGTCTGATTCAGACGGTTTTCCTACTACCTCAACACTTAGCCCAGGCAGCAGTTGGATCGGGTACCGGCCTTGGTAGCTCCTGCTCTTAGGATTCTCAGTTGGAATGTGGCGGGCATCTCTAGGAAACTGGACTCACCTGACTGGAATTTCCTAGTTGAGGCTTATTTAATCTGCATATTCCAAGAAACATGGAGTAAGGAGCCCTGCCATAAGGTGGGATATGCAACGTTTTTTAAACCAGCAGTTCTCCCATCCACAGGGAGGGGTCGCCCCTCTGGTGGTCTCCCTATTTGGGTTGATGTCACGCTTGGGTGCCAAATTCAGAAGCACGAAACCAACTCCCCTGACCTCCTTAGGATCTCACTTAAGGGGCCCAGGAGAGGGCTTACCCTTGACATTATCAACATCTATGCTAGGGGTATGAAAGGAGGGTCTCAGTCCCCCACTGTGGCAGATTTGGAGGATCTTCTTAGGCAGTGCCCTGATAGATCTCATGTCCTGGTCGCCGGGGATCTCAACTGTACCTTTGAGCCCCTGGCGTCGGAGGACATCCTGGATACTGCCGACGAAGACGTTAGGAGAGGTGTTCCCATCTTAACTATTCCGCCTATCCGGAGGTGGTCCCAGCAGGCTGTACAACTTAATTCCCTGGCCCTGGAATTTGGTCTAAGGGCAGCGAATGGGAGGACGACCTCAGACACTTCCGGAGCCCATACCTACAATAGGCCAACCACACGTCGAGGATAGATTACATTCTCCTCGACTTTAAGCTCTGGACTTTTGTCAACGATATGGCAGTCCTTACCTC